>NW_026731876.1:0-435000 GCF_028476545.2 Physella acuta
TATATATATATATATGTGTGTGTGTGTGTGTGTGTGTGTATGTAGCCCATTTGAGCCGAAAATGGTAGGGGGTAGGCTAAGCCCTATGCACTCCCTAGATCCGCCTATGTATATCCATTTATATCATGCATGGCTGTCTTTCTGTGCAGGTAACGCTGTACTGTTCGTCGGTATGATCTCCCCCAGCGGGTTCCCCGAGGCTGAGCTGTCCATCAAGAAGGTGAGCCAGACGTCTTACACCGTCAGCTACAAGGTCCAGGATATTGGTGAGCACATACTGCACGTCAAGTGGGGCGATGACGAGATTCCCGGCAGCCCCTTCATCCTCAGCACGTGAGCGCGCGAACTGGTCGTCAAATGGATGTCAAGCAATTCAAATCTATTTTTAGTTTATTTAAAGTCGTTGAAAAGTAAGAATGAGTGCGCTATTATTTTTTTATACCTGTTAAGCGGATTAATTTAATGTAATTCTAGTTTATGTCAGGTTTTGTAAATTAATTTTTCGTTTTTATTTGTGACAGTTAAAAATTGAAAACATAAGGACAGAATTTTTACCAAAGTATTTAAAAGTATTCAAAATTATCGTAAATGTCACATGCAAATGCGACAGGCGTAACGAATTTCGGCGTAACTATCTAAACTTTATCTGGCAAATGTATGCTGACTGAACCGCGTACAAAGTTCGATGAACTAAGAAAGATGAGAGTATGGAAAGTCTTCACATTACAAATCTAGTCAATATTTATGTTTTTAGTTCCTAAATAATTACTTTTTTTAGACTGCTAGATTGATTATTGTAATTTAGCAACACTTATTTTATTATTTGACTTGACGCTTTTATTGAACAGAGCTTTATTTTTTTCCAATAAATATTGTGTAGTCATGTGCTGTCTAATACTTGTTTGAATATTTATATATACATATATACATTATATATCTATACATACGATAAACTACATAATTGAAAAGTGTGCCATAATTGTGTATTGAAAGTGCTCAGAATTTGTTTTCCAATATGGTACAATTTCAATTAACTTTAGTCTACTTTTCCTTCCCTTGCCATACGAGTTCCCTTTGTTACCTTAGAAACAGTCAACACTAATTCCCCCGCCGACCAGAACCCTCCCCCACACCCCATAAACTGTGTTACAAAAACAAGAATATATAATACATGAATGTTGTTTTGGCTTGCTCTGTGTGTTGGTACAACAAACCAATGTGTCCTCATCAACGCGGCTGTGACTGACTGTCAAATCGTTGTGCTGTATGCTCGTCTGTATGTCAACATTTAGGTTTCACTTTTTTAATAAGAAAGCTCATCAGCATGGATAGATTGTATTCATTAGCATGCATAGATTGTATTCTAATTTGTATCATTTTCATACTATTTTATTAATGCATAGGCATTTTCCGAATCTAGTGTACTTTAATTTATTATATCTTTTTTCAGCACTTCACACATTACTTTTTATTTGTATAAAATTTGTATAATTTATGTTTTGCCTTATTTAATATGTAGTGACGTGTAGGTAAATCTAAAAGGCTTTCTTTACTTGTTCTGTAAATATTGAATGTGTTTGACAGGTTTATTGTGGTAACCTGCCCACATAAGGCGTAGTTTGGGGAGTTCCAGATTTTCGCATTTTTGGGTGTGGTCAGTGCTTACAATAGATATCATTTATCTAAGGGTTTATTTATACTTGGAGAAGAGAAAGCCTCTTTTTGTATGTGGACAATTACTTTATTTTATGTTGATAGTGTTAAATCTTGTTTAAAGTGCAACTACTCGCACGTATATTACTGCTTATGTTGTTTCTAATACACGTCCATCTTGTTCATATATCCGCCATTCACCGAGTGAGTGTGTACACATTTGAGGATGAATCTACACTTGTGGATGTGCATGTTTAGTGTGTACATGACAGTTACGATAAATTTGTACGCCATGTTTGTTTGTTTGTTTTTGACTAATTGTTACCTTCTTAACTCTTGAGTGCCTACATTAAATTGTTAGTTTGTTCCCTCAAAATGGTTTTTTCGAGTTGTTTTTTTTTTTATTAGTTTTTGGTTTGGAAGTTTTTGTCTATCCGGAAGGTAATACTAATAATAATATACTCTTTCGACGTGATATCATCGTCATCACCCTTTGTGCAGTACAGGGATGCAACACATCCACACTTTTCTATCGCACTCGGTTTAGACAAATTATCCAAGTTGATTCCATGACATTCTAGCTACTTGTTTTTGCTTCGTCGAAAACTACACCCACGTTATCAGCCTCAATGTGGTCTAGACCAAAGTTATCAGCCTCAATGTGGTCTAGACCCAAGTTATCAGCCTCAATGTGGTCTAGACCCAAGTTATCAGCCTCAATGTGGTCTAGACCCAAGTTATCAGCCTCAATGTGGTCTAGACCCAAGTTATCAGCCTCAATGTGGTCTAGACCCAAGTTATCAGCCTCAATGTGGTCTAGACCCAAGTTATCAGCCTCAATGTGATCTAGACCCAAGTTATCAGCTTCTGTGTGATCACCTGAGATAGAAATTTGTTTTCGTCATTTAACTTTCACAACGAAATTAGCGGTTATTTGACATATTCATGCGATTGCAAGCTAAACGTATTTTTTAAATGCTGAGTCATGGTTGTTAAGTAATAAAAACGTTTGGTTTTTTTTTTTTTTTTTGTAAGGCCTATCACCATACCGTCAGGAATATTTTAACTAAACCTCCCGTTCCAAATTTGGCACACTAGGTCCATCCTAATGCACACGTACACACACGCGCGTAAAAATACACACACACACACACACACACATATATATATATATATATATATATATATATATATATATATATATATATATATATATATATATATATATATATATATATATATATATATATATATATATATATAGGCCACTAAACTTTTTAGGGAGGAATAGATATTATAATAATTGTCAATGAAAACAAAGATAACGTTTAAATTGGGCACCCGTGGATCTAATCATCCAACGTGTGTTATAAAAACTCCCCTATCTAGATCTACTAGCGTGCGACTGTTGTGTCAGCGAGCCTAACAAATCTAATATTATGACGTTGTTTGGCCGACTCATACACAGAGTTTCTTACAGGCACCTCTTGTGGGGGGGGGGGGCTGAGAAAGTCTACCCCACCCCCCCCCCCCCTCCCGAACGAAATGGAATTTATATAGAAAAGATATACTTTAAACAGTGTCCGCCCCCCCCCCCCCCCCCCCGGAGAAAAAGATCTGGAAGAAACACTGCTCAGATAGATGCTGGCGATGACAGTGGATAACGAATTAATTCTGTGCTCATTTGGCTCCAGTTGAGTGGCTGACTCAGGGGCGGAACTACCATACCGCCAGACCCCGCAATGCGGGGGGGCCCAGGACGTTTAGGGGCCCAGTTCCGACCAAAAAACAATGCATTTTTTTTTTCAAAAAATATGTTTTTCATACATTATGAAAGTGGTTTTGTAAAAAAAAAAAACAACAGGTCTACTATAGCAGAGATTGTTGCGTAGAAAAATAATTTAAAATCTACTAGAGCTATAGTTTGAAAGGTAGGTAAACATTCACACTACTTCCATGACTTACTGTCCTTCTTTAAAATAAGGATGCCCACGAAGCTCATTTAAATAGTTTTGTACTATGTATATTAAAAAGCAATTAATTCTCTGAATTGTTATTTAAATAAGACTTACTTTACAATAGTATAGCTATAAAAATCAATGTTTTCAAAATTGATATTATAAAAGCCAAAAATGAAAAAAATAAACATAACGCGAGAAACCATTCACGAATCAAGCTAACCTCTTTATATATTTTTGACCAGCATATTTGTGATCCTATATTGTCTCACAATTGGTTTGGACAAAAAAATTTCTGGTTTGTTCTCTCAGAATGGTTATATATTGCAATGAAATAGACTAAATTACTCAGTTAGGATATAGATTATATATATATATATATATATATATATATATATATATATATATATATATATATATATATATATATATAATTTTTTCTTTGCGGGGGAGCCTTTTTTTTCTAGTTCCGCCACTGGGCTGACTACTCGTGTGTGACCGCCGTCAGTTCACCGTGCCCCGTCACTCAGGGCGGCCTGTGCCGCTCAGCGGGCCGCGCTATCTACCTGCCCCAGCACACACACACACCACACAAACACACACACACATGACGCAGCAAGTTTCTCCACAACTCAATCGTGCTGTCTGAAGCTGTAGCCACACACTCGTGCTGTCTGAAGGTGTAGCAACTGTCTTGCTGTCTGAAGGTGTAGCAACAGTCTTGCTGTCTGAAGGTGTAGCAAGTCTTGCTGTCTGAAGGTAAGGTGTAGCCATAGTCGTGCTGTCTCAAGGTGTAGCCAGGCTTGCTGTCTTAATGCCGGTTGTAGCCATTCAGTAGGTAGCCTGTAAATACAAGGTTAAATTTAGTTCTTATAATTTTTGCAATTTGATCTGTGTGCTAATCCACGAAATGCGTTGTGTTAAAATTGCATATGTATATGTATCAGCTAAGAGATAAATGTATGCAGTTTCAATATACTTGAGTAGAGATATCATTTTGTGATTTAGTGGGACCATAGTTCGTCTGTTTAGTGCACCTGTTCTTGGCTGTAGTTTAACATAACATTAAATGTTAAGGTTTGAAACTCCAACGCTAGACGTACGGTACGAATATTTTTTAATTAAATATTTTAGGATATCGGTAGATAGTTATCTCATGCGTGTATGCAAACGTGCAGGGGTGGCTACAACCAAACTCCCACAAGGCGACGGGGGAAATGTGATCAGCACTTCAGGAATCACAAAAATGTTACATTTATCTTTCTAAAATCTAATCCAATCTGGCAAGTTAAAATGTAGGATGTATTAAAATAGATGAAACAACCTGCTCATGTTGTGACCAGCGAAGGGTAAATCAATATGTACTCAACACGTCTAGACATGGGATATTTATATCCAAAATAGGCCAAGGTGTGATTCGATTCTGTAGCACAGGTGTAGATGTGAATAAAACCTCACATTGCGTGTGGCGTCCCCGGCCATTTTTACCAGGCTGTCGTACATTTTCCTGACTAGATTTAATCAGCGCATTAGTGGCAAGCCGGCTTTAGCTTGGTGTAACCCGCCTTTAAGCCAAGGCGGTAAAGACCTGTTTAAAATGTTACAAATTATTTCGTTTCAGCTAGAAATGGTGTGGGCGGTAGCTCCCTCACACTTAGCTCTCTCACACACACATACAGCTCTCTCACACATCACTCACCCACATAAACACACAGCTCTCATCCATAGCTTGCACACACATCCCTCGCACAGCTCTCTCTACTTTCTTCACTGTGTGATTATCTTGTATTCCTGCTCCCAACTGTTTCATCCATGTTATTTAATTCCATCCCCTGTGACCGCCCCATGTAGATAAGTTGACCACCCACAATGAGCAAGAAAATCCTCGTCGTACTGACCAGCGTGGACAAGTTCCCGGCCACAGGCAAGCCGACAGGCTGGTACCTTCCAGAACTTGCACACCCCTACAAGGTCCTGCTGGACTCTGGTTTCACCAACATTGACGTCATCAGCCCAAAGGGAGGGGTAGCACCATTGGTACGTCTGAAGCGAATATCGTCTACAATACTCTAAGTTTCTTTTATTGGACAGTCTTGTACAGGTTTTAATTTTTAAATGGTGGACAGTCCAATGATCAAGTCTCATCGAATCATATAAATATATATATATATATATATATATATATATATATATATATATATATATATATATATATATATATATATATGTATATATATATATATATGTATATATGTATATATATATGTATGTATATATGTATATATATATTTATATATATATGTATATATATATGTATATATATATGTATATATATATGTATATATATATGTATATATATATGTATATATATATGTATATAAATATGTATATATATATGTATATATATATGTATATATATATGTATATATATATGTATATATATATGTATATATATATATGTATATATATATGTATATATATGTATATATATATATGTATATATATATGTATACATATATGTATATATATATGTATATATATATATATATATGTATATATATATGTATATGTATATATATATATATGTATATATATATGTATATATATATATATGTATATATATATGTATATATATATATATGTATATATATATTATATAATATATATGCCCCTGCGCCGAACTCTATGCCCCCTGCACCATATTGCAGTTTATCTATGATCTATGACGCATGTGAACCTCAGAACAACAAGGGCTATCGACCGGTATCGTGAACAAATGTTGAGTCTGATCAACAATGAAACGGGCCGAGCTACCCTCATTTAGACTTTTAATTTAGAGTCAATCCAGTGTTGATACCGTGTGTACTTAGGTCTGTGTGGGTCATATACCCGTGTGTACTTAGGTCTGTGTGTGTCCTGTACCCGTGTGTACTTAGGTCTGTGTTGGTCATATACCCGTGTGTCCTATACCTATACCCGTGTGTCCTATACCTATACCCGTGTGTCCTATACCTATACCCGTGTGTCCTATACCTATACCCGTGTGTACTTAGGTCTGTGTGTGTCCTATACCTATACCCGTGTGTCTGTGTGTCTCTTCAGGATCCTAACAGCAGTAAAGACGATGACGTGTGCCAGTGGTTCCTCAATGATGCCGCGGCTCAGGCACTGGTCAACAACACAAAAACACCATCCCAGGTCAAGGCCAGGTCAGTCACTACCTCCCCGACCAGACCACCAAAATTTACTTGTGCATGGGTCACTACCTCCCCGACCAGTCCACCAAAATTTACTTGTGAATGGGTCACTACCTCCCCGACCAGACCACCAAAATTTACTTGTGCATGGGTCACTACCTCCCCGACCAGACCACCAAAATTTACTTGTGCATGGGTCACTACCTCCCCGACCAGACCACCAAAATTTTACTTGTGCATGGGTCACTACCTCCCCCCCCCCCCCGACCAGACCACCAAAATTTACTTGTGCATGGGTCACTACCTCCCCGACCAGACCACCAAAATTTACTTGTGCATGGGTCACTACCTCCCCGACCAGACCACCAAAATTTACTTGTGCATGGGTCACTACCTCCCCGACCAGTCCCACCAAAATTTACTTGTGCATGGGTCACTACTTCCCCGACCAGACGACCAAAATGGTTGACATGTACATGGGTTGCGCCCATTACCGAGTGGGGGGGGGGGGGGGTCTGTCAAGTTGTGATGATGGAAATGTGTAAATGAAGAATGCCCACAGTCCGCATGTCTGGCAGTCTTCAGTTTGGGGAAAATAACAGCAGCTTTGTCTTGAATTCCTACGCTCTTCTATAGAGATTCTACAAAATGTTGAAAATGTTGTATGTAGTTTAGTTACAGAAACCTATTGCTTGTTTACTTGACATTTAAAAAGTGCCTATTGGAACGATTCTTCTGTCTCCCCCTCAGTGACTACGCCGCTGTGCTGTACCCTGGAGGACATGGACCGATGTTTGATCTGGCAACAGACGAGACGATTGCTAAAATAACGGCTCACGTTTACGACCATGGAGGGGTGGTTGCAGCAGTGTGTCATGGCCCTGCAGGTTTGATTTTACGTTTGTCATGGGCTTGAAGGTTTGATTCTGGTTAGTCAGTCACGGGCTTTCAGTTTCAGGCTTGATTTTCCTTTGGTCATGGGCTTTCGGGGTTTGATTTAGTTTAGTCTGTCTTGGGCCTGACAGATGGTAGGTTGACGATCGTACTAGATCTAGCTCGTTATCGTATCGTTGTGAGAAAATGAAACCTAAATCGCCATCCATTTTTACCACCAAGGGTTAGAAAGGCGAAGAATGGAGATAGTGTGCATGATCATCTGTCCTACGATACATGTATTACTAATTTAGTCCTTTATTTTAATTAAACCATTTTTCATAAGAACAAGGCAAATAAGGCAATTACAATTTAATTTTTAAATGCAAAGTTTATTTCACTATGCTATTCCAGAAACGTGAGTTTTTTTTAAGATTGATATAACCTAATCTCGTGCGAGTGGGGGGGGGGGGGGTTATGTTGCATTGAATTTTATACTTGCTTTAGTCGTACAAGATAACTAGATCTAGCTACGTTTGACTCTGTAGGCCTGGTCCCCATAAAACTGGCAGACGGCAGCTCTATCGTCAAGGGCAAGAAGGTGACCTGCTTCAGCAACGACGAGGAGGACGCCGTCCAGCTGTCCGATCAAATGCCATTCATGCTGGAGACTCGCCTGGGTCAGCTGGGGGCAAGCTTCAGCAAGGCGGACAAATGGCAGGAGAATGTCGTGGTGGGTGGATCACTTCACACATACACTCATAGCTTTAGTGCTAGTCTAAAACAAATGGCAGGAGAATGTCGTGGTGGGTGGATCACTTCACACATATAGCTTTAGTGCTAGTCTAAAACAAATGGCAGGAGAATGTCGTGGTGGGTGGATCACTTCACACATACACTCATAGCTTTAGTGCTAGTCTAAAACAAATGGCAGGAGAATGTCGTGGTGGGTGGATCACTTCACACATATACTCATAGCTTTAGTGCTAGTCTAAAACAAATGGCAGGAGAATGTCGTGGTGGGTGGATCACTTCACACATACACTCATAGCTTTAGTGCTAGTCTAAAACAAATGGCAGGAGAATGTCGTGGTGGGTGGATCACTTCACACATATACTCATAGCTTTAGTGCTAGTCTAAAACAAATGGCAGGAGAATGTCGTGGTGGGTGGATCACTTTACACATACACTCATAGCTTTAGTGCTAGTCTAAAACAAATGGCAGGAGAATGTCGTGGTGGGTGGATCACTTCACACATATAGCCATAGTGCAAGTCTACACGTAGCCCTAATCTACCCGCAGCTGTAGTCTACATCTAGTGCTCCAGTAGGACTCTTGTAGACTGCTTATTTTACTTGGTTCAAATGACGACTAACAAAAATGGTTTTCTTTCTTGTGTAGGTGGATGGTCGGCTGATCACTGGACAAAATCCTGCCTCATCGACTTCACTAGGCAAGGCTTTGGTAGCACAACTCAAGTAACTTCTCATCCACATTTGGGTGCATAGAATGAATAAAATATATTTTGAACTGTTGTACACTCTTAGTTTTTTTTGTTGTTTTTTTTTACAAAAATATTTTCTAATGTCACTATGTATATCATGGGTGAAACAATTATTAAATTGAAGCACCAATGATCTATTTTTTACATGTTATAACCATAGAATGAGTTATACAGAAAAAAATCAACAAAACACTTTTAGCCTGAGAACTTTAATGAAGAATTACAAAGACAAGAGGATGCAAAGTAAAATATAAATGAAAACCATTAAAATACCACAATGAATTATGATTATAAAAAAAAAATCAGTTCAAAACAGGCTAAAGAAACTATAGCCCCTAATTTTTTTTTCTTCTTTCAAGGGGGCTTTGTAGGGCATATAATTGGTTATGAATGTTAGGGTAATGAGACTGGGGTACATGATGAACATCAAAACACACACAACACACCAGAGCTCTAGACAACTGTGGCAGCCTGCAGTTAGGTTAAGAGGGGGAGAGAGGACGAGGTAGAAGGACAGATTTCAGTGTTTGATGGTTGGACTTGTTAAAGCATCACAATAGGAAAATCTTCGACACCTGATGGGCGTCTCCAGATTTGGAGGTAGTTTTGTTTTAATGCTTCACGGGAGTCTAGCATGATCTTAAGACTCTGAAAACTGATGTATTGCTCTAACAGAATACAAAGAGTTTGTTGTGTCCATTTCATTAGTCAAACACACCTACAGGGAAAAATTTTCTGTTGTACAACTATGAATCCTATTTGAAAAAATTAAAGCACTGATTTACTGCGGTTTACTATTCCCATCATCATCAACACCTACTAAAAATTAAAACCATTACCAAGTCATTGTTTTAAATGGTAAAATATGTTATTGAAACAAAAATACCACAGATAAGGTGCAGAGTTTGGCTTAAAGTCATATTTGAAGAAATAAAAAAATCTGTGCCTGAAAGACAAGAAAGCATGAGACAACAGCTGATTTTGTTTTCTACCTTTAAGGAGCAAGTATCAACATACAGCTGTCTCTCATGTTGTCACAGAGATGAACTTTACAGCTACTGCTCAAACTCAGCATAACAAAGCATAAATAGATCGCACTTCTTTCTAGGTTTTTTAAACATCTACAAGCTAATGCAATGACTAAATGCCCAGAGAGAAAAAAAAATGTTATAGCTTTTTTTTAAAGGATAGTTTCAATATAATATTATTAAATACAATATATACTTTAAGACAGTTCATTAAATCTCAATTTCTATCAATTACAAAATATATTCTTTTAATTTGGGCAAAGTCTAGAGTTTGTTTTAAAGTCTAGTACCAGGTAACAAGAAAGTTCATTGTTTAACTCTTCAAAGCATTAAACTTTTTTTAATAAGGATGGAATTCAATCTACAAGATTATAATAGTTTTTACCTGATGATAGAAGAGAAAAGCCTTTTAAGAAGAGAGTTCCTTAATAGTAAGTAAAAATGTAAAATACATTTTGAAAGTACACATTAATGTAAGTAAAATGTCCACTCCCCTTTAGAATTGTAAACCACGACCAGCTAAGACAGATGCCCAAGCTAGCAAGACATATTGTACAGCTCTGGTGTGATGTGGGACTAACACCAAATGAACTCAAGTGGAAACATCAAGAGGAAACAATAGGAAGGGTTGGCCAGTCATGAGGAAATAAATAACATGAAAACATTTGGGATTGTGGCAATGCTGAGAGGGAAATGGTTGGCCAAAAATTTCACTTAGGCTTTCAAATAGTCCGCTTAACACTACAATTTTACTTTTCTTCTGAAGGGTCAGCCTACAAGCATAAAACTTTATTTTGAAATAGCAGTTTACAATTTTATAAATTGTTTAATGCCATAGTATTAATCATGAACCTACATTGTTTAAAATAAATTCTGAGAAACAGTAAAGTTATTCCTCTCCAGAGAATCATAAATAGTCAAGCTTTAAAAGGTATTTTCATTCACATATTTTTCAAATCATTTTGATGAATAGGGCATTGTAAGTTAATAAATCCCAAGTACATAATTTTAAAAAGCACAACAAAGCATTAAAATTCCCTAAAAATTAACATAAATGCTAATCTTTATAATAAAACCAACAAGGAAAAAATATATAACTATGTGTAAAAGAACAAGGATGGCACCAGGTTTTACTATATTTAATAATTTCTTAGTCTTTGTTACTTAGTTAGACTTTTAAACATACTTGTATACACTTTTGATTTCTCTGTGCAGCGTTCTGGCTCTTATTTTCTACCAGAGAAAGATCAACAGGTTTATCATGGAGGAAAAAAGGTACATAGTTGTCTGTACACAGGGGAAAAAGTTAACAACATAACAGACCTGAAGACACAAACTCATGAAGCTTAGCCTTGCTGGTCCTTGGAGAAAACTGATGAGAACACACTTAGCCACAGGAGAAAAGACAGGTTGACAGTGTGATTTTTCTAATCAAAGTAGTGACAGACAGTCTAGAGAAAATGCTGGTGCAGCAACCAAAAACAAATGTCCACAAAAGCAAATGTTTTGACACAACCAGATTAAGGGACTTGGCTTCATAGCAAGTGCAACACATTCAATCTTTTCAAGATAGATGGCTAAAGACTGAAGTCAAACTTTCCAATAGAAATTTGCAAGATCAAGGATATATAAAAGTGATTAGAGGTGGGCAAATGAACAGGACATGAATGTGGCATCATTCAACAACAATCCGCAGCAATATTCCTCTTTCTTTTTGTCAACACCATGATACATAATAATATAATCTGTTGGTTTTTTTTTTTACAAATTTAAGTGAATTTCTTTAAGAAGCACATATGTAAAGAGATAGATAATATGAAAGATTTACAATGGTTTGATGTTATGCTATTTACAAGTCAGTTTAGTTTTACAATGAAAAATGATGCTAAAAGGCAACATGATAAACAGGTGGTAATCTTAGTTGCTCCATTGCTTAGTCAAAATGATATTCATCAATCAATGTATGTTAGTCATTGTATGCCATAGTGAATTATCAAAGTTACAAGTGATGAGATGGTGTCAATTTGATGGGGGTGGTGGTGGTGGTGATTGAAAACATTTCAGCTACACAATATTGAGTGCAATTTCATTTCATTGAGATCATGACACTGTGTCAAATATTCACACAATTAAATCCACCATAGAAAGAGCTTAGAGCATTTATAAAAGTTATTTTCAAAAGAAAAGTAAAATATTAAAAGGGTCAAATATTATAAAAATGTGTTTAGCTTACTAAAACGTTTATAAAGTGGATTGCTTCTAAATATTACCAAACTTCATCAAGTTAAAGAGCCATTCTTAGGTAGTAATGAATCAATCCAAAACAGATGGTACCGACGCAAGTGTAGTAATAATGCTAAAAAAGTTTTGTACAAATACTTGAAGAATTATTTCATCAAAAAATGGCAAATTTTAGTATATCTAAAATGTTCAACAGAGTGATTACTTAAAGTCACGTAATATAGAAGAGCAGTATGTGTGGTTTTTAATTTAGCCGGGTAATTAGAGAAAAAAACATTACTCAAAATTCCTACTAATGGGAATAGCAGTAGTATTTTAACGATGGATATGTACATACATGGTAAAAAGCAATGGTTTAATACAAACAGAAATGTCCACTTCTGCTGGAATATACATAAAATAATTTCAATAAAAGAATGTCTTTTTTTTTTTAAACTATTTCATACCTAAAATAAAGTTTAAAAACAATATTCAATGGAAATATAAATTAAAATTAAAATGGTTGCACAATATTTGAGTTAGCTGTATATATTAAATACTGTTGGTTAGCTATTTAAAAAGAGCAGAGATAAAAATGTTTAAAATGTGTTGGTTATAATAACATTAAATGTATGTTTAAAATTACATTGTAGCTGTTTAAAAAGAGAAGTCAATGAGGACTTGGGTTAATTATGAAGTTGATGCATAGAGGAATACTGCTAAAGAAAACTAGTGAATCTAAGTGAAGCCTCAATGGACATGGTCTACAATCATTGCATAAATAAATAATCAATGGAGAGATTTTAAGGTTTATTTTACATTGTGACTGTCCAAAAGTGAACAAAAGATGCAAGGTAACACCAAATGGATACAGGAATTGTTAGTGTCACCACACAGTCTTTTAGTAGGACTCTAAATAAATATGGGCTAATTCCTAGGATCAAGGTTCAAGTGAATAAATATTATACATGGCTATATAAAAGGGGTACACGCTTAGACAATGACAATCATGGAAAAGGGTAAATAGGATTAAAAAGTTGGGCAAATATTGGGCTAGCATATAAACTGTCAATAATTTAAAAAAGAACAGCGAAACCAGATGGTCTGTTGGCTTCAATAATTTAACTAGGCAGGTTAAATAAGTATTTAAATAAGGACAGTGAAACCAGATGGTCTGTTGGCTTCAATATGTGTTTAAGGGCTGTTTTATCAGTTTAAAAGCAGTATAGTGTTAAAAGTATTCATAATGGACATAGTTTACATCATCAAGACTAACTTTACGATAGCGTTTTCTACTTCAATATGTTTTATTTTAATTGACTTCAAATGCATCACTGTTGACCAATACAAAAAACGGATGAATTAGTTTTATACTACATAAGGCCCTTGTCTGACATGTATTTAATATTCTTAAAGCCTGAAGTAAATGTGATGCAAGAAAATCTCAAGTTTTTACCGTTACGTTATGATCATGTTTACAGTTTTTCAAATGTAACATATTTTATGCTTAAAAACAGTTTTAAAATGTTGATTTATTAGACCACTCACAATAAATATGTATACACCAGTAGCCTATATAGGCTTAATTTGTCTTAATTCTATTTACAGTTTAAAATCTATAAAATGAATGACAGATCCATTATTTATCCCAGAACATATTAGATAATAATGAATGTCAGTATGTGGACACTCCTGCATGTAGAACATGAGGTAGTCATGCCATCAGCATGAGCAGTCAGAAGACTTCACAAAGTTACATCTAAAAAATCAAGATTTTAGGGTGCAGTTGAGAAAAAATATAGATAAATACATTCAATTATGTAAAAACTGAGTTTAAAATACACAAAGCTTAAAAGGTTTTGTAATAAAATTCAAATCTGTAATATAATACATATTTTTTTGTAATTTAAAAAGCAGTTTTTTAATATGTCCTTCAATTTTCTACCAGTTTCTAGTACTGTAGCTAAAAATCTGGCAGTACAACAGTTACCACAACTGAAGTTAAAAATAAATAGCTCTTCTAATAATCCCTGATTGTGAAAGAAATACTGTTTCACAGATTCTCTATAGGGGTGAGAGGGTACAAAACTTCTTTATAACAGTATGACAATAAATAATCTAATCAAATTTTACACAAATAATAAATAGATAAACTAGGACAAATATACATATTACACACCAATATATATTTCTAAGGCTAAGATTTCTGTTCAACAACACATATTTCATACAAATAGATTGACCGACACTCATAGCTACACACTACTCCAGTACAGTCATGTATTTAAAGTCTCAGAACAATTGTATTACTCTTACATAATAATTGTCAGTATTTAAATAAGTTAATTATCCCTGTGATCTTTAACTTGTAGAGAAATATGCTTTCAATAAATACTAGTCAGCATGATGTTGAGTGGTCACCTCTTTCATATACAAAAAAATATACTTAGACAAAATAGATGATTTCACCACCACTACACATACAAGACGTTCATCAACATTATTTTCATCCCACCCCACAACTGTTTAACAACAATGAATAAATGTATTAGATAAAGCATTGAGAGTGAGGAAGATATAGGTTTCACCTACACTTTAAGCAATTGTTACTCAATGAAAAGATGGCTGATTGCTTAAAATTAATGTATGCTTTCAGCTATAGCAACAATTACTTTTGTGTGAATTTAAGCCTTTGAAATATATGGCTCTATGACCTGAAGTTTAAGGATATCAATTTTTTTTAATATTAAAAGTGATTAAACATGGATAAAAAATGAGTAAAAGCAATATTACATTGGAAAATTATTTTTTTAAGAATAAGTTAAAAGGTTATAATAAATAAAACTCCCAAGTATTATAATATTTTTATGGCATCTGAATTGGTAAAAAAAGAAATAGTTCAACAAAAATGTATTTCTAGATCAAGCTAAATTCATTCAAAGAAAAGGATTTTTAAGGTTTAAAAATTTTTTTAGAAAATAATCAAAGAAAGTTTTAAAAATTCATTTTTGCTTGATTCATTTTTATAGAACTATTTCTCAAGATATTTTAAAAATGCATATTCAATATAATTTTTTTTCTTACAACACTTTATAAATAGTATTAAGGGCACATATATCAAGTGAATGAATAATAAATAATAGAATAAAAAATATTACTGCTATAATGGAACCCTAAAAAAAGTACCATCAAACAGTTCCACTTGCAAGACCATTAACAATTCTCTGCCAAAGCTCTTTGCGACATGATTTGGACCTGCGTAGACTTTGAAGTAGTTCATTAAACTGGACAATGCCCCCTGGCGCCAGATAAAATGCATTCCTGGCATTGCAAACAATGCTTACAAATTCATCATAATCAGCATTGTTGATATGGTGTATCCGCTGGTGAGCACACTGTATAAACCTTAAATAAGAAATTATTCAACTTGTATATACAAGAAACAGTTAAAGATTTAAAAATAAAGCTCAAGATTAACTTAAGTCTATTTACAAAATAAAACCTATTCTAATACTTTTCAATAAATCTTTATTCTACATGAATTTTGCATTGGCAAAAAAATATTTTTTGTACTTTTAAAAAAACGTTTTATTAAAGAGTGTAAAATTTAGATACGTTTTTTAATTGTAATAATACTTCCTTGCACTCTAGTAAAAACATAAATTTAGGCAAACCAAATGCAGATATCAATCAATATGAAATGCTAAAAATTAAATTTTCAACCATTATAAATGTCAGCTATTACTTACATCTGCAAGCATTTCTGGAACAAAGAGTTGAGTATATTTGATCTAAGGTGTGTTGGGACATGAGTAAGGTTGTTGCGAGCTAGGAAACGGGCAGCCTCCATTGCCAGATCATATAGAATGAAGGGACTGACAACTGCATTCACTGCACTAGCACAAAACTGCTGTAGGAATGTTGTGCCTGAAGCAAAGAATTATTTTATTGTAAAAAAGGTCTAACTGTTTTTTAGTACATTTTTTATTTAATATGATACTACTTTATTTTCTTTTTTTTTACTAATTTTTAATAATAAGGTAGCTGGCTAACATACCAAGTTTGATGGCAACACCCAGAAGCCATTTCACATCTTCTCCATATGGTGGGTTACGAGCATATTTAGTCTGTGGTCTGTCATCATGAACTTTACGTGACAGGGTCTCCATAGCAAGCATGCCAGTGCGAAATGCAGCCATCAGGTAATTTAACTGCATCTGATTGTGTGTGTTGGGTTGCATTTGAGGAATAGCTACTGTAGAATTCATGGATGGACTGCCTGTTGGGGGACTTGTGGTCACCACCTCAACAGGGTGCATAGCATGCATGGCAGGATGGGGCTGAGTAGTGAATACCTGGACAGTGGGTGGCATGGAGCGCAAGTGAGGGGCACTCCCTGTATGGTATATATTGGGTGGCAGAGTTGTGAAAGCAGGCTGTCCAGGGTAAGTGTATGAAGCAACATATGCATGCGGGTGGATCCCATGGTTATGGAGGGCATGATGTGGTGGCGTATGCTGGAAGTGGTGGTGTGGGAAGGGACCAGGAGGTGGGCCTGATGTGGTCACTTGTTGTACGTAGCTGTAAGGCTGAATGTAATGGCCAGCCAGTTGAGGGGGTCCAGCATTAGGTGCTGGCAGTAATACAACAGTTTGAGGGGGCAGGTGGGGAGATTGTGACTGAATAAGTTGAGGGGATGAACATACAGGGTTGACCATCTGTTGTTGGGTATGTGGTGGGGACTGACTATTGTGAACTGGGACTGTTATATTGCTGTAATGTACCAAGGAATTTCCTGCATTTGGGCTGGCTCTGTCACTACTGAAATAGAAATTAAAAATGTGTAGTTTGTGTAGATCACTTCATAAAATATACAAAGTGATTTCAAGCTAACAATGCCTGAGTATGCTGCAGCAAATTACAATATAAAAAAGTACTAGTTACCATACAAACCTGGATGACCCAGGGTCTGTGAGGGAGGCAGGGCTTCCAGACTCTCTTCTAGCTCTCAGTGTATGGCTGCTACTGTCACTGCCATCTACAGAGTCTGGGGAATTTTGGCTGGCTTCTTCTGACAACTCATACCAATGGCGAGCAACATCAAAGAGAACCTAGTGATCAGTTGTTACCAAAATAAAATTAGAGACAGAAAAAAACTAAAAATAATAAGGATTGCTTATATTAATCAAAATTATCACTAACAAACTTAAACAAATTGTATCTATATAATAATATTGTTACAAAATATTATTACTAAACTATAGAACCCTAAAATACAGATGACTCACTTCTGGGAAAACTCCACCACCTTCAGCAGCTGTTTCAACAGCCAGACACGCTTTCTCCAACATGTCTCTACTTTGTTCTTTACACTGATACAAGGCCCTCTGCACTTCTGAAGGGTTGAGGGCATGAGCATGTGGCAGACAAGAAAGTGCCAGCTCTGCAGCAACTCTGACCATGTTAGGATCCCGCCCTCTGGAAGCTCTGTCAGCTAAAGAGGCAGCTTCTGGTGGTGTCAGGTGGCCCTCCCAGGTATCAATTATCATTCTAATGGCTGCACTGCCTATTTCAGTTGCTTGACCTGTTTAATTCATCATACAATGAGGTAATACATTCCCTCTTCAATGTTACTAGACAATAAACCAGTCAATTTAACTTTAAGGGCAATTATTAGCAAAGGCAAGACTGTTAAGGCTGACATTAAAGCCAGATTAGCACTTTGCTGCTCAAATGTGTATTCATATAAATATTAGATATGTAAAGTTGTATTACCTGTGATCCATGAAACATGAGAAGAGTAAGTCCTAGACAGCCAGTTGGGAGTCACACAATTACTAAGCCCTAATGCATACAAGCCTATCTGGAATGCACATAAATGCAGGTTTCTATGAGGCCCAGCATGGCTAGTGTTACTTGAAGGTTGTGTAAACAAGGAGGTGGAGGACGAGCCACCTGCCTTTTGTAATACAGTTTTAGCTAGTTCAAACATAAAGTGGAATCCTGCTTCACTTGGCTGATTAGGGACTGTAGGCATAACTCGTTGTCTTCCTTTATATCTAAAAAGAAAAGAGGAAAAAATTTATAATATATTTCAAATACAGTATTATTAAGCAGTTTATTAAGCAAATAGTTTACCTGAGAGTCTTGGCACTGACTTGATTCCTGGAGTCCATAAGAGCTTGTGGCAGCATCATGCGATTCAAATATGGACTTGGGGGGCTGTGGGGTTGTTTTACAAATTTAATACTTTATACATCATTTTTAATATAACATTTTTAATATAAGTTTAAATGATTTTGATTGATGCAGTAAAGTAGGGTAATGGGTTTTCAAAATTAACTTATATTTCCAAGAATCAACTTTCAAGCTATAAATGAAGGAGGGTAAAGGAATGGGACAGAGCTAACTATTAGTTATAACTAGAATGTATCAAATATTGACCTTTCATTATCTCTAGGCAATGCCCTTCCCCCTTTGTCTCCACTGCTACTAGAGCCTAGAGAGTCACTCTCTCCACTACTTCCACTGTCACTTCCAGGGCCCTGATGTTTACCAAAGTTTCTTCGTATCAAGGTGGGAGAGTTGTCACTTGAAGTGGTTTCTGGAGCACTGCTGTCAATACTTGCCATTCCTTCATTAGAGGAAATAATAAGATAAGGATTAAGGCTATAAAATTAGCAAAAAATTTAAAAATTTCTTAATTGAGGAATGATCAGTCTTTTCAATGTTCACTAATTTCAATAATGAAAAACCAATCTAAATTCAAAACAATACCAAAACAATACCTTGAGATGGTTTCTTTTTCATGCCCATACATCTGATTTTGGCCTCTAGAGCTTTTAAGTCATCTTCTTCCTCCATGGCTGAACTATCTGTGTCCCGTCCACTGTGGCAAAAAAATCAGCATTTAAAACTATGTATTCCAACTTAAAAATGTAACATTTAATATTTAAATAGGATTAATTTAAAAGTTTTAAAGTAATCAATTGTATTTCTCACCTAGTGTACCTCATGGAAAATGTTGTCTTTGGTCTTGCTCCACAGTTTGGAGTTGTATTTGCTGATGCAGCTATCGGAGTAGATGTATTGTCTGTACCTGTTCCTGAATCTGGACGCTCATCTCCATTACGCCAGACTCCTCTTTCTGTACGAGGTGTGTCTGCACTTGGACCTTTATTACACAAGAAAAATTAATCCTACTGTAAACAACTGGAAATATTAAAGCATATCATAATGTATCAGTGATAAGCGGTTGAAACCTAACAAAACTAGAGAAAAATTCCAATGATTCCACACACAAAATACAGCAACTTACATCTCACCTAAACTGTCCCAACATAGATAACAATCACATATAAAACCTCCCCACTACCAAAACATTTCTGCTAATGTCTAGTCAACAGGGTGCGTCTATAATAAGACATACAAACATCTGAATTCTTATTCAATTGTATTGACAATATTTGACATTCCACTGTCCTAACTAGAAGGTCTGGCAACCCATGCTAACATTCCACCATCAACAAATCAAACCCTCCCCCCTTCCCCACCTACCTGCAACAGCGGCCCCCATAGCTCCTGGAGCTATATGTTTATCAAAATCTCTCCTGTTACCATGAGATCTGTGTCCAGCAACATTGTTCCCATCCCTGTGATGACCACTGCTTGAGTTAGCTCCAGAAGCATTATGTGAGGAGGCAGGTTGTTTATGACCAGATAGGTAGTTGATTAGACTGGGAGCTTTGTACTGCTGGTGGACCTCTTTATCCAACAGCTTGTCCATGATCTAAAGAAGTTATTAAATAGTGCATTTTTTACATCTGTCTAATCAGAAGAAATTTTAAGTTTCCAAGTCTGTGTATAAAAATCTTTGAACTCACTTTGCTTAGCTTGATTTGATCATCTTTGTAGTGAACCAACATGGAGATAGCCAGTTCTCCTCGCTGTCTTCTTGTGCTTTCACACAACAATGGGTGATCTGCCTCCGCTATGTTGGCCTTCATACCTTTATGCAAAATGTTTCCTTATTATCATGTTTTTAATACAACATAAAGTACATATACTTGCTGATTTTGTTAGCCAGTTGTAAAAATAAATGTAAATAATGTAATTTATTTAATATCTATGTAAATGGTATTTACCTAATGCAGTCACAGCAGCTTCAAACCCAAGTTTTTCATCTTGAGTGTACATCATATTAGCTGGAACAAAAAAAGTGTGTAAACAGCTGGAACAAAAAAGTGTGTAAACAAACAGCCATAACAATAAAATTACTTAAGTTTCTGTAATGATATTCTGTTATTGTAAAAAAGATTACCAGGTATACATAAAGTGTCAAATATAAAAGTGGCAAGACTAAGGGGCAGTAGAGCCTCTCCTCTGGATTTCAAGGTTCCATCACGTAACTGCTCTGCGCGGCTTCGAATTTCTGACATTTCTTGCACTCCCAAAGGTATTTTTTTCAAAAGCTGGAGCAACTCTGATTCTTGATGAGCTAACTTTACCTACAATCGAATGGTTAAAAATGTTAACAATTTTTATCTTAATAAAGTCACGGTAACTTTGAACCTTACTAGCAAAATAAAATACATATTTATTATTATTAATTCTAATCATAATACAGTAATAATATTTATGATAAATTCCAAGGGGCTTTCTTCAGAGGGTCTAGCAGGTTAAATTTTTTTACTGCAAGCCTTTTTTGAAGGTCAATATTGTATGGTGTGTACCTCTATAGCTTTGTTTGATGCCGGTGGTCTGGCTAACTCCATACCAAACATGCCAATCTGGAACGCAAGATGGTGGCATTCTTCATCTTCACACAATACACTGCTCAAAAAGGAAGCCTTTGACAACAGAGCACTGGCTAGCATACTAATGTTGGTGAGAGCCTTCTTTTTCTTTGCTGTAACAATATCAGTCATTGAAGTTACATTTGAAAATTAAATGTTTGTGAAATATGTACAAAAAGAGAAAAAAAGTAAAATATATCACTAAATGAAGTATGCTGCCCCATGTGTCTTGGGCAGAAAAAGAAAAGAAGATGATGAATGAAATAATATCTTGCTTTAAGAGCAGAGATTCTTATTTGTGAAATATTTGCTTAAGCAAAAATTGGAGATTGGACTTAGTTTACTAACATACATAATAATGTTGCCTTTTTTAAATAAGTTGCCTAAAGGTTACATATCTTATCAAGGTTCAGTAATATAGCAAGTAAGAGAATGTGAGACAGTGCAATAAATTCCCTATCAAGTTTAATTTGACTAATGGAAATATGGTTTTCTTACAAAGTAAAGTAATTTAAAACCAAAGTAAATCAAGTAAAACAAAGAAATGCTTGATTAAAAAAGAAAATCTAATTTAAATCCTACATTTAGGAGATGGTGCACTAGCAGACTCTGCAAGCAAGTCTGGAGGATTATCAAGCATCTCTTCAGCTAAGCGTTGAGCAAGACGACAAGCTTCTTTTGTATGGCCATGGGCATGGAGAGCTTCAGCACGAGCAAACAAGATCTGTAGAATTTTTTATTAAAACTTGTTTACAACTATAAAAACATACGGTAAATACACTGAATTGACAGGTACTTTATAGCTTCATTCAGGAAAATAAGTAAGAAGAAATTATTTCTTATCAAAGAATAGATTTAATAAATAGTTATCATCTATGATGCTAATCATAGCAAATAATGAATGTAACAGGCTTTCTTTGAAAATTGTTTTAACAGTTTTTGTTTAGGAAACAATTATTAAAAATTATAGGCTGTACAAATGTGATGAAGTATTTAAGTTTAAGAAGTGTTTCTGCAAAGATGCTCGGAGAGCAAGTTTGATTAAACTTTCAAAAAGATAAATTACTTTTCCATAAATTGTGCAAAAAATGTTATACATTTTAAAACTATGTGTTTTAGTATTAAATAACAAACAAGTTTTTTGACAAAAATATATAAAAGAAAAGACATTGAAGATACTCTAACATATTAGATTATTTTTAAAATGTTTGTCTTTTGATTACATTTCATTAAAATTGACTAAAAGATTCTTTATATTCTATTTAGAAAACTGAATGTTTAAAGTAAAATACAACGTTTATGAAAGTATATGCCTTAATTTTTATATAATTTAAAAAGTTATTTAAAACTGATTCTTTATCAAAAATATGAAAGAAAATAAAAAAAACTTACATCTTGTATACTTTCAGCATTTTTCAAGCCTGCAAAAACATTTGGCTCATCAGATTTATCTTTCCTTTTACCGTCCAGGTTAGATTTTGATTTTGTGTCATAAAAATACATTTGGTATTCATCTGGCTCCATGACCACATTAGATGGCTGCTTACTTCCAGGCTGGGAGGGTTGATCTGTTGGCAATGCTTGAGAATTTAACCCTGAGGAAACTTGAAGACTAGATGAAGCATTTGCAACAGCAGTAGTAGTTGTAGTAGTTGTACAGGGTCCTGATTTTATAGATGTGGAAAAAGCACAAGCTCCTAGTAAGGGTGGCATGTGAGGATGCTTTTGGTTGATGATGGGAGCCAAATCACCAACACCAGCATCAAATTCAGCTAAATGTTCATCAAATACATCAATTTCTAGAGAATGCTGTTTGTTGGATAATGATATTGGTCTAATGATGTTTGATAATTGTGAAGTATTCGGAATGGATGACTTGTGATTAAAACTGTGAGGGGAGTCAACTTCTTCAAAAGAATTACTTCTTGAGTGTGTACCCTTGTAATCACCACTTGAATCTGAATCTCTGAAGCCTCTTTCAGGCTCACAAAATCCTTCTGAGCCTGAACTCATGGCTCCATCTTGTCCAGAGTCACGCCGATTTGGCAAAGGTGGACGGCAATCAGAAGAACGTCCACGTCCAATATTGATGTCCTGAGATCGTTGGGAATGAGCAAGATTTCTGTTAGGGTTATCCGTGCTTATAATATCTTGCGAACATATAGTAACTGGCTGCACACGAGATGGCTTTTTACTTTCACTGTCATGAGATTTTGAGCTAAAATGATAGACAAATCTAGAACCATCTTTAGCAGAGTATGTTATTCCAGGGATAGGATAGTCATCCCAGGTTAAAGCACAAGCCTCAATGGCTGGCTTAAATCCAGGGAAAATTTCCACATCTCCTTTCTTTATTCCAGTGGCTGAGGTGCTAGAGTTGTTGCTCCGAGCTTTACGTACTTTCTCAATGGTGCTGATATGCCAGTCTCTAAACTTTTCTACCATGTCTTGTCTCTGGCTAGGTGAAAGCTTTGGGTTGAGCGCAGCAAGTCTCCATAGGGTGACAATCTCATCACACAGACTGGAAGCAGCATTCTGTGTTGCATTTGCAGAATTACCACTTCGACTGCAGTGAATTACAGTTGCATTGTTACAGGGTGACACTTTTGTAGAGAACCACCATATAAGAATCTGTAAAACAAAAAAATAGCCCTTTCAATATCCACAGTGCTTAGATTAACTATTTCTAATAGTTGTACAATAGAATTACAATTAAAACCACAATAGTCTATACCAAAATGCTAAATGTTTTAAAAATTTGGTTTACAAAAAGAAACTGTTGACTTTATAAAGGAATATTTGCACTTACCTGTTCACATTGAAGGACTTCATCTGTGAGTATTTCCAGCAAAGGTACAGAATTACTGTCATGCCGACGAAACATCTCTCTCACTATAGATAGCAGATTCCACATGCCTTCAGGCTCCCTCCCCCTTAGAGGTCTCAACAAACTTTGCCATTCTGTAGCTGCAGGTGGTGCACTTGCACTCAGATAATTTACATCGCTGGAACCAAATCAAATATTTTGTTAAGTTCATTTCTATTGTTAGCTGTAATAAACTAATGAATACCAATGTATGAGATATAAATGTAGCTTATTGTAAAAGAAATAGAAAATAATTGATAGTAATTAAAAAAAAATGTTAATGTTATAACTGAAAACACACCTAAACACTATAGGTGCTGGTATACAGAATTTGACAAGGGTCTTTTTTATGTTAGTATGAAGTGTTGATTCATCCAATGACCATGATGTTTGCTCACTAGCAGATGGACCAGCAGTTGGATCTAAAAAAAAACATACAAAACAGTTACTTTAAGCAAATTCAATAGTGTTTTTAACATTGCTAGAGCCTAAATAATGACAAATTTTTAAAAAGCACAGTGAAAACATTTTACCATACTATTTCAGAGAAATAAAACTGCACAATGATGGAAAATTACCTGGGGCACCACATACAGTATTCATTGCTGTTTCTTGTGAAGAGAGCAACTCATCCAAAATTTGCTGTGCTGTAGGTAGAATCTAAACAAAAAATATTTTTAAAGAGATTAAAGCCAGTACAACTATTAGGTACATATTTTTTTTAAAAGAAATATTATTTGGAATTTAATTTTAATAATACTTTCAATGCAACAAGTGGATAAGTCAGATCTAAAAGTACTAAATTGGGAAAGATACAAATAGTATTGCCACCAAAACAAACCTGTTGCGGCAGTTCACTAATAAGGTACTGAGCAAATTTCTGTAACTGATCTCTGCGTAGTCGAGATAATGACTCAGATACTGGAGCTCGTAGACAGACTGAGCTAGCCTGAAGAGTAAATAATATATAATTACTTTTTATATGCAGGTAGCAATCTTCATCTAGGTCAACTAAAATAATAATAAAAGAAGCAAAAAATTAATTTTAATCAATAAAAGTTGAAAAAAAAGGGCAGATAAACTATAATAAAACTACATCAAATTTTTAAAAATGTTAAAACCTGGTGTATTCTAAACAAACAAAGAGCCACAATGTGCGAACACCATGATGCAAAGCTTCCACATGTACAAGTGCATGATGAAATCCTCCTACGATCAAAAACAACAGCCACGTTGAATGAACCTTTACTTTGGCCTTGGGCTGCATTTTGTGTGGTGACTACTGTAGCACTCAAATGGAAACCTTTATGGGGGAGAAAAAAGATTTTTGTAAATTATTTAAAGCTTTTTGATCGCAATTCATTTTTTTAATGTTTCTGAAAAGTTTTATTAATCGATTGATCTTTCCATAAGAGATACATTCTAATAGCTTACCAATTTGCAAGGTGTCTTTAACACTTTTGTTTTTATAAAGGTGTTCACCCTTAGTAAATTCATCAGCACTTCCATTAGCTAAACA
The DNA here is from genome assembly GCF_028476545.2 of Physella acuta. Lineage (NCBI taxonomy): Eukaryota > Metazoa > Mollusca > Gastropoda > Physidae > Physella > Physella acuta. The sequence continues at coordinate 25,616 of NW_026731876.1, forward strand.
CGAATACAATCTGAAAATATTTTTAAAATGAAAACTTAAATAATCAGTTATAATTGAGCTTTTTGTTTTTAACTGTGCACTTGGTGACATTTGCTCATAGCACACACCATAAAACAAACTTAATACCGTATATCCTCTTCGCTCTCAGGGAAACTCCAAAAGGCAATCCGCAACTGTATGGGCTCTGGAATTGGTTCTGGATAATGCTCCACAACTTCAAAAGGTATATAGCATGCAACAGCTTTTGCAGCAAGCTCAGCCAGAGGTGTAACTAGACGCTCTGAAAATCATATGGATAACATTGCATGAGAAACATGTCTGTCACAATGCATTGTTACAATGAGCTAGGGCTGTTTTGCTAGTAGTAGTGTCTAACAATGGAATGTTCTAATAAATGATTACTGTTGCTAGTATTATTAGTGTCTGACAATGGAATGTTCTAACAAATGAGTGCTGTTGCTAGTATTATTAGTGTCTGACAATGGAATGTTCTAACAAATGTGTGCTGTTGCTAGTATCTGACAATGGAATGTTCTAACAAATGAGTGCTATGTTGCAAGTAGTAGTGTCTGACGATGGAATGTTCTAACAAATGAGTGCTGTTGCTAGTATTATTAGTGTCTGACAATGGAATGTTCTAATAAATAATTGCTGTTGCTAGTATTATTAGTGTCTGACAATGGAATGTTCTAATAAATGAGTGCAGTTGCAAGTAGTAGTGTTCGACAATGGAATGTTCTAACAAATGAGTGCTGTTGCAAGTGGTAGTGTCTGACAATGGAATGTTCTTATAAACGAGTGCTATGTTGCTAGTAGCAAATTACTCATTTAGTGTTTAGAATTGATTTCAGTGTTAATATCATTTTAGTAGCTACTAGCATGGTTTTCTTTTCAACCAATAACGTGATTGAAATTTGAAACAGTCCATTGTGGTTTGCCATTTTGGAAAATACTGGGCAATATTAAGCCTTTATAATCTAATCTGGTAAACTAATTTATTAAAATGTAATGTTAGTTTACTATTACTGTTGAAATATCTTATGGTAATGAGCTTGTCCTAGGATAAGTGAGGTAAAGCCCTTAAGACAAGAGGTTATCAGTTACTGTAGGTAAGTTACAGTGTCTTCTTTATTAGAAAAGTATAAATGGGCCATTATCCCAACAATGGTAAATCCTTAATTGCTTTGTAAATGTGTACAAACAAAAGTTTGTGGTTTTAACTATGTATTCTCAGGTGACCTCAATTAAACTTTAGCCTAAGTTTCCCCTGGAGAATTTTTTCTACACAGGGTTTCATTGTTCTCACTGTGCTACATGTTTGACCTACTTTCCAGTTCTAGGCCTAGGTCAAGCCTACAAACAGGCTAACTGTTACACTGCTACTTTTCCCCCTTATTTAAACAGTATAGTCCTATCACTTTTTATAGCTTGCAAATTTGAAATGAGAATCTAAAAGTATATCAAAATCAGTGCTAACAGCTTGTTAAGTGTAATTTTAGCCCCAATAAAATATTAGGCCGACAATAATTAGTTTCTTGAATCTAGGTTAGGCTATGAATATTTTCCCACAAAAATCAATAGTGACATTCTGACAAATAATTAAGATTCCCATGTTCTATTTGGTCGTTTTTTTTTTCATTTTTTGATTTATATTACCATTCCAAAGAAGTTAGGCGATACATACATAAACAAATGATATTATTAAAATAAGTAATTGGCCTAGATTTGATGAAAAAATGTCAATAAAGAATTATATTGAAACTAGGTTACGACTGTGGAGCTAATGATTATGAAAATAAGATATGAGCTTTAACTCTGGTATTACAATTTGAGTTTATGTATTAGATCTAACTGTCGGTATAACCAGTGAATACAGCTCAAAAAGAAATATTAATGCAAAGCTGAATAGTAAGCTTTTGAACTAAAATTCTACTAAGTCTAGTGATCAGACCAGCTGACAGTAGGTTACTCACCCCTGTTTATGCCTACGTTGGGTCCTCCATTTTGTCTTTTCCAACCCCTCCAGTTATTGCATACACTTTCGGGCTCACTTCCCCAAGAACATAGCGAATCCTCCTCAAATCGGTCACTGTCTTCGAATGAAAACCTATCCCCTTCATATTCCCATTCAAACATCAAGTCCATGATCACTCACAAAGTATTGGGAAATATGCGGGGGAAGTCACTGGCCTAATCGACGAGCCCAAACCAAAACTGGGTTGGTCGACGACCTATCGAAATAGCAGACGTTACCGACTCGGGCGTTCTTTGAGAGATGCACTTAATCGAACAACATATTGAAATTTCATAAACTTTGTAATATTATCCTTATAAAAGATAAAGTTACATCGCTGTCCAAGTAATTGACAGCTAGTTTACAAAACTGCTTCCAAATAGGGTGATATGTGTCGATTCTCGTTCTCCCAGCATACAACAATAACAAAGTCGTCCGTGTCTAGTCGGATAACTCCGTGGCTCTCCGATCAAGCTTTCGGTGCCTGCTTGCTGAATATTAACATATTTGCTAAGTGGTGCGAATAAAGTATAAATATCAATACATTATGTTTAAAACACATATTAATATATTATAATAATATGGAATACACAAATCATTTAAAAGAAGTACAATTTAGATGTACTAAATTTATTTTCAAACTGTTACAAGCTTGATTAATCAAGCGTTTTTTTTTTATCTATAATCTTGATCTAGTCCGGATTTTTAAAAATAAAACACAGATCTAGGTCTAGACCTAGACCTAGATCTAGTAGGCCTACGTTTTTTTTTTTAAATAATAAATAGATCTGTGGTGTTATAGATCTAGATCTAGTAATGTCCAGAAAAAAAAATAACCAACGGTACAAGAATGTAATTGAATTTAACCATCGGATAAATATTAACACAAAGAAATATAGACAATAAAGCTAGATATAGAATAGGTTTTTTCTTTGTACTGAGCGTTTATTTAGAAAATGCGCAGAACGTACCACCCTCTTTGAGCAATTAAGTTTATTAAGGAAATCTACCAGTGCTTAAGCTTTTACTATAATTTATTATAAATGTAGTTATTAATATAGTTGTATGTTTTAACCTACATATAGGCCTATATAATTTTAAAGAGACCATGGTGATGGAGTTTTAGTTTTGTTAGGCATACAACCTTTTTTTTCGAATTAAATTAAGGAAAGTATTAACTTCTTTACAAACAAGAAAATGAACTACAAAAATGCAAGATGTGTAATATAGGTGGGCTAACTCCCTTGGTAGACCTAATACATTTCGTTACGTTCATTAATTAGCTTCTAGGCTTAAGGGGTCATCCATAATTGACGTCACGCTTTTTTTGACGATTTTTACCTCCTCCCTCCCCTCCATCACACATCGTCACAAAAAGCCAGACCCCCCCCCCCTAAAATGACGCCTACAACCAGTAGCGTAGCGAGGGGGGGGGGGGCGGGGGGGACATATGTCCCCGGGCGCCGACCTTAGGGGGGGCGCCAAATTGAAAGTTTGAGGGGGGGGGTGGAAATGAAAAGTTCGAGGGGGGGTGCAAATCGAAAGTTTGAGGGGGGGGGGTGCAAATGAAAAGTTCGAGGGGGGTGCAAATCGAAAATTTGCTCCCAAGGGGGCGCCAAATTGAAAGTATGTCCCCGGGCGCCGGGAAGGGTCGCTACGCCTCTGCCTACAACCCCCCTCAAAATTGCAGTTGAATTTTTTTTTAACATCTATATTTTTCTAAAATCTTGTCTAAACTATTACAATTTATTAAAACAGTTTTCTAAAACGCGAAATAACGTCTAAATTTCGTTTTCTAACATTGCTTTTTTATAATGCAAAAGTGTGACGTCGCACCATCTGAACCCCCCCCCCTCCCCCTCATCACACGCCGTCACAAAATTAGGGACTCCCCCCTACGAGTGTGGCGTCATTTATGGACGACCCCTTATGGCATATCTCTGGCAATTTCCAGTAGGCCTACTATGTTTGAAAATCATTTTGAAATTAATTTTTTAATATTAAAAGTTAATTATTAAAGGGATACTTTGTTATCTGATATTGAAACCCTGTTCAGAACATTGACTATTGCAATGTATTTTAAGTAAAATGCAGTAAAAAAAAGAAGCAGTCGTTTGCTCGCTGGCCTACCGTAGTCAGATACATCCGTGGCTTTATACCACAGGCAAACGTGGCAGCATTTGGGTGGGGGGGGGGGGGAGAGGGCGGTGTGCGTGGTTGTCACCGTAACAGGATGCATATCAGGGTGAACTATATTTGAGGAGCCCAAATGCAAAAGTGCTTTTCGTAAAAAAAAATTAGTCAATCACCTTTTTAAAAATTAAATTCACGTTTACCAATTCCAGCTATACACTGAATTGTATCACCAGCAAAAGAGTCAAAGTGATTTAAAATTAACTATCAACTTTCAATATCAGTCAATGCACATTTTTATTTGAACAAAATGGTGTTGTTGTTTTTTTTTTTTTTTAGAAAACTATCTGGAATGCACGTAAGCCCTTATGTATTTGGGCTCCTCATTTAGTATATCAGAGTGCCTATAGTTCATCGCCCTGATATGCATCCAGAAACGGTCATTGGAAAATTTTAATGATAATGTTATTGTTATTCGCCAAATTTCCTGATCTCTTTTGGCAAAGTATTTAGCCTATTTCAAATTATTTTTAATTCAACACGTAACTTGGTTGTGTAACATGTGTTACTTGGTTTTGTTAGTAAGTTCACCTCTCAGTTTATGCGTAGTTTTATATGCGAGTTAAAATGCTTCGAACGCCTGTAATAGTGAATTGTGTTGAGTTTGCCATAACTTTTTGTGACTTGGGACAGGGAAAAATGGCGTTTTGATTCAAATGTCTTCATGTTAACACCGCCGCACAACATTAAAATACAGTTAATAAAGCCAAATGATCGTCGGAATAATTATTTGCTTTAATAAAAAGAAAAACGCTAATGTTCTCAAACGGGAAAAAAGGTTATTCTGTCCCATGGTCTTGGTGGTTCTTCGTTGAGGAGCCATTCATCCATTCCATTGTCTTACGTTATCATCAGCGTCAACCCAGGCCATTCTCTGATGTCTTCCCGTTTTCGTGTGCTTACCTCATTTTCATTTGCCCTTGCAATGAGAGGGCCTGTTTATAAGAAGGTTAACCTTCAATTGAAGCTGGACCTGACCATTTTTTCACATGGGCTTATATTAGCACCATTTCTCAGCAATTATGTTTTCGTTTTTAATTATTGTCAGTCGGCAATCAAGATGGTCAATCGCATTTGTGGATCCTGTCACTGGTCACGTATTTCGTAATTCGAAATGATGTCTTTGTGTCCTATTGAATTGTGTTGTCTAATACAGTGTCCAAGATTCGCACTCGTATAGAAATGTGGCCATGACTATCGAGCGCGTCAATCTTATTTTTGTGTAGGGTAGAGGTTGCCCATCCATACCGGTGTCAGAGGCGTAGCGTCACATTCCGGCGCCCGGGGCGAACTATCAATTTTTCGCCCCCCCCCCTTCCATTTATATACAGGCTATATATAGTTATTCATGCTGGTCCTACCCATTTTGGCGCCCCATTTGGGTCGGCGCCCGGGGCGGCCGCCCCACCCGCCCTCCCCTAGCTAACCCTCTGTCATTCCTAACCTGACCGAGAGAAAATAGCGGTAACACGTTTATTTTGGAGGATGAAATCTATGTTCTGGCAAAAAAAAGTGTTTTGTCACTGTTCGATGTAATGTTAGGTTATATTTATTGTTGAGGATACGCTTATCTTGTTTTGAACGCGCTAAGGTGCTAACAAAATCACTCCACTTCATTAATAAATATGATTCGTTAGGTAAACTTGGCCAGTTACAAACGTGAAGCACAAATAGGCTTATTGTAGTTTAAGTCGACTGAAGCGTAATGAGATAATTAACCGCTCTGTTAGATATTATTTTTAATAGTGTATCAATAGCTAGATCTATAATAGACAAGTTTAAACCTAGATTTTACAATTGTACCATCTTCAATTTCCGATTACCCACATTTTTTTTTCTTGTTTATTTTAACTTTGTAAAACATTTATTAATTTTATACACATTTTTGTATATAAATCAATATGTTTTTTGCATCGTTTCTTTCAGTCCCTTTCAGAAGGCGGACAACTACAAAGACTGAATATTTAAAAAAGAGCATTTCAGTCCTACAGGGATGGAGTTTATGGTCATAATCAGGGGCGTAGCGAGGGGGGGGGGCGGGGGTGCGGACCGCACCGGGTGACACCATTTAGGGGGGTGACACCAAGGCAAAAAAATAGCAAAATATATAGAGAAAAACTTGAGGGGGGGGGGGTGCAAATCGAAAGTTTGAGAGGGGGCTGCAAATCTAAAACTTGAGGGGTGCAAATTGAAAGTTTGAGGGGGGGGGGGGGGTGCAAATCGAAAAGTTGAGGGGGGTGCAAATCGAAAGTTTGAGAGGGGGTGCAAATAAAAAATTTGAAAGTTTGTCCCCGGGAAGGGTCGCTACGCCTCTGGGGGGGGGGGGGGGGGTGACACCATTAAGTGCCGCACCGGGTGACACCCGACCTCGCTACGCCACTGGTCATAATGAAGATAGGAACTGATATAGTTAAGAGTTATAATGTTTAATTTCGCCGGGGAAAAACTATATACCACATAACTTTCACAAAATAGTGGTTGGCAAAAAATTGGTCAACCCTTTCACTTTATAAAAATAAAAAACACCCAGCATTAAATTAGCGGTAAGCTAAAATCCATTGGCGGAGAGTCACACTTCAAGCTAGAATATCTTCATGGCTTTTCTGACATACGCCTGGCTTTTTCTGTCTATATAGATTCTATTGGAAAACAGCAATAATTTGACAATATTTGAAGAAGCGGAAGTTATATTTTACACTACAGGTGATGTTTGCAGAATTAAACTAAGCGACTATTTTATGGTAACTTTATGATGTAAACTATCGTGAGTCTTAACTTACGCCCCAGGTTTCAAAGAAAGGTCAGTTTCTTTGACGAAGGGGTCGTCCATAAATGACGTCACACTCGTAGGGGGGTCCGTAATTTTGTGACGGTGTGTGATGAGGGGGGGGGGGGTTCAGATGGTGCGACATCACACTTAAGCATTATTAAAAAGCAATGTTAGAAAACGAATTTTAGCCGTTATTTCACGTTTTAGAAAACTGTTTTAATAAATCGCAATAGGAATTGATTAAAATACTCTATTTCGACAGAGTTCAGACAAGATTTTGGAAAAATATCGATTTTTAAAGAAAAATTCAACTGCAATTTTGAACGGGAGGGGGGGGTTGTAGGCTGAGGTGTGACGGCATTTTAGGGAGGGTGTTCTGGCTTTTTGTGACGATGTGTGACCGGGGGGGGGGGAATCGTCAAAAAAGCGTGACTTCATTTATGGATGACCCCCAGTGTGGGCGCCAGGTTATTTAGCGCCCTAGGCAAAACTTATAAAAAGCGCCACCCCCCACAATTTTTTTCGTGCCCCCGTATTATCAAAGGCGTAGCGACCCTTCCCGGCGCCCGGGGACAAACTTTCGATTTGCACCCCCCCCTCAAACTTTCGATTTGCACCCCCCCCCCTCAAACTTTCGATTTGCACCCCCCCTCAAACTTTCAATTTGTTTTCCCAACCCATTTTGGCGTCCCCCTGGCCCCCTACGGACAGCGCCCTAAGCGACCGCCTATTTCGCCTTATAGGTAGCGCCGGCCCTGATGACCCCGAAGACAAAAGAACGACAGACAGAAAGCAAGTTAAATAAAATATTGTTATAAGTTCTTTCCGACTCCAATTGTTTTTTTAATTAATTTTCTTAAGTGGTACAAATTACTCATATTCATCGTACACTGATCGTTGGGGGGGGGGGGTGCTCAAGTAATTTCGCCCATTTCTTCCTATTAACACAGACTATGGATACAGATCAGATAGAGCAAATGACAAGTGTTAAAGATTGTTTTTGTATTCAGGACATGGGGCTGTACTGAACATAGGTCATAGACAATCGTACACCATATGTTTCATGGATGCTTTAATTTATAACGACAAATAAGGTACACCTTTTAAGCTTTTTGACAATTTAAACTTTAGTCCAACCCCACAATTATAACTAGATATAGATGTACACTTAAAAACAATTTTTCGTTAATAAATATTTAAAATTAAGGTTGACGAATCCGAGTGAAAAGTAATTAACCCCCTTCGCGGATTGATTGGCCTACTGTTTTTTTCCCCCTATTTTGTGATTGCGCACGATCCACACCCGTCTTTAAAAAAATATAAAATGCAAGACGTCTTATTATATTTTATTAAAAATTAGAGAAAATTCAACCCTAGCTATATTTAGGGCTAAGCTAAATCACATCGATTCATTTAAAAAAAAAAAACAATTTGAATCGTGTATATCCTATTCAGTTGATGTTTTGTGTAAGAATAAACCGGAAATAAATCGACTAACCCACTTCCTTTTTCTTGTTTTCCTCGTATCTTAAGGTAACGTTTAGAAATTACCAACTTTAAATCTGCTGTAATCTTTAGATATTTTCAGTTTTTTCTCTAAAGTACTATTTTAAATAAAAAATTGGTGAATTCTGTTTGTATATAATGTAGCTGCGTTGTTAATATTCAATTTTAACAAGAATGTTACCTATTCCTAATTTAATTTATGAACACAGAAATAGCCCTTACAGGCTTTATGTTTTTAACTAGATCTAGATTTTGATCGAGGTACCTTTATCTAGAATCCATTTTAAAATCATTTTTACCAATCAAAGTAACAGAATAGTAAAAGAATAATTGCAAAATGTCAGTGCATTCGATCAGGCCAATTCAGGCCAGATTGATAGACTTGCAACTGCCATGACCATGATCAGCTGATTTTAGTTTTTTTCTTCCAATTTTGCTCTGGTTAGTGGCTTAGTATGGAATTTTATCTGCGGTGAATAGAGCCTATATAGATTACATTTTCTTCTCAGAATGGCCCCACGAAGAGGAAAGCCCCAACAACAGGAGCAAGTGGTTTTGGGTCCACAAGCTAAAGAGGGAGAGAATGTCTTTGGAGTTGCACACATTTATGCCAGTTTTAATGACACATTTGTTCACGTCACTGATTTATCAGGAAAGTATGTGGTTTTTATTTCAACTGACAATTTATTTTTAAACACTAGATCTAGCGTTTTAGATTCCAGTTTCAGTTTGGAGTTAACCCTTTTGTATAATAGCTTAATTTAATGTTCATCAGGGAAACAATTGCTAGAGTAACTGGTGGGATGAAAGTTAAAGCCGATCGTGACGAAGCCTCACCCTATGCTGCTATGTTGGCTGCTCAGGATGTAGCTGAACGCTGCAAGGCCCTTGGAATTACTGCTCTGCACATTAAGCTTAGAGCTACTGGTGGTAACAGGTATGTGTTATAGTTTATTAAGCTTGTATTGTCATTGTTTTCAATTAGGCCTACATGTTAGATAATTTCCAGTCTAATTTTGCCAAGACATTCAGATCTAATAGGCAATAAGATTAAAAGCAGTAGCACACAGTTCTTCTAGTCTAGCCTAAACCATAGCTTCTATCCTAAAAACACTATCTTATTGATATTATCAAATCTTGGATGTTGAACTAAAATCTACAAGATTACATTAGTTGTGTGGCACTTAAAGTACTAATATTGTAGAGGTTGCACAAATGAACCTGGCCAGACAGCTTTTACTTTCTAATTATAGCAGAGGACTGTAAAGGGTACTTTTATAGTTTAGAAATTCCCAAATTAATGAAAATTTAATGGATATGAAAAGTTTTGCAATGTGTCTTGTGTGAATTTTTACAGTGAAATTTCTTTCAGACTGCTGATTATAAACTGTTTTTGTTGTTACTCTAAGCCACACTTGTGTCCTTGCATTTGTAATTCACTCATGCTTATGTTAAATGATTTCAGGACAAAAACCCCAGGACCAGGTGCTCAATCTGCCCTGAGAGCTTTAGCACGTTCTGGCATGAAAATAGGCCGCATAGGTAAGTTTGGCAAGTGCTGTGTAAACTAGGATAGGGCAGGTTTTGTTAAGCAGTGTGGAATTCCAGTGTATAGATATTACTTTAGTCTCTAGTGCAATTAAATTAATTGATCTAAAAAAATTCAGATATTTATTCAAGATATTTTGTTTTTACAGAGGATGTGACCCCTATTCCATCAGATTGTACTCGCAGAAAGGGTGGTCGTCGTGGTAGACGTTTGTAAGCTCTTGAATTTACTAAAAATAAAGTATTGATTTACTTTAACCAAAATTCTTTTCTGTTGAGTACTTTTGTATTGTTTGTGTGAATTTTCTAAGCAATAGGTTTAGGAGGGGCGTATGTATTTTAATGAGGCAAATAGGACACCTATTGCACTCAGATCTGACAGCAAACATTCAGATTATCATTCGATAGTAACAAGTAAAATGTTACATTGCTGTGACAAGAATTGTTTTTGATTACTAGGACATGACTTTGATTTCTAGGAGGGTACCATAAATGTGTTTAATATTAACTGGAGATCAGTTTTAGAAAATGTTCAACTATTGAAGCATTAACTGGGTACCTTCAAGTTCTAAAAAATGTACGAATTGTGCAAATAGGCATTCCATAATTATCCCACACTGGAAAGAGTAAGCAAGTCTAACATGAGTCCTGAATCTTTGAAAATAAAAACAAAACCAGGTTAAAGCTTGATAAAATGCAACTACAAAATAGGTGCTGTATAATTTATATACAGAGTGCTAATTCTAGAAAGACACTCCTGCACAGCTTAAAAATTGAGACTGAAGTTGACAGGCATGCGAGTCCTTTAAGGAATTTTCTAATTTTAAGGTAGATTAATGATCTAACAACCAATAATTGTTGAAAAATGGCGTTTTATTTAACTGCTGAGACATTTAAATATTTACATAAAGTATTATATCTGGTAATATTTTTAATGAAAAGGAAGTATACAAAACAGTGTAATGGCACTAACACATCTTTCCACTGCTTAATTTAACATTACATTTGGATAAAATATTGAATACATAACCTTGCATGATTTTGTTTATTTCTAAGAAAAAAATTACAGCACTGTATTGTAAAGATACAGGCATTAATTGTTACCCTGTTCCAATAAAGCATGGAACAAAAATATTAACTGTCAACTTTACAATTACGCTACAAAATATTAAAATTTGTTCTCAATGGTATGGTTTTATAAAATGGCAAATACCAGTCAGTTTAAGTACAAGTAAAAAATCTTATTTTAGCCTTTGTTTGGCATTAGCAATTCCCAATTTAATGGCATTGTGATTGACTTTTGAGGTCTCAAAGGGTTAAGGTGAGATAAAATAATTGTGTTAGCTCTTTTTTTTTAAGGGGGGGGGGAGGAGAATATTTACCAACATTTTCAACACCCCCCCCCCCTACCAAGTCAATAATGGCATTGTTTCTTGTTAGCCAACGATTGGCTTTATAAACTTCACAATATATACTGAATAAATAGCACCAAATTGATGATGTATCATAGCTTGGTACACTCAGTCAGTTGATTGATAACATTAGCTCTTCTGAGTGATGGGGATCCTCCAGTGGAGTTACTGAAATATTAGAATGAAGCAAGATCAATTTATAACTTTGTCATTGCAGAATAAATTGAGGCTTCTAAACTGTAATTAATAATTCTGTATGCTAAATGAATCAAGAACGTAGGCTAATAGTACAATACAAATAATTGTTTTTTTATTTAACAATTAAATGACTGGTGTTAAACAAAACATGTGATATAAAAGTACATGGGAACTTAGATTATGTGGGTGGCATTCGTTTTAAAAAAAAGTCAGACAAGAGTAGCATAGACTAAAAGCAGATATATATTTCAACGTTAATATTTCAAGCAGGAGGTAGGTGCAAAGCAAGTTATGAAAAAATGTGCGCCAAACCATTCCCAGACAAACAGCATGCTATATAAACTCCAATCCTAGTTTTGGTGATTAAAACAAGTAGGGTGAACTCAGTATTTTGTTTTGAACTGGTACAAAGATAAACAATAAACTCACCTTTTTCACACTGCAGCATAAGATAAAATCTTACTGTGTATAACAAAGATATTTATGAACTTTTGTAGAACAAAGTTTTTGATAAAAATAAGTAACCACTGATTAGGAAAAATACAATAAGAAGAGGTGTGTATTAAGGTGCCTGTAATTGCTTTAGAAATAACATTTTACGTGCCAGCTTTATTAAAATATTCAACATCATTTGACAAAATTGTATTAATATTAACAAACAAAATCTTATAGTTTTTTAGTATGTTTATTCCACACTATGTGTTTATAATGTAGATATGTACACACAAAACCAAGAGAAGGAGCTACCACACAGTATACAATGGCACAATTATGCTAACTGCCCTAGATGCACTCCTTTCATCAGATCTATTATTGAAAATAAATAAACACAACTGAAGTTACCCTTTAAAAATAATGTGCCTACTTGGTTAAACAACATCCCACTAATGTCTGGGTCATAAAAAAATCTCAATATATATATGTATCCATCCATTCCTTTGGTTTGTGTTGATGAGTTACTATGTTAAAACAGCCTAAAAAAACATCAATTTTTAACAGACATTTTTTATGGTTACATACAGTTCAAGATGTTCAATAGAAAAACTTGTTCTAAAAGAGGTGAACCAAAGCCTAACCTTTATTTCTTTTATGACCAACAGTAGCCCCATCTTTCTTTAATTCTGTACAAATACATATAAAAAGTAAATATTCACAACAAATAAAGAGGGGGGCAAGCTGTAGTGCCATGTAACATGTAACAAATATTGGTCTACAAAAATGTTCTCTCATAGTTAAGCTTTCATAATTATCCAAAAGTAACTTATAACAATATACAGAATGACAAAAATTGTACTCTTTTGAAAAAGAAAGCTTAAAAAAAAGTTGACTGAACACATTTCAAGTAGAAAGCAAGAAAACATTATGCAAATAATAAAGCAGTCACAGCCTAATTTAGGAAGGAACTCAAATAACTATACAACATGTGAAGACTTAAAAGAATAATAGTTAAATGCAATTTTGTACAATTTGTTCTAAGAATTAGAATTGGATTTTAAACTTTGTACAAGTAATTATTACCTGTCATCTGTTTAAAAAAAAAACTAAGCTGAAAGTAGAAATATGACCTTAAAAAAGATACTTTACTGATATGCTTTGTTTTTCAGTAGAAAAAAATAATAGCACACTTTTTATGTTAACGGCAACATGTTCCAAATGCTTGTATTTTAAATACAAGTATAGTAATTTAGGCGTTGATATGCTTGTTATGTGAACTCAGTGTCAGTCAACCAGTAGATTTCTTATTGAATTCATGGAGCTCTTTTCATCACACTTTACAATTGGTTGCAAACAAAATGGAGAAAGAAATGTGGTTATGTTTTGTTTAAAAATTATTTTGTAATGTACCAAACCCAAAATTAAATGAAGTTTACAAAGTTTAAATAAATAATTAATTGAATGGCTATGGACTCCCAAAGGTTGCTGGTCCTACTCAACAGTCATTTTCATTTTTTTCACTACTCCACAGCCTGATGTTAGACTTCCTATAATTCTCCAGATCAGTCTACTTAAATAAAATTTAAAAAAGTACTACTATAAATAATTAGGCGTAGCTAAATAATAATTAAGCTTTAGCTACATTATTAACTATATATTACAATTACAGCATTGTTTAATGTTGAAATGAATTCCAAAAATTTATTTAATTTGTTTATAATTATAAGCACAAAAGAGTTGATAAATACTTAAATTAGACTAGAGTAAGCAATGGCTATATACAATCCTTTTATTCCAAAAGCTTATTTCTCTCAACTAACACACCACTTACAAATAAGGTTCTTAAAACTGTCCTTACCAGTCCAATTTAGTTTCTCTCCAGTACTTAGCATGAGAATTAATAAAATGCACAAGATAATATTTCAGGTACTGTGCATTTATTTTTACACAAGTTATTAGAAGATTAAATGCACACATTTGCTTTATGAATAGTTGTACCAGCTAGGTGTGCAAGAGGCTAATATATATGTAATTTATTCATGTAGACTAACTATAATCTAATTTGAAATTTGTGTTGATTTATAAAAGAACATTCATGATATAATGTCAGTTAGCTAAGTATATTGCAAATTTATAATTTTCACAACATTTATCACAAAATCATACTCAATACACATACATTAAACTATTTGTGCAAATAATAATTACTAACTTTCCATACTAAGTGCTTCTTTCAGCAGTCACATTTTCCCCCCAATCATTTAAAATAAATTGATTTTCTTTTGAAAAAACATTATCTGCATCTAAACTGAATACTGTATAGGTGTTTCTTACTGTAATTTAGATATACAGAACAGAGAATAGCATATGGTCTCAGAAAAAAATTTGATTCTGGCAAAAGATTGGTATAAATACTCAAGCCATCTTTTAGTCCAAGTTGCACTATACTATACTCTGGAATGTATTGAAGAGTTAAAGCTCTTCCCCCGCAGAATGTATCATGCTGTGTTTCTAAACAAATAAAACAGATCCAAGTTTATAAAAAGATCATTGAGACAACTCATAATGGCAAATCTTGTATATCACTTTTTCTCAAATATATACAAATATTTAAGGACAGACACATGGGGCTTTAAAAAAATATGTAAGTCCTTTTCTTTCAATTGGGACTTTTAAGAAGTAATAATTTACAAAACGGAAAACAAAAAGGTTTAGTTAAAGGTTCACTTGGCAAAAACACTTTTTAAAACTACACATTTTTTTCATGAATAAAAAATGTAGTGACGAATGCCAAAATGAAGTATGAAAAATATATCAAATGAAAATGTAATTTTTAAAAATGAAAATGACATAATTGGTTTAAAAAAAAAAAAAACAGATTATAGTCTCAGAAAATGAAGAATACCATAATCAAGTTATTACTCGCTGCAGCATTGTTGACCATAATCCATACCTTAAAGTACTAACTTAGATACTGATTGATCATGGTGTCAAAATGTGTCAGTTAATAAAAACAACAAACTTATTTGAACTTGCTAGAAACCTTTCATAGCTTAATAAACTACAATAATAAGAACCTTCTTACATACATAAGCAGATGATAAAAATCTGAATTGCTTTTAAAATTAAATGTACATCTTATAAAACCCAGACAATGATTGTTATCAATCTCCTTAATTTCATTCATGTTCACTTGTTATTGAAGCATATTGAGCATAAGGTCACTTCTTCAAGGAAACAGACAAAAATAAAATCAAATGTATTTGCACAAGTTTTAAAAAAAAAATCTGTATTGAAATCCTGTTGAGAATTAATCTGTATAAAGCTAACAGTAATAAAAATATAAATTTCTTCCAAGTAATGCTGACAAGACAAATCTTAAGATCTACTCCCATTCATATAACTGTGTTTAAGTTTTATAAAAAAAATAACCACAAATAAGCCATGTGTGTGCAAACATATTCCAAGACTGGTAATGCACATGTAAGCAGTTATCAATGTGGCACCTAACAATGGTTATGTACATATTATTGCTTATGAATGAAATTTGTAATTTATGTGTAGTGACTAAATTTTAGCCAAAAGCAATATTACAAAGCTTTCCTCAGATAATTTAAAGCAGGACTAATTTAAATTATATTAGTTTAAAGTAAACGTAAAATATAATATTAACTACCACTTAAGCACAAGTTGATAAAATTCTATTTAAGTTATTGTGTCTGTTATTCTGCAATATCAGAATCATATATCTTTTGATAGATTACTTTTAAGCTATTAGTACAATCTAAAATATGTTCAAAGGTTATTTTAAAAATTATGTTTAGAAAATCAGCAAATTAACATTCTAATGTTAAATAAGAGTAATAAAATATTGTACATTCTGGAAGCTGGCTATAAGACTAATGCCGATTTTACTTAACCATTAATTAAAAATGTGAGAAAAAAAATGTAAACAAGTTATTTATCACTGAGTTAGCTTTTTATAGCTCATTTTAAAACAATAAACACCAGTCTTTTAGACACTACAGCATCTACCATACATAGAGAAGTATATTTTTCAATCTAATTTAAAAAAAAAATGATAAACTGCAGTAGTTGAGGCCTACATTTTTTTTTATCTCAGAAGGCTAGTAAAATGAGCTGAAACTAAAACCAACACATGCTTTTTATAGTGGCATACATGTTCCTCTCTTGGTATTTACATTTTTATTGTTGAAAATGAACTATAAGATTATTTTTTTAATATGTCAGTAGTTTTATGAACACAGTGTCAGCAATGCAAACCTGGGGATTTAACAGCTCTAGCATTCAAGGTGGCCATTTCTGCTGCAATCTCACAGAATATAAAGAACAAATAGACAACTAAAAGCAAAAGATTTTCTTGCATCAAGATATTCTGATGAAGATGTAAGTATATGAAACCAATTAGATGCACAAAACCAGAAGCACTATATTTAACTACTAAATATTTTTATAATGATAGGATACTATAAACAAGTAAAAATTTGATATGCAAAAGAAATGCTAAGATTTTATTTCCATTATCCACCACCACCAAAATATTACACCTGTTAGATTTATGAGAACTGGTTTAATGAAAATGCAAAATTACAATTGAAAAAAAAGCCACCTCATTTACTTCTCAATTTTAAAAGGTTATTCTAAACTATGTACACAAAAATAGATATTAGATTGTACATGAACTAAGGCTACAAGAATAAAATATGAACTGAGTAAAGGGATTTTGTACTGGCTGGTGCAGAAGGTAGGGTGGTGAATCAGGAGCAGGGTAGGGAGCTTTTATGGTTCATTCTTAACGCAGAGCTTAGGCAAATCATCTCAAAGAAAAACATTTCTAATTTTGGATGGCAAATCTGAAAAATGATTTTTTTCAATTTCAAATAAAGTAGAGTGTCCCTCAAAGTGAGATTATAATAATATTTTTGTGGAATCAATGCTTTAACAATTTCATATAATGTGAAAGTTTTTAATTTTCTTTTTTAAATTTAAAGGATTTCTAATACAAATTAACAATACTTAAGTTCCATAAATCAAAAGGCAGGAAGGATAAATTGGGAACATTGGGTTCTTTGTATAATATCAATTACTTATTTATAATATACTTTTGTACTGTATAAACTGACAACATCCTGTTGACAGGAAACTACTTAAGTACATCTGGCCCCAGAGAAATACAAGACATTTCTTCAAGGCTTTCAGTACTTGATGGAAATTATTCTCTAGCTATGCATCAGTTTTAGTTTTTTTAATTACTTTATTAGTATACTTAGAAATGTTTCTCAATAGAGTTTTATATTACTTAATAGAATAAGTCCTACTTGAGTTTCCAGCCATTTTTATCTAGCACTATGTGTAACAGGTTAACATAAAATTGTAGATACTAAGCGTAGATTTTTGTTTCCAATAATGAAACCCATAAATAAAAGGCTCACTATGTATCAAACAATCCAATGGTTATGACACGGTCATAGAAAAAAAAATGCAGTAAAAACAAAACCAAAGGGCAAAATGATGTTTCATTGAGCCATACAAAAATACTTGTATCAGATAGACACCATGTTAGTTTTGGAGCAAGACATAACAGTATAATCAACATGATCAAGTGAGGAACTTTGTCCAAAGATTTTAAATCTAGTGGAAACAGCTGGAAAAATATATTTAGATCGCCCTATTTCTTTTCATTAAACACGAAGGTAAAGATTAGTTTGTAGCTAACACTGTACAATGAACTATCATAAAACTCCAGCAAGGAAAAGCAATTTCTCTAGCAAGTTTTCCACTGCTGTCAATGACAGGAACTCAATACCAGAAGAGTGCATACATGGAACCTAGCTGAATCTGTACACACTTACAAATGCTCTTGGTAACTTCTTTGATTAATTGCCATTATTAAAAACTAGTCATTTCTTAAAGGAAGTTAAATAATGGAAAAATGATTTTATTAATTTGGATAATTGAAGACTGGGCATTGGGATTCTTCATCTGCTTTAAGTGTTCAAGATTATCCTACTGGGTTCTTTATGTCAGACCATGTCATACTCAACGCGGTCAGTTTGATATATAGCAGCCCGATAACTGTACCTATCAGACAGGCTCCGCTGCACTGGCTTGGTATTAGGGCCTGGTTTCCCTCCAAGGATAATAACAGATTGTAGAGGTGTCGCACGGGAGGGTCCGGCTCCCATTTCCTCATACTCTCCAATTGTTGTTTCTACTAATGACGGCTCAAGTTCAGGAAATGCTGACAGTTTACCTAACAACAGGTAACCATAGGTCTTGAACCGCTTTAACTGTGGAAGGGATTTACAGTTGTTAGTGTCTCATCAAAGTATATTTCAAATATTTAGATTAAGTTACATAACCAAAGCAACTTTTGAAAAATAACTTGAACAGATGAGTTAACGATAAAGAGATTTTCTCTAAACTAATAATATGACATAACTAACCTTAACTTCTAATTTTGCCTTTAGTTTTATGTAGATAAAAAAATGTTTATGGAATTGGTTGTTTAAGTATTACATATATCTAATATTTTGTAAACAGGATTTAAAAAAAAAAAAATTGATACCTCATATTCTAAATAAATCTCTTTGTCTAAATAATCTTGTATAACAGAAGCCTTAGCACCCTTCTCTGGTGCAGCAGCCCTGTGTCCATGAAGCTCTTCTTCTAGGTCCTGTACTTTTGTTTCATGACTGTGTAACTGTTCTCTCTGTGGATAGGCACTAGTTAGCTCAGTGAAGGATCTAATTATTAGAATTCTAAAATAGTTTGGATAAATACATTACATTTTGTGATTTAAAAATCTGCAATGTAACACACAACTTTTTGTATGTATAAGCTTTTGGCATTATAAAAAAAGTGCAATATATATAAACAAGTAGAAATATTGATTAGCAATAGTTATTGAGTTTAAGACAAGCGCTACTTACTAAATTTAAACGTGTGTACGCTGATGGCAAAAGCTGCCTCTGAAATTTGGCTTTAGAGCCAACAGCACCAGGTAGAGGAGGGGCTGACAAAGATGCTGCAACAAGGTTGATAGTGTCCACCCATTCTTGGAGTTCTTTACTGTCCCTGTTTACAAGAAAAAATACTTGATTGGCTTGTTACAATTTATGTATAAAACTTAAGCATTTATTACACAACTTACATTTTATTGCTTTAGATTTGCAGTAAAATTTTAAGCAGTTAAAACAAACAACTATTTACAAAAAAAAATAAAAAATAAAGCTAGTATAATTTACCCTGTCTGAAAGAGATATTCAGCTCCATCAGCTGTTTGTAGTCTAAATACATGTTGTTTTTTAGTGTAATCTGCAGCTTTAGTGGCTAGAGCATGGTGTATTCGAATTGCATTATGGGAACTTTCAACAAAATGACCTTTCTTTAACTGATGCTCATCTTTATACTGATACAAAATCATGTCACGAAGAACAGCATATAACATCTTCCATCCTCTTTTTCCAAATGGAGCTAATTGGTGGAAAAAGTGTTTTAAACTTAGTAACTTTCAAGAGAAATGGATTACAAGTTAAATCTTTAGCACGAAACACTAAGATATAAATTGATCTAAACAATTACTTTTTCTTCTGTCAGGCTCCATGCAACATTTTCTCATGACATAACCTTTCTTATATTCTGTGGTCTTGTTAGGGTCTGGGACCTGTAACAACAAATTCTCTTCAATATAATAAAACCAAAACATGGACGAGTGCTACTAACAAACAAAATTGTAAAAAGATTGACACCAAATAACAGCTATTGGTGCAGGTTGTTCTAATTACCAAACTTAAAAAAAAACAACAAAAAACAGATGTACTTATTACTGATAAGATAGATGTTTTTGTACAAAATATAAATAAACTACTAAATTATAATTCAATAGAAAGAATAAGATTTGAGTGTATAAAGCATACTTCAAGGAAAGGATTACTGCCTAATGCTTGTGGGGAAGGTGGTTGGATTGCTTGAATCTGGTCTTGTAACTGATTTCCTTCCATGTCTGGTGGAAGAACATCTCTGTTGATGTTTAAAAATCTTTTAAAGTACTTTAACAAACATTCATGTTATAATATAATAAAAATGTATTACTTATTTAAAAAGTTCCATGGGCAAAATCTGTGTAAAAACCAGTGTGCAAGATTGTAGTTTTTATTAATTTGGATTTAATCAGGATTTACAGTGTACAATTTAGAAAAAAAAAGATTGAGTTTTTAAAAAAAATGTTTTAAAAATAATAACGCTAAGTTTTAATATAGTGCAAGAGAGCAGCTTACATAGCCCACTCTATAGGCTCATTCTTGATAGCTTGATAAATAGCCTTTAGAACCTCTTTGGAAAAATTTTCTCCATCATTCAGTTCTGCAAGATTTTCTATAAACTCTTGGCACGTCATTCTTCTTCCTACATTCTAGAAAAAGTAGACACAAAAGCAATTTTAGACTTAGATTGTGTAATAATTCATAGACAAATCACAGTAAATAAAACAAATTCAAGCAAAAAATAGAATAATCTTCATGAATACTGACCGGTGCATGAAGATCTGAATTAAGTAACATTATTGCACATGTTAATGTATGACATGCATCTGAAAAAAAAAGAATTTACATCATAAAAACCAACCATAAAAAATTGTAAACAAATAGTTATGTGTGATCTGATCAAAATTCAATTACAAGCCCTAAGAACCAACATCTTATAAAGACAAGCTTTAGAGCACCTAGACACCAGGGGAAAACTGTCTTAACTGCTAAGATTTTTGGGAGCAGAACCAGGTAGAAGAAAAGTTTTCTATACATTCTAACTGTACTTGTTTATCAGCAACGTCGACTACACAATTTATATTTTAATTCTATAATAGCATTTGTTTACCATAACATTAAATGAATAGAAAGTCCTCATAAAAAGTAATATTGAATAAAATTTTAAAACCATTATATTATTTCAAACTTCAGGTCAAAGAAATTTTTTGTAACTTACCTTCTGAATTGAAAGATCCTGGGTTACATTCCATAAATCTACGAGAAAAATGTGACAAGACTCTTTCTCGCTCTTGTGTTTCTCCATATAAAGAAAACTGTGTAAGAAATTTACGTAGGGCCAAATCCAAAGTGTCATCACGAAAATCAAAAAATTTCAAATATTCCTCTGCCACAAGGTTGCTAAAATCATTTCTTTGAAAAAAAATAAAAAGTTTGTTAGAAATATATCATCAGAAAAATGTTTTAGTGAATATTACAAGATGTAGTTAAATACAGTTTACAAAGAAAATTTACAGTCTAACACATTTCACTAAACTTACTTTTTACAAAGATGCCTGGAGACATCAGACTTTCTGAATCCCTCCAGGTTAAATAATCTCTTGGCAAGCCTTTCAGCACTGGGTCTGTCCACTGCTTTACTGGGCTGGTGATACAAGCTATCAGTGTCAGAATCATCACTTGACACATTCAGGTGATGAGAGTCATGACCAGATGACTCAAAAGACCCATCTCCACTAGACTTATCATCATCCCTATTCAATGACTGCAGCCTCCGCACAGGAGAAGAGTTCCCAGAGTTATTCATTTCAAATCTTTGACTCTCTGGGTAAGAACCATCATCTTTCTGTTTGTTTAATTTTAGTTTGATTGGCTTTGTATCCTCAAGACTAATAAAACCAGGAATAAATTCTCGTTCAACAGCGAGGGACTTTTCAGATTTTTTTTCTGGAGAATTGTCAAGACTTCTGGAAGTCTGTACTGGTTCTGATGATACATTATCTAAGGAAGAATTTGGACTATCGTGGTAAGTTAGAGTGTCAAGTGAGTAGGCTAGATTATCTTCTATGTCTATACTTACAAGATTAATACCAGTTCCAGCCTGCAAATAATTTTCATGAGATTTACTTGTTCTAACTAAAAGCCTCTCTGTCCCAGTGTGCACAGAAAACTTTTCCCCACTGCTGCTGGCCACAATTGTTTGTCTAGAATTCTCAATGTGGCCATTCGGAGACTGTCCTACATTAGAAAGAGAATTTTCAGACACAACTTTATCTGTGAGGGTCTCATCAGATACAAAGCTCTCATCTTTTGACAGATTGCCATCCCTTTCATTTATAAAATCTGCATCAACAGTATGGCCGTCATGGACGCAGCCACTGTCCCCTGAACTGGGGGCTTCAGTAAATGAAGGATCAGATGATCTTGTGTTGTTGCCAGCGTAAGACGCATGCAGGTTACCTAATTTTTCCATTGCTTCTTCCAATTGTAAGCCATCTTGGGGTTTTGAGGGTAAACGAGAATCAGCATGGTGGTTAATAGGAAGACATTGTGGTGGGGTCGATGAGTCATTCCCAAAACCAAATTCACTTTCAGAACAGGAGGACTGAGACAGATCTGAGAGTTCCTCAATCTCTGCAACAGGTGCATGAATCAAAGGGAAGTCTCTAATATGGCTGGCTGTAGCTGCCATGTCAGGTGGATGGGGCAATGATGAGTTTGGATGAGATGAGGAAGAATGTACTTGCTGCTGGTTCTTTATTGGTCCTGGCAATTTAGAGGAGAGTTTAGGTGATGAGATAACACCTTGCTGAGGTGGTTTTGCCACTTTTGTTTGCTGCTGCGGTGATTTTTGATCAATTTGTATTAGCTTTGGAATATGACTTTCTTTAGACTTTGTGTCTTGGTCCTGTTGAACATGTTTTTGAGGAACAGGTGGGTTAGTACGAATTATCATGTCCCCTGTCATAAGAAAGGTCTCAAATCCCTTTCCTGTCTTACTTGGTGGTGAATACTCTTGCTTTTCTCCACTAATATTGCCATTTTCCTTGTTATGAGTTACAGAAGTTGGAGAATGTGAGATACTGTCACTTTCATTTAAATCTTTTACATAAATTGCAGTGACATGTGGGCCAGTACTTTTTACTGGCAATGGAATACGAGAGGGGCTCTGTGTGGCCCTACTTGCCATCTTCCATTCAGCAACCACAGTAAGGACATCTGTTTGTCTAAATCTGAAAATAGAAAAAATTTAAACTTACATAGACTTTAAGCATTATGGAGAATCATAATTAATAACAAGCATTTCAATGTGTTGCACCATGAATAAAAACCACTTTGGTTTTTATTCATGATGCAACTGACAAAGAAACCGAAATGTTAACTAAACAAGGTTTATTCCTCTTGAAAATATTTTTAATGCATTTAAAAGAAATTTTTTCATGGCATCAATTTTTTTTCTTTTAAAACTTGTTTTGTATGAATTGTGCAGCCAGTGTTGTGACTCTTCCCCCTCCCCACTCCAAAAGATAGGGTCAGAGAGGGTTAGTTTAGATGAGTTGTTTGGTAGGTCTAGATGGTAAAAGTATCAGCAATTCTAGTGTCACTGGTGATTCTTTTACATAAAACCTACAGGATGATTTTAGATACCAATGTCCTATAATAAACTCTTCCATTAAATAGGTGTGTTGGGTTGTTAGTAGTATTGTAATCTCGACTACTTTTATGGTTAGAAATTAGGGTTAGGCATATGGTAGGACCAGGGTTTGGGTTAGGGACAGGGTTAGTATTGACATTAGCCAGCCATGTGTGTATTTAGTTAACTACCAGTAACCTAACACCCATTTTTTAAAGATTCCATTATCAGACACCGGTATAAAAATTCCCCCAACCTGCAAATTATCAATTCTTGCCATTATGCCTAGAGGTAGACCGTGCAAAATTAATATATGATGTGGCATTTTAAATTTGGGTATAACTTACTAGAGAGACTAAAGTGTACAAGCTATGGGTAAAAGGTCTCTAGCATTAGATTAAAGGGAGTATTGGTTATTACTGTTGTCTGTCAATAATCTTTTCCCTTTGGAGCCCAAGATAGGCCTGCCTTTGTCAGTTGTTTTCCAGTTGTCTCACCTCCACGTCTCCCTTGGCCTTCCCTATTTTCTTCTTTCCTTGGGCTAGGTGCCATTCCTGTAAAATCTTCTGAACTTGTTTTCAGAACAGTGCCATCTTTTTTTGATTATTTCTGAAATTGAAATGGCTTCTATTTGCTTATCCCATAGTCCTAGTAATCTATCATTATCCAGAGATCTGCTGGCAGCTGTATTCAATGCTCTTCCAAAATTAGGTGTGCCTGGTTGTTAGTAGTATTGAGTACTCCAACCTCAGGTTTAGAGTTTTTAGACTATGGTAGGTATTGGGTTAGGGTCAACATCAAAATTAGTGATTAGCAAGTCATATTTGTATTTAGATAATGAGTTGTGACTATAGGACCCCCTTTTTAAAACAATGTTCCATTTTTGTTGTGGCATTTTATGGTTGGACACTGTCACTGGTATACACACCTAGAATCTACCACGGATGAATCTTACAAAACAAAATTAACTAGATCTAGCATTTAGATAAAACATACAAACTGGGATAGATTGAAGAAGTTAAGCTGAATAGCTTTCTTTTGGCTTGCAGCTGAACTACTCACTGTACCACACTTAAATCATGCTAAGACTCTTAACAGTAACTCTATGTAGACATTTTGATGAAAATCTCAAAAAAATTTTGTAGGAAAAAGTATCAATAATCAATTTAGTATATATAAACTTTCTGTGCAAAGTTATTATAAATGAAAAAAAAATTCCAAAGTCAGGTTCAGCTTATTATGAGCTAATAAAGAAAAAACTACTAGTATTGTGACCTGATTTTATGGGTGGATTACTTGATTATTTTTTAAAGATTTTTCAATAAAACTGCACATAAGCATATTTAAACATCTTAGAAATGAATTTAGATAGCTAAAATTTAACACAATCAGTAAACAATTTAAAAAACTAAAAAATTAATGCATATAGTATTATATAGGCCTAGGGGTGGCAGAATGGAGGATAAATTCAAAAGTTGGTTTCATTAAAATTAATAGAACTTTTAAAATATAAACCGTATAGGCCTAGGTAAAAAAATGGGCGAGAACGTAAATCATGATTAGATTTATCAGTCTATGTAAAAAGGAATCAAATATTGTGAGCTGTTGTTTTATAAGACAGGTGTTCATATCACAACCAATTTATTTTTATTTTTTAAAAACCATGTGACCGCTATTTTGCTCATCACTAGTGAGGAACTCTGGTTCATAGCCAATTAAAAAGTTGAACAGATTCGCGGTTTGCCTTGGCTTCAGGCGTAAGTTGTGTTGTCATGGAGAGGTGTGTCGTGCATGGCAGTGAGTGACAATAAATATTAAATTAAGTAATTAAGTTTAAAACGATCTAAAAACTTCAAAATTAGGGCCTAATGGATTAAATATGGATGTCTATTATTCAGTGGTCATGTTTAAATTGAAAATTGCGTAAATTTTGGATTTAGTAACAAAATCTACTATTCTTGATTAACAGACTTAATTAGAAACTGGTAGTTCCGATTACTAAAATTGATGATGGTTTCAAAATTATTGGTTTTATCCCTCTACCCCTTAATTAAAACGAAACAGCGCAGCCATCTTAGTAAATCGCTTTGAGAGCTTGCGCCATGAGATACTAGAAATCTATAAACAAACTCGGAAGGTGTTAACTGTGAACCGAACGACCTACTCTATGTGCAACAGGTAGATCTAGACCTAAATTGGAATCGAATCTAGTCTATAAGTTTTTCAGCAAGGTGAGTGAAGTTACTTAGATCTAAACGCAATATCGGTTCAGAAGACTAGAATTAACTTTGAGTTAGACATAGAAATCTAGATCTGTAGATTTCTATTAATTTCTAATCTAGAATCTTGACACGGGTTTGATACACTACACAAATTCAAGCTGATGATAAACGAACTGAGAATATACTCTTGTGGGTGGAGTGGAATTTTGAAAGACGAGACTTAAATGTATGACAATACCTTTGGGATCATGATGGGCTTTCGAGTTAATAATAATTTTCATATAGATCTACCACTGAAAAAACAAACATCTTGAATAGCTGCTTTGCCGACTTCCGCCATGCTAAATCTCGTAAAACCTCGCAGTAGTAGAAAAACTAAGCCTTGGCCCACATAAAAAAAATGCAATAAAGAACAAGTCGAGTTTCCCCAAGTAAAGAGCGCTGATGACGCACTATAAATAGCAGTGATATTATCTGGTCTGTTATTACAAATTACGTAACAAGATTGAGATAAACTCATAAACACAGTTCCTCCCCCCCCGTTAATATATTAAAATGCAGTGTCTGGGATGTACTCGCCCTATAATAAAACACGATACCAGCCCCAGATGTATTATCAATGTATTAAAAAGTCATCTGATACGACAAAAAATATAGTAAGAGTAATTTATAACGATGACGGCACATTGTAAGTATTTTGTGACGATGTGTGACGACGGGTAGGGGGAGAGCCAGAAAGTGTGACGACACACAAAGGCACCTTAAATAGTAATGACAGAAGCTTAATTATAACAATTATTTCGCGTTAAAAACTGCAATTGTGAGGAGGAGACGTGTGAAGTATTTTAGGGGTGGGGGTCATCCATAAATGACGTCACGCTTTTTTTTGACGATTTTTACCTCCCCCCCTCCCCTCCGTCACACGTCGTCACAAAAAGCCAGACCCCCCCCCTAAAATGACGTCACACCTCAACCTACAACCCCCCTCAAAATTGCAGTTGAATTTTTAAAAAACATCGATATTTTTCCAAAATCTTGTCTAAACTATTACAATTTATTAAAACAGTTATCTAAAACGCGAAATAACGTCTAAAATTCGTTTTCTAACATTGCTTTTTTATAATGCAAAAATGTGACGTCGCAACATCTGACCCCCCCCCCCCTCCCCCTCATCACACATCGTCACAAAATTACGGACCCCCCCCCCTCCCCCCTACGAGTGTGACGTCATTTATGGATGACCCCGTGGGGATCTGGGTTTTTGTGACGATGTCTAGCGATGGAGAATTGGGAGGGGGGGGGGAGAAATAGTCTGTGGTATTGTAATCGATGGCTTAACGTACTTTTGAGGTATTCACACAGCACGCCCAGAGGCGTCTGGGGTAGATGCCCCAGCATCCAAGATCCAATAAAGCGTCGGCGCTGTTTACACTTCTTAATAATTCAGTTTTAGAAAACAAGGTCACGCGTTTAAAAATTCCCTATTGGTAACCCATTGATAAAACCCTCTTAATATATGGCGTCAGCCTTTCTTCTGAGAAAGCACGGGACGGATGCGCTGGTAGGCTATAT
This sequence comes from Physella acuta, assembly GCF_028476545.2. NCBI lineage: Eukaryota > Metazoa > Mollusca > Gastropoda > Physidae > Physella > Physella acuta. The sequence goes on from NW_026731876.1 coordinate 52,904, forward strand.
CGTACAAAACTTTGTTTCTATACATCTCCAGCAGGGACCTATTTTTAAAAAAAACAATTGTGATGGGAATTAACGTTGGATAGTTAGTAAATTTCAGCTTAATTTTCACTGGAAATTAATGATAGATATTTTGTGTGTTGAAATCAGGCCAACGTCTATTATGCATTACTATCTAAAAGAAACTTTAATAAGTTGATTATACTCTCCCAGAACTTTCTGGCAAATGAATTTTAAATACCGGAGGCAGAGGCGTAGCGATGGGGGGGGGGGGGGGGGGGGCGGGGGGGACGACGACACATGTCCCCGGGCGCCGACCTGAGGGGGGGGGGCGTCAAATTGAAAGTTTGAGGGGGGGGGTGCAAATGAAAAGTTCGAGGGGGGGGGGTGCAAATCGAAAGTTTGAGGGGGGTGCAAATGAAAAGTTCGACGGGGGGGGGGGTGCAAATTGAAAGTTTGTACCCGGGCGCCGGGAAGGGTCGCTACGCCTCTGACCGGAGGGTCTGCGCCGTAGGCCCTGTAATGTTCGACTCCTCGAGTTCCCTCAAGGCTACCTTATCAAATGGAGTTAGTAATTGGGCGTCCTGCGCCAGGGACGTCCTCCGGCGCCCAAGTGGTTGTCTGGCCAGTAACGCCCGGTCTTCTACATGAGCATTAAGACACCTACATTCGTCTGTAGAACTTAAAGATTTTGCTTTGGGTAATTAGAATATCTACGTAAAGTAAATCATACCAACTAGCCTAAAATAAAATGTGAAGGGAGTCCAACAAGTTAGTTAAGTAGGTCATGTCATGTCATGTTTGCCTGTCGTCCCTACTGGGACATAGGCCGCTGACAAGAGCTTTCCAGACGTCTCTGTCCAGGGCTAGTCTCTCCAACTGTCCCCAGGTGTATCCAATCTTCTTGGTGTCTTCTTCCAGGTCACGTCTCCAGGTCTTTCTTGGTCTGCCTCTCTTCCTCCTGCCTTGTGGATTCCAGGTGAGGGCCTGTCTTGTTATGCTGGATACAGGCTTCCTGAGTGTGTGGCCAATCCATTTCCATTTTCTCTGGAGGATCTCTACTTCCACTGGCAGTTGATTTGTCCGTTGCCATAGAACATCATTTCTGATGGTTTTAGGCCAGCGAATTCGCAGGATCTTTCTGAGACATGCGTTTATAAATGATTGTATTTTCTTCTTATTTATAGCAGTTATTCTCCATGTCTCGGCTCCATAGAGTAAAACAGGTTTTACTAGTGTGTTGAAGATCCGGATTTTTATTCTAAGGGTTAAATCTCCCGAACCCCAAACATTTTTTAGTTGGTTGAAGACTGCTCTTGCCTTACCCGTCCTTATTTTTATGTCTGCTTCTGTCCCACCCTGCTTATCAACAATACTTCCAAGGTAGGTGAATCTATCCACTTCTTCTAGGGCTTCTTCTGCCAGTGTTATAGGGTTGTTGTTTGATGCATTGACTTTGAGAACTTTACTTTTCCCTCTGTGGATGTTCAGACCCAGGCTTGTAGAAAAATTTGCAACCCTGTTGGTTTTATCCTGCATTTGCTGTTGTGTGTGAGAAAGGAGGGCCAGGTCGTCAGCAAAGTCCAGGTCATCCAGCTGGCTCCACAATGTCCACTGTATACCGTTTCGCGTTTTCTCTGTTGACATCTTCATAACCCAGTCTATGGCCAGTAGGAACAGGAATGGTGAAAGTAGGCAACCCTGCCTTACTCCGGTCCGTACTGGGAAGGCCTCTGTAGTCTGTTGGCCATGCACTACTCTACATTTGAGACCTTCATATGAAGACATAATAATGTTGACTATTTTCTGTGGCACCCCGTAGTGTCTCAACAATTTCCACATTGACTGCCTATCCAGGCTATCAAAGGCCTTCTCATAGTCTATGAAATTAATGTAGAGAGATGAGTTCCACTCTTGGGTCTGTTCAATGATGATGCGAGTTAAGTAGGTAGGGGCTATAAATAATCGACTACAATTTTGACTAAAGATGCGGGACAATGTTTTGTTGGGGAACTAATAATATCATATGTGACAATCAGATTTAGTTATTATTTATTTCGATTTAGTCTACATATTCTAATCTAAAAATATAGATATAGAATAATATAGATCTAAAAATACTAAAAAGCTAGGTCTATCAAACATCGCGTCATCGAACAATCGTCTTTTGACAACTGCGCATTTTCCAGCCCTGATAAAAAAAAGAGTTCACCCATGTGACATCTCTAGCTACTTGTAAACATGGCAGGTACATGGAAGGATTCCTTTTTGGTTGGTATTGTTTTTGGTGTTAGTAATTAAAAATAGTAGCTCTAAATTCTAGTAAGATATGACGGCTTTTCAAAGATATTGATTTCATTCTTGCAAACTTCACTTAAAATAATAAATGTCGGGTAGTCTGCTTGGTCCACAAAGATAGCTAATAAAAAAGTGTCGGACGTCAAACGTCGTCGTGACAGGAGTACTACAGTAGTGACACTAGAGTTCACTAGACGTGACTGAGTCTAGTAAAGGAGTGTAAAGGCCAAAGTCAAATGTCACCCCCCCCCCATTCAGTGACTGTTTATTTTAATAACTCCAAAGACAATGATTATAAACTTGAATGATGATACTGTAATAGTAATACTCTATAAAATACTAAGTTATGGCAGCTGTAGTCTTGTAATTTTGTAGCTGGAGCTGTAACAACTAACAAAAACATTATGTTCATGTTCAATTGGACTAAAAAAAACAACTAGTAATAAGTAGATTAAACTGGATGACTACTCTTTGCACAGAAAAGTGTTATAGGGCCTAATAATATAACCACATAATAATAAATAATAATAGGTCCCTAATAATTTATTAATTAATAAATTAATAATTATGATAGGCCTAATAACAGTAATTAGGGGAAAGTGGGTAATAGGGCCTAATAGTAATTAATATCATTAGGGGCCTATACTTAGGCCTATATATTATATAATATAGTCTTCCAAGGAAACAAAAACAAGTTGGAAATAATTTATTTTTACTTTTAAGTAGGCTAAGCAATCTTTATTGATTTGTTGTAAACTAGACACAAAATTCATGCTATTAATGTGTGATTATTAAAATGTAGAGAACAGTAGACTATAAATGAAGACACAAACTTTACTAAATGATACTGTTACCCACAGAGGGGTCCACTAACTGTTTTAATTTCTATCCAGCTATTGACATAGTATAGACTTAAAGAAAAAAAAAAGTAAGAAATCCTCTTTAGATCAGTATAGGTGTAAAAGTAAAGAACCTTTCTAGACCTAGAGATCTTTTGGGCAAATGAAGTAGAGTTCCTATGTTTCTTAACCTCGACATATGAAGGGAAGGTGTGGTCAGCACTTTGCCAAGCTGCCTTTCCTTTCCGTAACATGAGTTATGTACCCATCAGAGATGGGTGTACTCAGGGATGTTCTACTGACTTCTACTGATTCGAACTCAGGATTATCGGTTTAGCAGCCTAGCGCTCTACCGCTTAGGCCACACTGTCCCATACTTGTATAGACTTGCTGGTTGCAAAACATTTAGTTATACAGACATAGTTGTTGAGTTAAAAATGACCTCCACTTGTACAAATGTTACATATCTTTGGCTCAAGTGTATCTTTTCCAGAATATAGACAATACATCCCATATGTAGCCAAGAGATTTCACAAAAGCCATTAGGAACTTCTGGCTTGAAGTGTGGGGCCCTACAGCTAATTGAAATCTGGGCATCCTTATTTTATAAAACTGAAAGAGTTGACAAATCTATGCCAACAATTATTTAAGTTTTGTGATAGTTATGTGGCAAGTTTTTTTTTCATAAACAAACTTAAAAATTAACTCTTAACTATATCAGATCCTATCTTAATTATAACCATAAGCACCATCTCTGCAGGACTGAATGGCTTTTTGAGATCTTTAGTCTTGTAGTTGTCTGTCTTCTATTGATTATATAGAACAATGTGTGTATAAAATTAATAGCTTTATAAAGTTAAATATATGATTAGAAATGGGAAGTAGTCAACAAAACAAGGTCTCAAATCAACATAAAAGGCAATAATATAATATCTACCAGGATGGGTAATTAGTACCACTTTTTTCTGCCATTGCAATGTATGCTTTAGCCGACTTTGACTACAAACCAATTTTTGCTTTACATTTTGATAGGTGAAGTTTACCAAACAAAGCAAATTTATTAATGAATCAGAGTGATTTTGTCAACACCATACTACATTTAAAACAAAATAGTCATATCCTCCAAAGTATAGCACAGTTAGAAAGATGGCCTAACATTACATCCAAAAGGACACACAAAAACTGATTTAATTGTTCTCTTTTACGATGGATTCTTCTATTTTTTGTCAGCACATAGATTTTATCATCCAGAATAATTTCAACATGTTCCCACAATTTTCTTTCATTCAGGTTAAGCGAAATGAGGGTGGTACAAATTGCACACCTTACCTTACTTTTCTACCATTGCACTATGTTGTATTACTCCTTCCTTGTTATGATTTCAGTCCCCAATAATTGGTTCGCTAAATGGCTCCAAAGCATTGTTGAACAGACTGTGTGCTGACCTGGAACCCTGGCAAATAGTTCTGTACACTGGAGGAACTACCCTGGCTGTGGTGTACATTAAAGGTTTTCTTTTTCAAGATGACAGCAGTAAGATTTTATTTTTCTTTACATAATTAAGCCATGATTGTAAGCTTTAATGTAACTTTATAAATAAACAATATCATAATCAATATGATATATAGAATTAAAATTTACTTTTATTTTAGTATTTGCTGTGAGGATAATCAAAACTCTCACATACTTTTTTAGCATTGACTGAAAGAACAAAACGTGAGTTTTTTAGATGGCTAAAAAAAGTACCAATGGTTCAACGAAAAATTGCGGAAGAAATGGGAAAAGTTAACAGCTCTATTGAAGAAACTTTTAACAAAACTATTACAGGAGACTACCTTGTCAAATTGCCCCAAAAAGGATTATCAGATGTATGTACTGAAATACTGAATATTTATATATCTGTTAAATAGGAAACTTATATTGACAAGCATTACATATTTATAAGAACATGTATGACAGAATTAGATCATTTTAATTACAGTTTCAACACTAAGGGCAAATATTTGGTTGAACATGTAAGATTTTATCCAAATCACTATAATATCTTGTAACCAAGTATTAAATGTTTTAGTTTATATTTTGTTCATGTTTCACTATCATAGTTACATTTAGTGACCTTGAAATGTTTATCAGTTTTCTGATAAGCTACAGCAGTACAATGCTAATAGATAATGATATTATCAAACTGTTAGAAGTTGTACCATTACTGGGTTACTATTGCTTTATATTTAGAAAAAAAATCACAATGCTCCATTACATTTGTGTTTTAATTCTTGATACTTTCCCCACAATTAATAACCATTATGTAGTGTTTCCAATTTCCCAAGAAGATCACTTTAGTCAAGTATCACTTTGGTCAACATCAGTCATAAAGTTTAAAACAATTTTATTCTCCTTAATGATAAGTGGAATAGAAATGATGTACTGTAACTCACACCCCTTATACAAGCACACACTTATACTCATATAAATACATTCATCAGCCCTAGAGACCAGTAAGTCTTAAAGGCTACTATATTTCTTTGCAAGATAAATGAGTTAACTCTCAATTCCCTCTCAGGTAGAGCTAATGGAAGAATTGTGCAGGTATAAAAACATGGGTATGTTTTTATTCACATTTACTTGACTTAGAGCATGCAATAAATAAACATACAATAATTGGTATTAAAATCTGCCTAAGCTGTTACTTTAAAAGATAGTTCTATTTTATTTGCATTTTTTCTGTCAATTTTCTGCAGTAATTGATGATTTGATTGATGTTTTCACAGCAAACAACAATTGGAAGAATGGCCATGTGTCTGGCACAGTTTACTACGGAGATGAGAAGCTCGCAGAGATAATGGCCAAGGTAAGATAACTCATTTAATTAAATTCTTTATGGTACTACTTAAACTTAATTAAGTAGAACAGGTTATATTTGTAGGATGTCAAATTAAAAAGAATTTCAATTATTTCAGACTTTTGGCATGTTTGCTTGGTCCAACCCGCTCCATTCTGATGTGTTTCCAGATGTCAGGAAAATGGATGCTGAAGTAGTGCGTATGTGCTGCAATATTTTTAATGGTGATGAGAATGCGTGTGGTGCCCTGACGTCTGGTGGCACAGAGAGCATCCTGTTGGCCATGCTGGCATACAGAAATCTGGCCAGGGAAAGAGGCATCAAAATACCAGAGATGTAAGTTAGGGAGGACTTTTTGTATTACCTTAATTACTGTAAAACTTTTTTAATTCTGAAAAAGTGATTTTTGTTTTCAATTTGAGGAATATGTTTTGAATTTTAAGCAGTTTAATATTCAAATCATGTTCAGACTTTCTTTTTATTATTTATTTATTTGTTTATTGTTTGAAATCTGTTTTTAGCATAGCTCCAGTCACAGCTCATGCAGCATTTGACAAGGTAATCTTGTTCACTGGTTAAATGAATAGATAATCTTGTATCCTAACTTGTTCACTGGTTAAATGAATAGATAATCTTGTATCCTAACTTGTTCACTGGTCAAATGAAAAGATAATCTTGTATCCTAACTTGTTCACTGGTTAAATGAATAGATATTCTTGTATCCTAACTTGTTCACTGGTCAAATGAAAAGATAATCTTGTATCCTAACTTGTTCACTGGTTAAATGAGAAGATAATCTTGTATCCTAACTTGTTCACTGGTCAAATGAACAGATATTCTTGTATCCTAACTTGTTCACTGGTTAAATGAGAAGATAATCTTGTATCCTAACTTGTTCACTGGTTAAATCTTGTATCCTAGCTTATTGAACCCAGTATATTAATTGGATATTTTTAAAAATCATTTTAGAACACAATAAAAACAATATTTTTTTCATTATCTTTTCAGGCAGCAAGCTTTTTTCACATGAAAATTACACATATTCCTATTGATGAAAAGACACGTATGGTAGATGTTAGAGCTATGAGGCGTGCCATCAATAGAAAAACTTGTGTGGTGTGTATTGATCAGTTTGATTACAAAATTTCATTTCTTACACAACTTTTTGAGCTTAATAATAGCTGTTACGAATTATTTTGGAATTACTTTGAGCATCAAAAACTTATGTTAGCTTTTGGGTGTAATATTGCTAACATTTCAGCTTGTAGCATTGTATCCACACATAATGTTTTAAAAACTTGTATATTTCAGCTTGTAGCGTCATCACCACATAATTAATGTTTTAAAAACTTGTATATTTCAGCTTGTAGCGTCAGCACCACAGTTTCCTCATGGTATCATTGACCCAGTAGAAGCAGTTGCCAAGGTTGGTAGTCTGTTAGGATAATGTTGATACTAGCTTCTAATACTTATGTTGAATCAGTGGAAGGTTTTACTTTAGTCGTACATCATTTAAGTATTAGGTAAAAGCTATGAAACTGATCCTAGTATTTATTAAGTACAAACAATTCTTCCTAAAATAATTTTTATTCTATCGTAACAGTTTAAATTTGATAAATTTCAGTTGGGATTTGAGTATGGGATTCCAGTGCATGTAGATTCCTGTCTTGGAGGTTTCTTGTTGCCTTTCATGGAAAAGGCAGGATTCCCAATACCACCATTTGACTTCAGAGTGCCTGGTGTTACTAGTATATCTGCAGACACCCATAAGGTAATAAAAAGCCAAATAAATATTAAATTGTGGCTTGTTGGATTTACAAAATTACTTGTTTAAAGTTTGTTTTTATACCTACAGTAGTATGCATTGTGACACTGTGTATTGGTTGAATATCAGTGAAACTTTTTTCTTTAACTTTAAACAATGGCTACACATTTGTCATGCTTCTATGATTTTTATCCTTTAATGTGACATGTTTTTTCTTGACAGTATGGATTTACACCTAAAGGTTCCTCTGTCATACTGTACAGAAACAAAGACCTGAGGGCTAAACAGTTTTTTGTACAGACAAACTGGCCTGGTGGCATTTACGCCTCACCTACTATTGCTGGTCAGAGCTCTAATTTTATTCATACTTTAAATTAAGTTAATTCTAATATTGATTTTAAAGGTTTATCAATTATCAATATATGAAAGAAAAAAAATTCAAATTTTTATAAGAGTAAGTTAATTGATTTAAATTAGTGAACATAATACTAATTAAATGAATGAATGGGTTACATAACAAAATTTCTGTGACACATTGTGTGGCTATTTTAGCTCGCTCATAGAGAATGTATGTGCAACTTTGATTTTTCTAGGTAGCAAAGCTTATTTGTCTAGTGGTAGTGTTGAGCCAAAGCTTATTTGTCCAGTGGTAGTGTTGAGCCAAAGCTTATTTGTCTAGTGGTAGTGTTGAGCCAAAGCTTATTTGTCCAGTGGTAGTGTTGAGCCAAAACTTATTTGTCTAGTGGTAGTGTTGAGCCAAAACTTATTTGTCTAGTGGTAGTGTTGAGCCAAAACTTATTATGTGATTGTATGTGTATGTTGTCCAGGCAGCAGAGCAGGTACCTCTGTGGCTGCCTGCTGGGCCACCATGGTCTACTTCGGTGAAGATGGATATGTAGAGTCTACTAGAAAAATTATTTCAACAACCAGATACATTGTTCAAAAGTAATTTTTATTTATTTATTTATATACACTGTTTTGAATTAGTTGTACTAACTGTTAGAGAAATCAGCAAGTAAAAGAGAAAAGTAATAACTTAGTTTGTTATTAACAAATTTTACAAAGTATTAACCAAGATCTTTTGACTTTTTCAGGCTGAGATTGATTAAAGGGATATTTATTTTTGGAGAACCACTGGTCTCAGTGGTTGCTATTGGTTCAAATGATTTCAATGTATATCGCTTGTTTAATGGTCTTGTAGAGAAGGGTTGGAACCTGAATGCCTTACAGTTCCCTTCCAGGTTGGTACCACAAGTCACAAAACATTCTTGTACCAGTGTTTGCTGCTTAACATACACAACATTTATTCCCCTTGCAGTCTACGTGTGACTATGCTCCACAACTCTATATATGTATATTTATTTCCCCTTGCAGCTTGCATTTATGTGTGACAATGCTCCACAACTCTATATATGTATAATTATTTCCCCTTGCAGCTTGCATTTATGTGTGACAATGCTCCACAACTCTATATATGTATAATTATTTCCCCTTGCAGCTTGCATTTATGTGTGACAATGCTCCACAACTCTATATATGTATAATTATTTCCCCTTGCAGCTTGCATTTATGTGTGACAATGCTCCACAACTCTATATATGTATATTTATTTCCCCTTGCAGCTTGCATTTATGTGTGACAATGCTCCACAACTCTATATATGTATAATTATTTCCCCTTGCAGCTTGCATTTATGTGTGACAATGCTCCACACCCAGCAAGGTGTAGCAGATGAGTTTGTCAATGATGTTGAGGAGTGTGTGAGAGAAATTATGAAGAACCCTTCCGCTGATTGTGGTGGTGCTGTAAGTTACTTCATTGCTGTTTTGTAATGATTGGCTTTTATTTGATTTTAATTAAGTATAATTGGCCAAAACTTTTACCAAGTTTGTATATCTAACCTTTTTTTTGGCAATAAGTTTATATAGTTGAATATCCAATGCATAGTTCCCAGTTTAATGCTTGCTTAAAAAGTCATCCACTTTTCTTGTGTGTAAAATGTAGGGTGCCCTGTATGGAATGGCTCAGAGCATCCCTGACAGGAGTATAGTGAATGAAATAGCTAGAGCCTTTATTGATGCCTCCTACACAACTGACAAGCCAGCCATCTGTAGCAGTAAACATCAAGCTAATGGTGATACTCACAAAGTTAGCAGTTAAAAATATTTTTTCCTAGTGCAATCTTGCATAATGTGATTTAGATTTTTATTGCATAATGATTTGATATTACATTAATCCAAAGTTTCATAGAATGAAGTTTTGGAATGTATTCATATTGATTTGTTAAGGTCATTTTTTTTGGCATTTTTAGAACACAAATTGTGTTTTTTTTAAACAAATTAAATGCAACCTTTGGCAAGGAAGAATGAAATCCACTTATAATTTGTGAACAAAATATTTAATATATTTCTAAGTTCTTGTTACAATTTTTCTCAATTAAAATGTGATTTCAAATCATTTATATGTAAAATGTATTAAATTTGACTTTATAAAGTTAAAAAATCACCAGCTGTTTAAATAAAGATTTCCTTTAAAATTTATAATTTTACTTTGTACCATGATGAGTGTTGAATATATTTATCAGTGTGAGCAGTTTAAAGCCTAGCAACATGACTATTAGAATATTGCCTTTGTCTTTGTTATACATGCATTGCTCATCTGCCCAGATTTTTTTACACAGATGTTAATGAAATATCCACCGGCTACTGTATAATGACATTTAGTAATTTATTGTGATAAATCTTTGAAGCTATTCATTGGCTAATAAATTTTAGGTTCATCTACACCTGTACTGTAAAATATGTGAATTGGCAATAATTTGATATTATGAATATGCAATAGTTACTTGAATTAAATGAATGCAACTTTCTGTAATGAGCTGTAAGGTTAAAAAAATGGACTAAATTAATAACTTAGAGAATGTTCTGTTTTAAGCTGGTCTAAATTAGTCATGTTTCTAGTTGTTTTTTTTTTAATGAAGTTTATATGAGAGTAATGTCATACAGATATTAAAAACTGTTGTTGCATTTACTAATACTAGTATTAGATATAATTTGAAGTTTCTTTTTTAAGAAACCAAATGTTGATTGATGAAAGAAAGATTTTTAATGGAGATTTTAAAGCCTTTTGGTTTTTTTTTTTTTTTGTAAAATGGAAATTAGCTTCAACAATTAAAAAACATTAATTGCAAATTCAATTATTAATTTCTATTATGTATAGATTGATTTTTGTATGTTAGCATTGTTTGACAAAGTAGATGATTTTTATGGTCACAGAATTTGCAAAGAATCAAATTTGTCATATATATAAAGTGCCATAAATAGTTTGCAAAAATTTGTTTAAAATACTAGTGACTAATTTTAAGCTGTCTGTCCTTATTTTTGTATAATTTCCTACAATTTAGCTTCTTTAACCCTATACTTGCTACTGTTACATTATTTCTAAGTATAGTGAACCTATTTTAACTTTTATTTCCTGTTTGTGCAATTGTTTTATATTGTCTATTAGAAAGCCTGAAAAGTTTTGTCAAACCTGTTGAAATTAGATGCATTCCAAACTGTGTATAGCATTAATTTATAATGTGTAACACCTGACAGGATGTTTAGCACTCATTTTTATACCGTGTGGTTACATACATTGGACAGAATGTGTTGCAACTATTTATGTACGGTAACACCTGACTATGAAGTGAGATTTTAAATTTTTTTTTAGCTGGCACTGAAGGATGGCACATTTCCTTTTTCTTTTGCCATGAAAAGCTGTTAAAATTTTTTGTAAAATTTAAAAGTTTACAAATTTAACAAACATTTTTAAAACGTTTTATAAACTTCTCCAACATAGCCTTAGTTTTTTCTGATGCCAGAATGGACAACTGTAATACTAGTCTGTAACTTTTTTATAAAACCATGTTTCTTTTACACACCACTTTCATAGCATATTTGATAGTAAACTTGATATTTGACTTTTCTAAATATTTTAGTTGTTACTTTGTGTACAAGTGAAACTTCTTTTCTGCCCAAAAAACTGTCTTTTTTCACTTCACATCTTTATATCTGAAACCTGTGTGGTAGGTGGTTTTAAGTATCACACACTGGTGCCGCCCTTTAACCTCTTTATATCCTTAATATCTTTATATCTATAAATCAATGTGGTGGTTTAATGTTTCATATACTGGTGCAGCACTTTATATCTGCAACCACTATGGTAGGTGGTTTTTTTGAGTTTCACATACTTGTGTACCACTGTATGAAATATCTGGTTAGTCATGGGACAATATTTTGATAGTTTAGAGCTTTTATAAGTACAGCCATGGTGTAACTTACAAGTCCATTCAAATACATAAACATTAGAACTTCTTTAGTTTGCTTGCTTTACAAAATACCACTCAAGGTTTGATGAAGGGGGAAATTAAGAATATTCAAGTATCAAATAGTCTAAATATATAACAGGGATATCACTCATGTTAAAATTTTAAAAATGTATTATATTTATACCAAAAGAAAAAGCAACAATGGTGTGCATGAAAAGTGAGATGAACACCCTGTTTAATTCCTGCAGTGGTACTCACACAAACATGCATTGTGATTCATGTGCTTCTATAATTATCAACAACTACACAACATAGAGTCTAGATAAAACTGGTTCTTATTTAATATTTACAGGTAAAAAAAAACAACTAAGAAATTAAAAGAAATTTTACAAATATTTTTCCAGTTAGTTATCTTTAAGTTACATACTAAAATTCTTTTAACTGTAGTGTGATAAAAAAAGCTTGTACATTGATATTGAAGTAAAAATAAAAAAGTATTGGAGTAAAATAAAATTTTATGTCAACTGCTTTAGATTCTAAATGACAAACAGTGTCAAAAACAAAACAAAATCTTTCTACACTTTAATAAGGAATTTATATAAAAAAATATAAGTTCCAGAAGTAATCAAATGCATTAGATCTTCAGTGCCAAACATGAATTGTTAAGGCTGTTTTTTTGGAAGATGTTTATAAAAATAGCAGGCTGAAAATATAGTTAAATAGTGCTTTAATATTTACAAATATCGAGAATTGTCCATAAAAAGGCACATAATCTGAATCATTGATTGCCAGAATAATTTTTAAAGTGAGGATAAGGTTTATTATTTTAAAAATGGATTGCTTTACCAAATACACCAATGTATTAACGTTTAAGTTAATCATGTGTATAAATAGCTGTTATATTTATTAGTACTAGATGTTTGTAACAATAGAAAAATATGGGCAATAAGATGTTATGGGTGGGCTCTGGGATTGGGCACAGTAGATTAACAGGAGTAGATTAACCCAGTCCAGGAACAATGCAAGACTTTCCTGTTAGCTATTACACAAACATTTTTTAAAATCTCAACCAATAGTTGAAACAGTTATGAACACTAACTTTGTATTTGTCTTGTTCTGAAGTCTATACAATTATATTTGGGTTAAACATCAAAAGAAAGGTAGGGAGCTGAAAATGACATCAGTTTATAAATAAAAATCACAGAATATAAAAGCATTAAGGTAAATGTGATTAAACTGTGTTTGAAAATTAACACACCAACTAAATTTTACAATAGCCTATATAAATTTAAATAATCAATGACATCACAGGATCTACCTCCATAATGCAGTAATAAAACCACAAGATGATATATACTTTGTTTAAAACGTGACTTACACAAGCAACCTAATCATACTAGAAAAAATAATTAAAACATTCTGGCAGCATAAAAGTTCTAGTGCACAGATGGTTGTCTAGCTTAATGAGCTAATTAGCTAAAAATCTGGCCACAGATGGTTGTCTAGCTTGATGAGGTAATTAGCTAAAAATGTGGTCACATGATGCCATTAAGTCAGGAATGAAAGTCAAAAAACACCTGTAGTCCAGCACAAGCTATAAATAGACCTGCTGATCAGTTCAAAGATCCACACAAAGAGATGAAATAACTGAATGGTAGTGGAGCTCTTCAAAGCAGAGTCTGTTTCATGTCCACAATGAAGGTCTCCAGTACTGACAACACATTCAAAGCCTCTGGTCCTCCATCAAGTTTGACATATCTCAGCAGCAGGTCACCACAGCCACATTTTTTCAGGAAGGATAGGGATCTGAAGTAAAATATTTTAGGGATCTGAAGAAAAAAGTTTTAGCCATCTGAAGTAAAAAGTTTTAGGGATCTGAAGAAAAAAGTTTTAGGGATCTGAAGTAAAAAGTTTTAGGGATCTGAAGAAAAAAGTTTTAGCCATCTGAAGTAAAAAGTTTTAGGGATCTGAAGAAAAAAGTTTTAGGGATCTGAAGAAAAAAGTTTTAGCCATCTGAAGTAAAAAGTTTTAGGGATCTGAAGAAAAAAGTTAGGAAATTGAACATATAGGCTCTTGAAGGATAAAGAGATCTGAATAAAAAAAAGATAAGGATGTGAAGAAATAATGTTGCTAATTCAATAAGAAAAAAGAAAACAACAAAGATTTTAACAGCGCACAATTAAATGATTAAATTTGTTGAGTGTTTTTTTTAACAGTCACTATTTTAACTAAAACCTGTGACATTTCTCAAATATAATAACAAAATTGAATCCACACCAACCTGTACAGAGCATAGTAATCAAGTTCTGCTTGGTTTAAAAACCTCTTCAACTTATTCAGGCTTTGAACAAACTAAACAAAAATTGAGAAATTAATGGAAAAATAAAATAAACCAAAAATGTAAAAAAAAATTCATAAAAATCGTTTTAATAAAAGCTTTTATGTAATGATGCAATAAAAAGTAGAAAATAAATTATAGACTACTATTTAAATAACTATAAAGAAAAGCGTGGGTCACTTTAGTATCTATTGGATACCTTTACTAATGTTAAGGAAGACACCCACGCTTTTCTTTATAGTTATTTAAATAGTAGTCTATAATTTATTTTCTACTTTTTAGTGCATCATTACATAAAAGCTTGTTATTAAAACGTTTTTTATGAATTTTTTTTTCAGTACTTTACATGTTTTATTTACAATAGAGTTACATGACTAAAAACCATTGCGCGCCTACTGAACATCACGTTCAGTAGGCGCGCAATGGTTTTTGAACGCAGCCATTACGTGATGGCGCAGCTATTGAAGGTGATGACGCGTGTGGTGTGGTTGGCTAGACATGCCTACTAATTTGGTCCAAATTTTTATTAATTCATAAAAAATTAATTAGGCATCCAATTAAGTCAAATTTAGTTTCAGATTGCATTGTCTTCATGTCTTGACCCACGTGTCAAATGTGAATCGTATCGGTCAAGTAGAAGTTTCCAAATTTTTACTCCTGCGTTTCTATCTAGACAGACTGTCGACTGACGACAGAGGAAGTGAGTTAAATAAAAGCTTGTAAAAAGATAAATTAGTTTCCTTAATGTAGAAAGTCCAGGTCTAAAAAACAAAACCTACTGTTAGCTTAACTTGTTCCAGGAAATCTCTGACACGACTTGCATTTGTCAGATCCATTTTCATCAGTTTTTCTGCTGCATTGACACAGAACTGACAGCTGTCTATAGAACCATGGGAGAAAGTTGTGTTAAAATTGTTACACATTGACACAGAACTGACAGCTGTCTATAGAACCACAAGGGAAAGTTGTGTTAAAATTGTTAGACATTGACACAGAACTGACAGCTGTCTATAGAACCATGGGAGAAAGTTGTGTTAAAATTGTTAGACATTGACACAGAACTGACAGCTGTCTATAGAACCATGGGAGAAAGTTGTGTTAAAATTGTTAGACATTGACACAGAACTGACAGCTGTCTATAGAACCATGGGAGAAAGTTGTGTTAAAATTGTTAGACATTGACACAGAACTGACAGCTGTCTATAGAACCATGGGAGAAAGTTGTGTTAAAATTGTTAGACATTGACACAGAACTGACAGCTGTCTATAGAACCATGGGAGAAAGTTGTGTTAAAATTGTTAGACATTGACACAGAACTGACAGCTGTCTATAGAACCATGGGAGAAAGTTGTGTTAAAATCGTTAGACATTGACACAGAACTGACAGCTGTCTATAGAACCATGGGAGAAAGTTGTGTTAAAATTGTTAGACATTGACACAGAACTGACAGCTGTCTATAGAACCACAAGAGAAAGTTGTGTTAAAATTGTTAGACATTGACACAGACCTGTTATCTGTCTATAGAACCACAAGAGAAAGTTGTGTTAAAATTGTTTGACTCAAGCTAATGACTTGAAAAAAGAAATGCTAATAAGATTCATCGAGCTATGGCTTAAGAAAAAAGAAATGCTAACAAGATTCATTGAGCTCTGGCTTAAGAAAAAAGAAATACTTACATGATTTATCAAATGACACCACTCGGCCTTCCTGGAATGTTATTGTTATAACAAGGGGCTGCAACTGCCATAAGTCGTTATTGTCATTGCTATCTATAACTGAGACATTATCCGGCTGAAGTTTTTCAAACAGTTTTGACAAACTACAGCAGCCAAAAAACCTAAAAATGATAATTATTTTGATAAAATTTAAAATACTTGTGCTTATTCAATTATAGCTAAATTATTTTGATAAAATACTTGTGCTTATTCAATTATAGCTATCAATTTAAATTAATTGACTAATTAAACAAAATAAATATTGAATATTCTTTGATAATTTAGTTTTAAAATCAACTGAATTTAGAAACCTTTTGACATCTTCTTCTTCCTCAGGGGTTGCCCCACAAATGTGAAGTGATGCATTAGACAGGGCCTTGAGAGAAATTCAAACAAAAAATAGGAACATAAAAGTTGTAAAAAAGTATATTATGTTTTTAAGTTGCTTTTATTTTATTTACTACGATGAAAAATGTGCACAACTAGAAATTTATACTTTTAATATTATTAAATGAAAAGTGTTTAGTTAAGCTGTATATAAAATACTTTCTAAATGTAAAAACTGTAATCTGATTCATGTTTTTAACAGTTAATACTGGAGGTATCACTAATTCTAGTCAGAAAATGTCTAGAACCGTTTAGACACAATGTGATTCAATACTAACAGCATGTAAAAAGTGTTGGAGATAATTTCCAAAGTACTGCACTGTCCTTGTTACATATCCCAGCACCAGCTCCGGCCACTGCTCAAGATATCGGTGGATTCTTGTACTCAGCTGACTCAGCTGTTGGAACAAACAAATGTTAGGACACGCAAGTCTCTAGCTTCAAACAAAAACTGTTACAAAACTAGCACTATAAAAATATTTATCAAATGCATCAGCAGACATAAAACAAACAAATCTAGCATAAAAGTCATTCAGTTTTCACATCATGCAAAAGTGTTTTAAATAAAATTAAAAAAATCGACAGGAATAATAAAAGATGATGTCAGTTTGAAGAAGATAGGTATAGAGCTATTTACCTTCTCCTGACTGGCAAGGCTACAGGGTGCAGGGGAAGAGGAATTGTTAGAGATGTCAGGGTTGCTTGG
The DNA here is from genome assembly GCF_028476545.2 of Physella acuta. Classification (NCBI taxonomy): domain Eukaryota; kingdom Metazoa; phylum Mollusca; class Gastropoda; family Physidae; genus Physella; species Physella acuta. Next base: position 70,099 of record NW_026731876.1, read on the forward strand.
AGGGGGGTGGGGCAGCGGGAGAGGCTGAATAAAAAAACAAAAACTGTGAGCTAAAAAATGGGCAACAGATCAACATCCAAATCATCACAGACTTTTACATGTCTTAAGCATTAGTGTATGCAGCATTATAAAAATACTGAGCCCAATTTCAAGATCACAGTTTAATAAGAAAAACATTTAATTAAGAACAAAGCAAACACCTAAAAATATAAGTGCCAGGGTAGCTTTAAATTGAGCGCAATCAAATAAATCACTTTATTATATTATAAACAATTCCTTTTTTTATAAGTTGCTTATTTTTTACTTCCATGGTAGCTTCATAAAATTAATATCATGAAAGAAATTCTGATAAGAGGAAAAAAAAAGGTAGGGTATACACGCTTTAACTGGATCACATAAATAATCTATCAGCCTTTTGAAATAAGCATTAAATGTTTACTGGGGTAGCATTATATAATAAAAAATTGAAAAGCATCAAATAAAAAAAAATCAAATTGCATGTTTTATTAAAATAAAAATAATTAAACAATGAAATAAAAAGGCATATTAAATGTGTTTTTACTCATGCAACAAATTGCATGGTCAGTGTTTACATGCAGTAATGCATCACCTTGATGACAAAACTTTTACTTCCTACACCCACAGTTTAAATTGGCAGGAAATTTTATTATATTTAACTACAACAATTTATTACTTACTGTACCTACAGTCAGTTTAAATTGGCAGAAAGTTTCATGGCTTTTAACAACAAAAATGTTTTACTTAGTGTATACAAGTTTAATCATGACTAATTTAACTTTAAAAAGTTGGCCTTCTGGATTTATAATTAAGTAATAATATCTAAACAAATGTCAATATTAAATCCTAGTTCTATAGTCAATGCTAATTAAGCAACATTTAAACACCCAAGCTAAGTATGACTCCCACCTGCTAGCAGTGAAATGTAAGTCAATGTACCAAAGTCTATTAGGATTTATATCCATTTTAATTACAAAATTCTAAGTGAAATAGTAATTGGACAAAGCAAGATACTCAAGTCTCACTTCTTTATCAAGCAATGGCACCAAATCCTGGATATAACTGTCAAATTCAGATTTAAAGCTGGTCATTTATTAAGGACAAATCTATCTTTAAAAAAATATATAAGTGGTTATGAGAGAGAAATCCAATAAAAGTCTTTCTATTGTGTTTTGTTCAAAACAATTTTAAAACAAACTATTGACAGATGTAAACAAATATATATTCTAAATAATTCCTATTGTAATAAAATAGCCTATTGTCATGATGGATGAAAATACATATAATCGAGGACTAGCAGTTAGTGTACTCCACACACAATACATAGACATTTACAAGAGACAATGGTAGATCTTTCTATTTCAAATGGTGAAACAATAAAACCTTTCTAAGATGCTAAAGGATACATGTCTAAGGAACCATCCTGAAATGATATGAAGCAGACAACAAACTGCTGGCGATCCTTCAGTGACAGAACATCAGTGCTGTCATCTGCTGCGACATGGTCGAAGCCCAAGCTGTCTGACGCTGCAGCCACCAAACTGCAGAAACAGGATGCTGATGCTGCTGTACCTGGAGCTAACCTGGTAACAAAAACAATTTATATGCAATTAAAATTAAGCTACTTTAAGCTTCTAAAAGTAAAATGGTTTAGGAAAAGATTTACAGGACTGTTGGCTTAATCATTGCTAAACTATATACACATGATCAAAGAAACTTAAACATTGATAAATTACATTTACATGATTAAAGATATGTATATAAAGTAAAAATGATATACAGTCATCCATAAATGATGTTACATTTCTAAGGGACAGGAGTTGGGCTGAAAAGTGAGTTTATTTAAGGGAAGAGGGTCTGGCATTTTGTGATGCATGATGATGTTTAGGGGGAAAAGGGGGAAATCAAAATTGTCCAAAATAAAACTGACGTTATTCATGGATTAACCCTTCAAAAAGTATTTTAGTCATTACATATTAATGATTTTTAAGAACTATTGTGTTTATACTTACTGTAATCCCACAGAGAAAAAGAGGGCATCTCCTGAAGTATATTTCAATAATTTGTGAAAAAGAGATTTCCGAAGGTCTGTTTCAGCATTGGCATTAAGATTAGTTGCAGCAATATTCAAACTGAAAATATGTGTTCAGTCAGTAAACAAATATACAAAAATGTCATAGTTATTTCTTTTATAAAAGACTCAGCTTGTGCATTCATTGTTTAAAAAAAACTATTAAATCCATTATTCTACTTGATAAAAAAAAAACCAAAAAAAAAAAAAAACTATTCCAAGAAAGCTATTTTGAATTTTAAAAATTACCTCAGACTTCCATCTGTTTGATCTTCATTGGGTATTGCTTTGGACTCTTCTTCAGCAACTACTACCCTAGATGTATAAAATCAAATGTTATCATAACTTTGTGACACATTCTCAAAACATTGGTTCCTGTTGTCACAATACATTCATAATTTCTCCAACAAAGATACATGGTTGCAAAATATAAATAAGTAACCTTTTTAGAGCAATAAACACTCTCTATTTCTTATCTGAATATCAAAGTATGTTTAAAAAGAATAAATTATGAGTTTAAAAGAGAAAACACCGCCAACTTCTGTGATTTATTTTTGTTGTAATACGAAGGTAAAGATTACATCAAACTTGTTGGCATTTAAAATCTATTTAATTTTACTTAACAATGGTTTGATACCGTTCAGACAGTCTATGAATAAATAGGAATCACTTATTTCCCTTAGCTTTATAATACTAATATATAAAACCCAGTGTGTGCACTTGTCTCTCTCTCTCTGCAACATATTTCTCAAGGCTATGAGATCAGTGTCTTCAGAGATATATGGAGAACTTAAAGATACAGACTTTGGTTGAAAATCATATGTTGGATGTATAAGCTAATTTTTTTTTTAAAGAAGGAAAATAAAAATAAAGGCATATTTGAATGTAGAAACACATTTTTAATTATGTAACCGGAAAAGTGTTTATGGTTGTGACAAGAACGCCAAAAAAATGATGTCACAACTACGGAAAGTACACAAATCTAATGGCATCATCTTCCAACTTTTGAATATGAAGAAATGAACTATTTCATTTAAATTTGATTTAGATCTATAGATCTACTTATCAAGATGTACACTATGAAATGTATAACATTTTCTCAGCCAAAACTAATACAAATTACTTTAAAAAAAAAACAAAACATAAATTATTAAATACCATTGAACAGCCGGGTTTTAACAATCATTTGAGTCTCTTGATCAGTGTGTGCATTAACATGGTGTTGTGTTGCTTAATAATGTAGATTCTATATAATTTGGTTTTAACTTTTCTAATACTAATTGTCTAATAGGTATTGGTAGCTTATGTTATTTTAAATGTGTCAGATTTTTAGCTAGTTTTTCTTTGCTTTGTCACTTATATCATCCAACATGCAGTAAAGCACATTGTGTTTTGACCAATAACTATTTCATAAATGATTGTTTCCAAACAAGTATAACATTAAAAATACATAGGCCTATAATTCACGTGAAACGGTTACCCATAGCTAGAATCTAGTAAATATATTTATTATAATGGCAAACTAGGTGTTTCACTTTTTCATAGTTTTTGGCTTTTGGCTGCCAGTGCCAACTCAGTTCTTTCAACAACATGATTTCTAACCCAAAATCAACTTGGGCAGTTCTGATATTTGTTTTGTAGATCGCTGTTACTCTCAATCTATTGAACTATTGAGCAGATTAGGGTAAAATCACAATATAGCGTTGGTTATTATTCCGGAACTGTACTACAGTAAAATACAGTGAAACCATGGCGTAGTCTGTCGAGTCTTTCTGGAAACTACCGGAAATACTTTAACGATAATTTATTTGCCGCCATATTATTTTTAATACATAAAAATGTTTTAAAATGTGCAAGGATTGATTTTAGTTGCATTTTAAATACTGTTTTGCTAATTATTTTTTATTTCTAATTATTTTAAGTGTATGTGCTAATTACTGCTGCTACTAAACATTGTTCTAGTTCTTCTTACTACTTTAACTTTAGTAAATCTAATTCTAATCGTCTTATTTTACTAACAGAACTAGAGCTAGATCTAGTTGTCGCAAATCTTCTGCAGGTTTTTGTTCTGTGTTTCTTAAAAAGAACATAAATTACTACACTCGACTTTAGGCATATTAATAATATTTAAATTTACTAGGCCTAATTGTTGCTAATTTTTTGTCAATTAAACATTACATTAGGCTTTTTGATGAGAATTACAGAATGATTTTTTTTATTAAAAATGTATCAATAATAGCTAGAACACTAGTAAACTAAGCTAATTTAGCATATTTTAACTTTCTGTGTAAAGTCATTATTACTGAAAAAAATTCCAAAGTCAGGTCAGTCTGTGGCACCCTCCACTGAACTTGACAGAAGGAAAAAAAACTTGACCCATGACCTTCATTAAAACAGAATTTGCTTTTGTCTTTTTTTTATTTTTAGTAAACATGTGCTTAATCTTACCCAATAAGTGATAAAAATTTGAAAATTAATCTTAACTACTGTTGTAAAGTGAGATAAACAGCTTAATAAACACGTGTTTTCTTGAGGGGGTGTGGCCCGGGTGTGGCACATCGCAATTATAACTTAATGTTTCTGTGTTTTATGACTATATTAGTATATTTGTACACAATCAGGATGCTATGCTTTTAAAATTGATAAATGGTAAGTATACCAAGTTAAAAAACCTGCAATCTAACTAATAATTCATACTTTCAGTTTAAAACATAATAAAAACGATCATCAATGAAGAAAGCGTAAACATTCTATTTTTAGGTGTGACATAAAAAAACAGTCATAAATCTAGCCAAATGATTGGATTCTTGCGCAGCAAACATTTTCTCGCGCCTCGTTTTCACTAAACAAGATTATAATAAAATGGCATTATTGGGGGTGATCATTTACCCACGCACATATCTCATTAACACACTAAATTATTACCAGTTAATTGTAATGTGTGTACAATTAATACTTTAGAGTTTACATCTAACATAAGCTGGTTTGCCCCGTGAAGCGATAAGTAAGAGTTTTTTTAATATAAAAGACAAGAATTCATAGAGCTATTTTCACTAACGCGTCGCTTGCGAGACAAACAAAGAAATTAGGTCAAAAGTACATCTGGGAATTCTTGAATAACAGACTGAAATAGAAACGGATAGTTCCGATGTCTAAAATTAACGATGGCCTCGTAATTATTAGTTTTATCCCTCTACCGTTTAGTGAAAGCGAAACTGGTCGCCATTTTTAGTAAGCGCATGAGCCGTGAGATGCCACGAGAATGACAAACCCGGAAGCGTTGAAACGAACGGCCTAATTACATTTATTAAGTTAAAACATTAATTTAATGCACTTGACTCTATTTTTATTTCAACGGTCAAATAAACTATAATATGGTTTACAGTAACGAATGTTACCGAAACTCAACAAACATTATCCAATAATTTCCGACGCTATATCGTGATTTTACCCAGATTAGATTAACTTTTATAACAAACAACAAGGGCGCCTGCAACTTCAAAAAACTACACTTATTGTCTTATACACTTCACCTGGCCATCTAACTAATTCTAAAAAATCTATTTGAAAGTCAAGAAAAAGCATTAATTAAACTTACCGATGAGGGTAGTACGAGTATAATGCATAGAATCTATTACTACTGTCTGATTTCTTTTCTAAAGCCTGATTTTCTGCTTGTAAACTGTGTACAGATCCAGAGTCGCTTGTAGAATCTGCCATGTTTACAAACACTCCTCTTCCTAAGAGTTCTTCATAACGTAAAAATTAAAATAAAGAATACGCGGTGTTTTTTAAAATTATTAATCCACATTTATTTTCTACGAGCAGACCCGCGCCTAAGCATACGCCGCTAAATTTTAGTTGTTTTATTTGCTACTTTTCAGCAATTCATAATTTGTGAATTCGACACTACCCTCTCTTCCCCCTTCTCCCCCCTTCACTGAGCAAAGAGTATATATATATATATATATATATATATATATATATATATATATATATATATATATATATATAAAGAGTCAATGTGTGTAAGGGGAGGCGTTGCACGTTACACCGTTTAAGAAGGCGATACCTAAATGAAAGCGTGTTTACCAAATTATTAAAGTTATATACATTTTAAGCATGAGGCTGGAATTAAATCAAATTGTCTACAATTTTACTTATAATTAGTAGGAGAATGTGAGACCTTTGTAATGGCTTATAAAGTCTCTAACATCTTGCTCAGTCGGGGTCCGTTTATCACGCCTTTTGTGGGTCGGATGTAAAAACAATTAGCTCGATCTTGTTGAAGTTTGTATTAACTATAATACAAATAGCACATCAACTGTATTTCTTCCTTTAGTATTGCCCTTTTGTGTAAGAAAAAATTATACCCTATAACATTAGCGAATAATATCAAACAACGCATATTAATAAAACATTTTTTTTTTAAATTGAAGGGATTATCGAGAAAAATAATTTAAAAATATGAAAAATAAATTATTAGGAATGCCATTGTAATGTAATAGCCATAATAAGTCGTTCATGAACGACGTCACGATTCTCTGACGCATTTTTACGACCCTCCCCCATCTCACGGTGTCAGGCGTTTTTTTTTTTTTTTTACAGTTTTCTCCCCCTAAAATGAGATCACACCGGTCATACTCCCTTCCTTCATCCATATGGTCGCCTTCAATTTCAATCTTTTTTTCATTAGAGCCTACAGCATTTTCATCAAAGTGGAATATATTGATCAATTTTTAAAATAACGATTTAGAAAAAGTCTTACAATACTAGATCTAGATCTAAATAACTTCTTAAATTATGTTTTAAAATATTTTTTAAAATCTAAATGTGAGACTTCATATTTTCTTTTCTCCGCCAACTCATCACACATCGTAAAAAAAAAGTTCGAAACTTAACATTTCTTAACTATCACTTTGAGACTGCATAGAGCGATTAGTTTTACGGTACTTTTTCTGTGGTAAGACCGTTTACACAGAGAATCTTAATTTTTAATTTCAGCTATTCCTAGCAGACGACGCGCAAAAAAAATAAAAATACTAGATCCAGATCTACGGACATTTGACGATTTGTTTTAGACTCTTAGAGTGACGACTTAAATCCTAGATGTAGATCTAGAATCTATTACATTTAAATGATCTAAAACTGAAACTTCAACAAATAAAGTATGCACGATGGCTTGGTTGGGACGCTTTGATGATTTCAATGATTTTGCCATCGGACAGCTTACTGCTGAAAATCATGATCTTGATCTGGCTAGGTCTTCTAGCAGTAGCATCAACCCTTCTAGACCCGCCAGAAGTGCGCATAATAATAACAATACGATACTATCTTCAGAGGGGAAATCTTCAGATGGATGGTCTAAATCCAATGATTGGTCTAAACTCAGAGCGGGAGGATGTATAGCTATAAATAACCTAACTAGTGATATGCAAAGTGCAGTAAGTTTCAAAAGGGACTGTTGTTGAGCTGAGAAACTGAGACCAGCGTACTAAGGGCGTACTTTCAGAAAGGCCAAGTTTTAAGATATAAAAATGATTTTCATGTTATGCATGTGTTTATCAGATTATTCATTATAAGTAATGAGCAATGTTTTTTACAGATTACAGGGGGGGGGGCATTTGAAACTTTAGGATTGGGGGGGGGGGGGGGCAACAAGAATGCTGCGACATTAGAATAGAAGTGCTTTAGACTTTAGGGGGTACCACCCCCCCTCCTCCAAAAAGATGCCTGAAAGAAAATCTGGTAATTAGTAATTCTATGATCACCAGGAGGTCCCTTTTTATAATAATATTAAAATATTAATGAAGAGATGTTTAATCTATCCTTTGAATCCCTAGCCATATTATATTACTATATTTTTTAACTCTAACATTACCTAAATGATACAGACTACAGACAAACTACTAGTACTAGATATAGTTACAGAAAAAAATAATCTAGTTACAGTAATTAGCCTGGCTATTGATATTCTTGTGAGCTGCTGGCAATCATAAAAATGAACCCTCATACTGTAACTTCTGATTTGGGCTAGGGTTAATCACTGTTACATTGGGACACAATATTAGGGACACAATATTATCTGCTATTCTAGATGAATGATTGTGGCTTAGAATAGGTTGGTTGATAAGGGAGTAGGGGATATATTCATCAAGAAACAAAGTGTCAACGCAAAGAGACCAATTAAAAATCTAGGAAAAGGTGATAGAAAACTATAAGCAGAAAGAAAATTTCACACTAAACTCAGTCTCATATGCAGCAGATAGGTATTAGAGTTGGGTTTTTAGTAATTACTGATGTTCAAAGAATAAAATATTAGTTAAAGGAAAAATTAGATTTTGGTTTGTTTCATGTTTTTTAGGTTGCATTTTTGTTTATAATTATGATAATTCTTTTAGAAGGAATGGTTATTTATGTTTAATTTAAATATTGGAAAAAATAATTATGTTCTATTCTAATATTGCTTGCACGTTAAAATATTTTAAATTCAGACAATCATTGGTGTGATTATTGCAAAAGATGGTCCAAAGTCCATAATCAGCAAAAAAGGTGAGACCATTTTCTGTTTATGCTGCGCATGTAGAAAAAAGGCTTTTTTTATCAATAAAAGTAGACTATCATGTGCAGCATAAGTTGGATTTAAAATCATTTATCAAATTTAGAAAAACTTTTGAAATTTGTTCTCTGATAATGCATTTTTCAGGTGGCCACGAAAGATTCCTTCTGGCATTAACTGTTAGAGATTCAGAATCGGGATTTATTAATGTAACTTGTTGGGGTAGTGAAGAATATATACAAGGTTTGACAGCTAGTGTGACATATGGTAGTGTAGGTAAGAGTTTTAATTTTGTTATCCCAATAATAAAAAATGTACCAAAACTATATCTTTTTAAGTAATCTATTTTTTTTATTGATTCTCTAGTTGAAATAAAACAAGCCCAGATACAGACTAAGCCAAAAAATGAATCAGATGATAAGTTTAAACCATGGACTCCAAGGTAGTATTAAATTTGTACTTGTAAAGAAGGCAGAATTAGAAATTCTCAAGATTGTTGATGTGCATTTTTAACGTAATAATATTTTGAAGACAAAATTTGTTTAAATTGTGTTATGTTTTAGCTATTGTTGTAATTGTAATTATTTTTTGTTATGGGTTAATTTACAAATTTAGTAGGTATTTTCCTCTTTTAAAGATTTTTTGTAAATCGTATTTGACATTCCCCAAGTTATCTTGCCACGTTATTTTATTAAATGGGATAAATAGATGTACATTTTTAAAAGGAAACTTCTTACGAACTGCATGATAAACATTTTTTGTATAGTTAGTTACGATAAAAGTAAGTAGATCAATATTTTAGCCTTAGATAAAATTGTGTGCAGAGGTTTAACCACATTTGCTTTGACCATAGGTGGTTTAACCATGGTGCAGCATGAATGGACAACATAGTGTGACAGTGACGTTTTGTGTAGAGACTGGTTATTGTGGATTGTGTGCATGTTAGTCTTATCTTGATTGTCTTGGTAAAAGGGTGTAAATTGACCGGTGTGACTCAGTCAGGAGTGATTCGTGAGACAACCATATGGATGAAGATTATAAGCTGAACCTATGAGTCCAGTATCAGAATAAATATCAGAAGAGAAAACCTATATTCATCTTGTCAATAAATTGTCACCTGTGTGGTCTGGAGGTGTATTGGCACAATGACTGCCTATGGTGTCTGATGTTCTCGCATGATAGTGAACCAAGTGGTTCAACCCCCTCAGAATCGCAACACCCATAATATGGCTATGGACAAACTACCTGTGAACACAGCTACTGTGGTCAAAACACCACTTTGGTCCAACCACGTATGTTCAAAAGTATCTGTGATCAAAGCACCTTAAACCATTAATTTGTATGATCTGTCCACAGTCCATATCAAATGAATTTGAGTGATAATCAAGGATCAATTACTTTGTACAATGGACTGGATGCCTCAAGTTTTACTAAACTAATGCACCTCCCAACTAAAGCTTACAATGACTTCTATACATTAGAGGACATTCAAGCAAATGGCATGAGTTTACAAGGGGAACATGTTAATCTTCTTGCTGCTGTTAAGAAGGTAAGTACTGAACATACCTTTTGAATAAAAAATGTGTATTTTGTAAGGCTACAATTTAAATTAAACCATTTAAGCCATGGGGCAGATGAAGTAGAGTTCACCTGTTTCTGTGACATTGGCATATGAAGGGATAATACTATGCCCAGCCAGATATACTTTTTAAAAATGTGTCTCAGTACCCATATGAGTTGGGTGGACTAAAGGTCATCTTGCAGACTCAAGCTTGTGATCTGAACCAGGGGCTTTTGGGTTAGGAGTTGTGCACTCTACTGCTGACATAAATTTTAAAATATATTCTTAGTAATTCTCTTAAGTACTATATATTTCTTACGGCAGAACGTTACTTAAAGAAAATTAAATGTTTTGCTCTGCATTTAAAAAAACCCACTGCTATATCCTTACCTAATTTATAGACTTGTATTTCATTTACTTAGGTATGGCCAGTGAGAGAGCTTGTGACAAAAACGGGGAGAAAAACTTTAAAAGCAGACATAGTTTTGTGTGATGAGACTTGTTCAGCTTTTAATTTGACGCTGTAGGTGATACTAAAAGAATTTTATATAATTTTAAATGAACTAAACTTGAATAATAAAAATAATTTTGAAACATAAGATAATAGGTTAAATTTTTTTTGTTTTTTTAGTTGGGGCTGTTGTGTTTCTCTCATTGACAACTGGATACCAATGGAAACTGGTACTAAGATGAAATATCAAATCTTTAATTTTCTTAAGTTAATAACATATGACTTTTCTAAAAAATGGAAATATTCTAAAAATGTATTAATAAACAATTCAAACTGCTTAGAATGTCTATTTTTTTCCATTTGAAACAAATATTTTCAGTTATCTTTGCTGCAGATGTCAGAATTAGTTTCAATGAATATCGATCAACCATGGTTGCAAATACAGATTCAAAGACAGTTCTAACCACTTCTCCTGGTAAAATAGTTAAAAATTATTTATGTAAATGTAGTTTTATTCTCAAATACTATTTACTTTTTCTATAATAATAAAATTGAAAGATTCATTTTTCTCATGCATTTTTACTTTCTCGTATATACGAAGTATAGATAAAGTCTTGTAATCGTGCAAAAAAAAAAATTGAAATTTTTGCAGATCTCAACGTTTTACAGCACCCTGTGTCGGAAAAACATAGTTTTGCAATCTTTTCCGTATTTCTGTGTGTGTATGTGTCTGTAAACACAATAACTTGAGTACAGCTAGGTTAATGAAATTTCATATATAAGTATTATATCAAAATCGTAGATCCGTATCAACTTTTCAGCGATTTCAGATAACCGGAAGTGGTACTTTTTCTAATTTGAATTTTTCAATAGCCTATAAATTGAGTACTATTTCAGATAGATAAATGAAATTTCACATGTAAGTAAATGATCTAATTCTCTACCTTCTGCCAAATTTTTAGTAATTTCCCAAAAAAACTAATGTAAATTTATAAAGTACTAATAATATTCAGCAATATTATGCACATTTTATTTGGCGTTCACTTGGTGTGCAATTCTTTTTTCTACAAGATTTTATTCTATTTTAAAAAGTTTAAGTTTTTAAAATGGATTAAAAATCATGTCTATATCCCGAGTTCCCATACCATGTTGTTTTATATAAGAATATTCGAGAAAGTTTAGGGGAGATCACTCCCTGTTTATTTTAAACTGCAGCAAAGCATATAGAATTGTATAACTATTCTGCTTCAGCTACCCCAGAAGCTACAAGTTTACAGGAGTTTATTCGAACTCAAGATTTACTAGAACACAATGATAATGATGGCATCAGTACTTATAACCAAGATAGCAAAGACCCAGAAAGTATGATTTTATTTCTCTTTTATTAAGTGCTGAAATAATTTAAATAGCTATAAATGTTAGGTATGTTAAAAATTCCAAAATACCTATTGCTATGTCCAGGTTATTCCACTAATATATCTTTCTAATGATATATATAAACACATTTCTTTTAAACAGAATAAACTATGTACAATTCAAACACTATGTTAATGAATTAAACCATGTGAGAATTTTTTCAAAATTATCTAAGACAAATTTCACTCTATCTGATAGATATAAAAATGCATATGTTTGAAATGATAATTTGTAACTTGAAATGGCAAACTGGTACCTTTTTTTTTTACCAGTTCCATTTATGTCCATTGAACATGTTTTGAACATTTTACAGTTGAAACAATCACAAATGTTTTGACTGTGAGGCAGATCAAATATTTACAGACAAGTGTTGCTGAGGGCACTAGCCAGACAGAATATGCAGTTGTGTACACATTTCTGTCAAATTTTGATATTGACAGGGATGATGCTACTGTATTTCAACAAATATGGTAAAGACAAGAGCATTCAAGTTTTGAAATTATGTAATAAACCTAACCAGTTCAAACAACAGACAGTTCTGATAAGAATAAATCACTACATTCATTATTAGCATTGCAAGGTACACGTACGCAATGTTATAAAATTTGTCTGGAAATGATAGTAACAATTCAAAGATATAGCTTTTAGTTGTCACATGTGCTGAGTCAAGTGATAATTAAAGTGAATTTTCTGCCTTAATTACCAAGTTCCCATTAAAGCATAGTTTGCAGCACTTGCCTTAATTAGGCATATTCTCTCAAAGATCGTGTGTCAAACTATTTAATCTATTATTGAGATTTGTTTGGCACCTTGATTAAATTAGCATAAATATATTTAAATTGTTTTCTACTGTTAGATGTATTATTCTATTATTTAGCTCTAAATGCAGAAAGCCAATTATTGACGACAGTGGAATATGTGGGAATCAAGATTGTGTAGGAGCTGATTTAACTTATGATGACAGCAATAATTTTGATTTTAGGTAGATGCTTTTTTTCAAACTTGTATCTAATCAAATTTGCTTTGAAAGTAACTGAGTTCGCCATTCTGCAAAGTCAGCCTTATATAAAAAACCAAGCACTTTTTTCCTCAGATTGTCCATTAGTTTAACTGACCACACTGGTAGCCTCGAGTTTTGTAATGTCCCATCACATCTAGTTGAAGAAGTTATTGGATGTAAGGTAAGCTTATTGTAGTAAACCTTTTTTTTCAATTTCCCAAAACCTCTAAATACTGTGTAAAGTAATATATTACAGTTATTATATTAAATTTTATTGTTATTCAAGATTATGTAAGAATTAATGGAGGTACACTAACAGTAAAATAAATATATTTTTTTAGGCAAAAGAATTTAAAACTCTATCCAGCTTGGAAAAAACCGATATTAAATGGAGATATCTGTTTGAACGAGTCAAAGCTGTTTTGAAGGTTAGTTTTGATTATATTTTGAATATATTTGTCTATAGTATTAATTAAATACACAACTGCCTTACTAATTTAACATATTTCAAATCAAACTTTTTAACAATGACATTTAATGAATCAGCTGATTGCTTTTCCAGTATTGTATGTGTTTTGTGTATGTTTTGCACACAAATTTAGGAATAGGTATTTAAAAAAAATAACAGGTTGTAAATACTGTTGAATTAAAATGTTCTTATTTAGTTTAATAGTTATACAAAAATATCTCATATTATTGTGTTATTGAGTGAGATTAAGTTTTCTTTAATTAAAAAAAAAGTTTTGATAAGGAATGCCTTTTTTTTGCTTTTTGAAAATATTAACATGTCAAGTGATTTAAAAAAATAATCAAGTGAAAACCTTAAGGCTTAAAAAAATCTTTAGTAACATTTTCTTCACAATCAAAGCAGCCTATTCTTAATTCTTGCTACTAATTTGACATAACTTGCTTTATAACTAAGATTTCTGAAATGTGTTCTTAAGTCACTTGTTTAATAACTGTACTAACAAAGTTTTTAAATTGTTGGAATTGGTGAACACAGAGGATGTTTATTTTCTGACTAAAGTACTTTTTAAACACCCAGGCCTCTATTGGAATAATATAAAAAAAAAGATTGAATTACTGTTTTTTTTCTAGATAAGAAAAAGAAAAGATGACAGGTGTTACACTCAAGTTATTGCGCTTCACAGAACCACTCCTGATCAAGTATTAGAAGGTTTTGCAGAAGTCTAATCCTAAATATTTAAGTTAAAAAAAAATAACCTTTAATTAAATAAATTCTTTTAATTCTGACAACTGAGTTACAGTTACGTAAATAATTGTTTGAAATATGTATAGAAATAAAATATTTTGAAAATAATTTGGAGCATACTTTATTTACAGCCTGAAATAATAGGCAATGAAATGAAATGTTAAAATATCATAAAATGCAAAGAAAATACAATTAAGGCACTGCAAAGTTTATGCAAACATTTGATGTATGCATTAAGCAGCTTTTGCCTGCTCATCAATATCACTCTAGTTTAAAGCAGGGGACCCGACCCATAAAACAAGGGTTTTTAGACAAAAATTGCAACCCATTATCTTTATCAATAATAGTCAAAAGTAAAGAAAAATTAAGCTAGAAACTTGGTAAAACCAAGTAATTTTTAATTTTAATAACAAATATAATATTGCACAAAAATACATGTTTTCAATGGCTTTAGAACCATGCATACAATCTAAAAAAAAGGGAATATAATCAAATAATGAGTATTGCCAAAATGCTTGGTTGCAGTCCCAGTATGGAATTATTTAATTCAGTTAAGAATTTTTTACCCTTCAAATAGTCTTATTAAACATTTTGTTTGAACCGAGCATTGTGATTTGTAATTATCTGTAAGATTACACCAATTACAAAAAAATAAAGCCAATTACAGAATTAACTCTATTTGAAAATGACAGTAGGCCATATGTTTCAAAAAATTAAACATGGAATGTTGAAGCATTAGATATATTCAATTTGTAAAAAAAAAAAGAGTATTAAAAAAACAACACATCAAAGTCATAGATTCTGTATCAGTACATTAAGACTGATTCAAACTGACAAGTAAAGATATATCAAATCCAATGGGTAAACATTTGAATTCAACTGTTTACAATAAATTTTATATATACACATTTATGTGGGCTTGGCAACTTGGAAAGACAAAATTTGCAATATAATTAATATAAATTTTGTATTGAAATTATACAGAATCTCAAACAATTATATACAAGAAAAAACAATATAATATTACAAAATAATAATGAAGGTTGTCTTAATAGACTTAAAGTTTTCTACACCAGTTTAAGAATAAATACTGTGGCAAAACTGAAAGTGTAGATTTTAAGATTAATACTTTAGCTCATGTTTTTGTTAATGCCAAATGCTTGCTTCAAAACAGTCACAAAGGCAAAACATTTTTAAAGCATATGGACATGACATTTTTTAAAAATTTTGTATTTACATTATTTAAATTGAACACAAGATGCATTGTAATTGGGGATTTAGACAAAAAAAAATGGAATTATAGATTATAAAAACCTCACAAAACAAAGCGACTCTAAGGCCCCTTGAGATTTATATTTTTGATTTTCCAATTAGCTGGATACATTTAAAAAATAAAATCATACTTTTTTAACAATATATTTTTTTTTACATATTTGATAAATCCCTCACTTAAGAAACGTAAGAAAAAATAAAGGCACAAACTCACAAGCTATCATAAAAATCCACTTTTGCCCCTTCAGATTGTAAAAGACTTTCCTTTTGGCTGCTGTATGAGTCCATATGTTTATCTGAATGACGTGAAAACCAGTACTTGATTGTGTCAATCACTTGTGAGATTCTCACACTAACATCTGACCTTGAATTGCTAAGACTTGGATGGAAATCAAAATCCGCCACCTCTACCTGTGGTTTCTTTTTAAGTCGCATGATGTATAATGCACCAATTGCAATGACAAAGATTCCAAATACTCCAAAAACAATTGGAAATACTAAAACTGGAGCATTCAATGTATCTGCAATAAGATGTAATAATGTTCATAATAAACTAGTTTGTCTAGTAGACTGATAATTTCACCACTAAGTTACTATTTTGAGAGAAGAATACATTTTTGGGTGTTGCTTTATTACATAAAATATCAACACTTATTATTTACCTGGATCATAGACATAAAAGTTCTTTAAAATGTGGGTTCTGCTGATGTCATTGTAAACAAAGAAGTGGATATCAAACCACCCAGTTGAGCTGAATTTTGCCGTTATTTGGTGTTGGACTGTGTCATAAAAAACAGCCGGCTGACAACCCCTCTGGTATGGGACAGTGGTGTTTAAACCAGTAATGTTGAAACAAATACCTGATGGAGCGCTGAAAGGAGATCATCAAGCAATGTTAGGGTCTATTTACTATCAACTGTACTGTAATTATTGTAATTAATCAGTATAAAATCAATTTAACAATGCAGCAAGGATGTGCATTTTAAAAAATCCAAATCATGTATTTCTAATAATCTATGTACTTAAATTAATTCTAACATGTATTTATAAAGTCACTGAACAGTAGAATTATACTCATGCAAACAACTGTAGTGTAACTTGAAAAATAACTAACATATCCTCTAACAAACCTCACATAACAACATGTTAAGAACGAAACTACGTAGAGTTAAAACAGAATTTATACCTAATAATTTCTATTTATAACCTAATTTAAAAACTTGAATGACGTAAATAAGCAATGATGGTCATTAATATGCACTGCTGCTGCCCATATTTTAATACAAAAATACTCCTACTCCCAACATATGTCAGCAACAGCTGTAGGAGAGCATAACACGAGGAAAGAGAGTTAAGCTAAACTTATTACAAAAAAGTTGATGTGCATAAATATTAAACAGCAGTTAAAATAAGCAGACATTTGTAAAATGTTATTGAATAGAAATGGTTGAAAATATAATTTTGAATTATAAACCACATTAATCTTTAACTTTTGAACCAGTAACAAAAAAAGCTACTATACAAAAAAAACAGCAAGTTTACAATAACAACTAGTACATGTTTACCAACTATGCTCTTGGCCATGGTTTAAAAAATAAACTCACAAACAGCAGCAGGTGCTGGACCAAAACCTAATTCATTAATAATTTAGGCAGAATTGAAACTATCATCAACCACCACTGTCTAGACTCAACAAGTTACCATTAAGCAATGGAGTCTGCAACAGATTGTGACCTATTTTTTTTTTTTTTTAGCTGTTTTTGAAAAGAAGAATAAAAATGGCAACACCAAAACATGTTGCTCTTTCACTAACTTGGCATAATAAACCACAAATTATATTCTGCACTAAGTACTAAATTGTTAATACATTCAGTTTAAGCACTAAATTTCAACATCAATTTTAAGCTATAATATTATGGATAAGAATAAGCATGGAATCCACAAGGGTAAATGACAATGATTGTGCAGAGAGAGAGAGGAGAGGAGCTGAAAATTAGTAAAAAAAATAGCTGGAAGAAAATGCCATACTTAATTGTAGATGCTGAAGTTTTGAAACAGATAATTATTAAAAAAATAATACACCAAACTCATAAGGTACATGTTTTATACATATAAGGTGTACTCACCTTCCAAGGCAAGAAATATTAAGAACAACAGGTTCCCCCAGTTTAACTGCTGGCTCAATATGCTGAACATTACAGTTGACTAATGAATCTATAAAACAAGAGAGTATTGCTAAATAAGAAGCAGGTATACAAAGTCATTTCTTCTACAGGTACTTTTATTTCTCAGTTCTTAAGACCAACAGCAGCTTTCTTCACAGACCAAACCTAAGCAAAATGTACAGGCTAACTCAAGCTAAATCATCCCAGGTCATTGGGGCACCACAGAATGGTGTGTCTGGGGCTAAGTGTCGAAAGGTGGTGCCCACCCCTTTTCATGCCTGGCCACAAGTAGAAGCCTCCATATAGATGGCTCGTCATGCCTGGCCACAAGTAGAAGCCTCCATATAGATGGCTCGTCATGCCTGGCCACAAGTAGAAGCCTCCATATAGATGGCTCGTCATGCCTGGCCACAAGTAGAAGCCTCCATATAGATGGCTCGTCATGCCTGGCCACAAGTAGAAGCCTCCATATAGATGGCTCGCCTTGGTCCTGAACATGTGGCCGTTGAAGTTCATCTATGAACTTTTGAGCCCTGGCCAGTGACCTTTACTGGAAGGTCATAAGCCCAGTGATGCAGTATTAGCATCAGTTGTTTGATTTTGGAGTTTTCTCTACTAGATCAGTAGCTGTCTGCAGCTATCGAGCCTCATCTGTCCTGGGGCTAGAACTCGGGACCATTTGGTTAAATAACCATGAGCTATACTGACCCGACGACGCCAACAATGTATGCAATAACTCAGTGGTTCAAACATTGAAGTATAAAAGGATGTCACTTCGGAAAACATGAAATTAGATGGGAAAATACCAAGATTTTAACAAAGCTTGTTAACAGCTTGTAAACTTTTTTTTTCTGATGAATTTGTAACTACAAGGATAAAGCAATAGAAACATGAAAAAATACAGTTGTTGGAACCTGATTCAATCTCTAATGGTCTAATCTCTAATGGTCCTAACCTACTGTATTTCACTCCATCTCTCTAACAAGGGTATGAAGAAATGAAGGGAATACATTTTATTTCTTTAAATTTTAAGTTTTTTTTATAGTGTCAGTAGGTTTGTCAATCTAAGAGTAAACAATTTGAAAATATTTTCCTTGATAATTGTTGCCTCCCCATTGTTAATCAATATATATAATTCTCTTCTTGGAGACTTTAGAAAACAAGCTGTAAGCGCGCCTTGCAGTCCCCTCTCTTCCTCTCTAGGAAGTCTGGTGAGCTGTGGTTCACGCTAAATGTTTACAATCGTAGAGCCGGGTTTAGTGATGGCTATTAGGGGCAGATAATTTAGTTTGAAACGATTTTAAACTTAGGGGAGGTAGCTAAGAGGAGGCTGCTTTCACGAGGGGGGGAGGGGGGTTAGGTGTTGGGGCAAAGGAGGGGGGGGGGGGGGTGGTATCGTCCTTAACAACTAACTGATAGTGTTTTAAAGCAAATATTTTCAGTGACAGCAGTGGTACTGTCGAATTAACAAATTATGAATTACTGAAAAGTAGAAAATAAAACAACTATATAGTGGCGTATGATACGCCGCGGGTCGGCTTGTTTTTTAAAATAACAGAAGGAGAGCAGTTTTAACATCATGCAGCATTGGGTAAGGTGTGGGAGGAGCTCAGGAAGTCATACAGAAAGACTATTTAAAGTTGGTTACTAATTTAATATAAAAATGTCATTTTTATTGCATGATTAATAAAATATAGTTAACATCATGCAGCATCGGGTGAGTAGTGTGAGGAGGATTGGAAATAATTCAGAAAGACTATTTAAAGTTGGTTAATGTCATTCTTATTTTTATTGCATGATTAATAAAATACAGATCTGGAAGAAACCCTGCAACTACCTGAGAGTAATTTAGTCTGCACAACATGCATGAATCTAGTGTTCATAAAGAAGGGAAATCATTGTGTAGCTTAGAATCATTTTACAAGATTTTATTATTGGTCATTTGTTTTTCCTGGTGGTGGAAATCTGTCATAATTAGGCTCAGTTTAACTAAAATCTTCACAGACTCAAAAGAAGGGTACGCTTATGTGATATTCTGTAACTTTCATTTGTTTACTACTAGCATTGATATAGAACACATAAAAATTGTATTAGTTTATGCCTAGTAACTCACACCAAGGTATAAAAATTTGGTTTATAGATTCAAAGTGGATAAAAGAAAAAATATACTTTATAGTGATAATATCATGAAATTTAACTTATATTTTCTCAACTAAAAACATTACTTATGATATAAGTTTGTTATTGAAAAAAAAAATTAACCATGTTTTTTTTAAAAATTGTTTCAAACTTTGCATAAATTCTTCAGCTGTCACCATGTTAATTAATTTTCTACCTAATCTTGTATTTAGGGATATTTTTCAAGCTGACTGAAATTTATTTTCACAATGTGTGGACTAGACAGCTTTAACCCAATTCTGCTTTCCAACCCCATTCCTTGAAATAAAAATAAACATGGTAATCCTACTAATGTTGTTACACTAAAATGTAAACAATGACAACATGAGATTAGATAAGTAACTAACTACAGATAAGATAACTAGTGAGGTACACTAAGCTTGTTCATCCCCAAGATAAAGGGCAACATTCTATCACAGTCAGTGGTTCTTAAATTGTTTTCTAAACAAACCTCACCTCAAATTTATTCCAACATAGCCTTTTATTCATTTTTTATAAACTAATTTGTAATTTTGCATATTAAATGCACAGCATTCAGGCTCTCATTTAAACAGGATGCCACAATTACTTTTGTATGGGACAATATACATACATTACAACTTAGTATACCCCAAATGAGAACAATTCTTATCACAATTATTGTAGAGACTGATCCTAAGTTCTATTTTTAGTTACTTACAATCAACAAATGCACAAATCTTATTTTATTGCCGATCTAAGTACTGGGAGGGGTATCATTCATATTTTAAGATCAGTTACAGTTATCTATAATGCAAAATATTTTTTAAAAAAATACAGATTTTAGCTTACCTTTGAATACAACAAACTGTTTGAATTCCCCACGTTTTGATGGAAATGTACTGCTTACATTGTGATTTAGCTTATCCTTGGGCAACAACAACATATTTTGGCCTTTGTCAAACTTGTAATTTGTATAAATCACAGCTTTTATAGTGCAACTTGTTGGTTCATCAAAACTGTGCACAACAGTTTTATTTTGGGATAGGATGTCAAAATCCTTGAACCATATGTAAGAAAAGTTAGCTTCCTGGGGGTTTATGAATTCATCATGCACTTGTGAGCTCAAAACTGTCATTTGTTTTGTAGCAAATACATCTGGATATCTCTGGTATTCCAAACTTTGTTGAATAAATATTTGACCATTAAGATCATCTAAAAGAAAGGATAATAAGGAGATAATCCAAAAGAAAGTATAATAACTAGATCATCTAAAAGTAAGCATAGTAAAAAGATCATCTAAAGAAAGTGTAATAAATAGATCATGTAAAAGAAATTATATTAAATAGATCATCTGAAATAAAGTATTTTAAAGATATAATCTAAAAAAAAGTATAATAAATTATAGATCATCTAAACTATAGTACAAAAATAGATCATCTAAACCATAGTATAAAAATAGATCATCAAAAATAAAGTATTGTAAAGAGATCACAAAAAATAAAATAAAATAAAGACAACATAAAAAGTTATGTTTATTTCATGCTTTAATTTATCATATTTTGCTAGGGGTTAGGAAATTATCTATTTAAAAATATACAGTAAAAACCAATTAAATGCCTTTATCTAATATGACGCAAGCATTTTGCTATACTGATGCTTGATAAAACTTTAGAAGCAACAATTATTAGATCTTTCAGAAATAACAATAGTAAGCCTACATTTAAAATATCAGGCACACTTTTTTTTATTTACCTGTTAAAGTAAATTTCATGGTGTTATAAGCAACCATTTCCCTTAGATGAAAAACAGGGAAGACTGCAACAGTCATAGCGTAGTCTCCTGATGATACAAATTGGCTATTAAACGCCAATGATAATGCAGATGTTGATATACCGGTAGTATAGGTTTTGTTGACAAACTTGTTAGCCATGTTCATCCATTCAAACATAAAGCTGAAAAATAAAACTGTCTTTACCCTTCGAGTTACAAAAATAGCAATACTTTGCGAATAAGCAAATAAATGTTACAATATAAAATTGTTTTAGTATTACAGATTTAAATGTAGTATAGAATTTAATAAATGTATTTAAGCTTACAAACGTAGTACGTAGGCGCGATGTGATTTGCTAAAAGAGATACAATTTAATATATTGGCTAACAAGTCTTAGTAAATAAATAGTAATTAATGATACATGTTTAAGACCATTTGAAAGCAATTTAAAAAATGTATGGAAACTTTGTATTGCAATATTACATATTTGATACTTGGTACAAAAACTAAAACTTACAATTCATAATCTGTAGCATTTGGAGCAAGTTTGATCAACTTTGCTGTAAACTGAATAGTAGAATCAAGTACAGCAGGGCCTGAGTTGGATAAAAGCAATGCATATGGGGCTGTGGAGTATAAATAGAAAATAATTGGAAAAACATGCAACTATTGGGTGGAAACTGAAAAAAAAGTCTATTTAATACATTTCAAAATAACATGCATTTACTACTTAATCATCTTTGGATGTCACTTCTAATAAGAATATGAACAACATATAATTTTAAAACTAATACCAAACCATAGGGAAGCCACTCCACTCCTACAAACCAATTAAAACGGCTAACTGAATTATAACTAAGATATGGCATTTCACAACATAACATATCTTTAGTTATTCTTCTTATTAAAAAAGCTCCCTCCCTAATGTTTCCCACATTAACTTTAACTGTATAGAACAAATGAGGTTCAGTACTCTGCACCCTGTATCAGGTGCTAAAAAGGTGAATGACATAGACAAATAAATAACATTTTATTTAGAAAATATTCAGATTATATTTATCTTTGTCTATAAACACATTCAATACAAAAAAAATTTTAACTTCTAAATAATAAAAAAAAATAAAAAATGAAATTAATATAAATAAGTGACAATAGAATACTAACTTTCTGTAGATTTGTTTAAGCTTGCAAAAGAGCTTCCATGATCTGGAAAGTCTGTTGCAAGAGCAGATTTTCTGTGGTATAATACATGCCAGAAAAAGCTGTATGCTAGCAGTAAAATCAAATGCTGTATGTAGATGGGTTTTATCAGATTTAGGCTCATGTTGTAGATTTCACAACACTTGTATTCATGTCTTCATTAAGGCATAATTTTCATTGGAACATCTATCTGAGCATCTGTGATTAAAAAAAAATGTTAAATGGAATTAATAGAGCAATACCTAATTCTATATTTATTGAATATAGAATCTAGATTTAATCATAGTTTATGTTAATTTTATATTTATCGCCGACATGATGAACAAGTGATTTTCTTTATGATCCAGTGGTAAGTGACATAATATGACCCACATTGGCCATTAATTTGTATATGCTCTCAAGTCTTCTCATGAATCCGTACTTAAAGGAATATCTAAAACCTAAAAACCGTCTTTTTATATATTAGGAATAGTATGCATTTGTTTGTAATAATATCAGACCAACATTTTTAGAAGAGTCCACTGTTAATTATTTAATATAATTATCTAATTATTAATTTATTTTGTTAGGCCTAATGAAAATTATTGTTTTGAAGATACCAATGTCTGATTTTATCATTATAGATATTTTAGATATTATTATTAGACTGTTAGGTTTTTAATAGTATTGTAATCTCAATGAGTTTTGTGTTTTCTGGTTAGAAATTAATTAGGGTTGGAAGCGTATGGTAGGACTAGGGTAGGGGTTAGCATTGATTTACATTATCTGCCATTAGCAATAGCAAGCCATGAGTTTATTTTACTTTTAGTGAACTACTTTAGATTCTAGTTCTAGATCTATCAGAGGATTTTTCTCCCACTGACGATTAAAAAAAAACATTCGGACTGTCAAAATGTTTTTTTATGTTTCTTACCTTTTCTAATTAAAACTCACATTCATAAAAAAATAAGTAGATCTAGCTCTAAGTCTAATCCTAGTGTTTTTTTAAGTTTGTGTGTGTTTCGGTTGTGTTTATAATGAAATACGCTCAGCCGGAGGTTAACGTATAGCGGCGAATAAAATACGCTAAACTGGAGTTTTACCCTGAAAAGTTTTAATACGATTGTTTAAAAACAGGTAGATCTAGGAGTACATGAATTTCTGGAATGAATCTTTGAAACATTTTTGTAACTATCAAAACAAATCCTCCTAAAAATGTTGAATAAGTGCTAAATCTATAATATTTAGTAATATATCATTTTAGGTACGTAAAAATTGCCCGCGACTAGTAATGTGAAAAACAGGAGACTCCTTAAGTTTTAATAATTATTTCACATTTTGAGGAGGATTTATGTTTTGAAAAATACAAGTAGAAGTATATTGTGATATATATTTGTGTCAAATTTTATAGGTAAATGAATAATAAACCTAAATCAATGGCTAAATATATCAATATAGTATAGGCAAGAAATTAACTGTTTGCGAGCAGGATTTGCTATATAAAAAGCGGCCATCTGTAATCCCCTTGAATCTTGCGCTATAAGTTTATAATAAAAAAAAGAAACAACATGGCTGCTATAGTAAATGAGCATGGTTGCATCTGTAGGAAACATTGCTAGTCTTCATTTATTACTTAAAAGTTTGGTAAAACCTTAGTTTAGCGTAGGAAATTATCAGGTAATGTTTGTTGAGTTTCGGTAACTAGAGTTACGGTAAACCCATGGTTTATTTGACCATTGAAATATAAATAAATTGAAAGTCGATTGTAGTAAATTAATGTTTTAACTTTTTAAGTTTAATCGACAAAAGGAAACAAGAATAAATATAATAGTAGATTTAAATTAGTAGATCTAAAAATTAAAAAAAAAACATATTTTTTAATATTAATATAAATAATGAAGTCAAATGTAATAATTTAATGTTTTTGGCTTGCAGCGGATTTGCGACCATTAATTAATTAGATCTAGCTAGATATCTAGCTGCTAGGCCAAGTAAAAAAATCTAGATTACAAAAATAGTAAAAATGATTACAAAATGTAAAAATGATTACAAAAATAAATCTATCCAAATTTTAAACATTCTGTATAAAAATAAAAGATGACACCAAATAAAGTAAGGTTTACAGTACTTCCGGTGAATTCCGGAAGTGTGTGACAGACTTTGGCATTGTTTAACTGTTTTTTACTGCTATAGTACGATTCCGGAATAATAACCGATGCTAAACTAAGGTTTTACCAAAAGTTTTAATTCAATTGTTTAAAAACACGTATATAAATGAAACAAGGAAACATTTTGTATTTTTCAAAACATAAATCCTCCTCAAAATGTGAAATAATTATTAAAAAAAATGGTAATCTATCGCTTTGGGTACGTAAAATCGCCCGCGGCTATTAATGTACGAAAACGTTACCTCATTGTAAAGGCTGTAATAGAAGTATATTCACTATATTGTGATATGTTTGTGTCAAATATTATAGATAAATGAACACCAGTGATGTTTCCAACAGATGCAACCATGCTCATTTACTATAGCAGCCATCTTGTTAAAGTTTTATTTTTATAGACATATAGTGCGAGATTCAGGCGGAAGTCACTCTATTTTACAAATGGCTGCTGTTTATATAGCAAATCTTGCTTGCCGACACTGCTGTTTAAAGTTAATTTCTGGCCTATATTGATTTATTTAGCCATTGATTTAGGTTTATTATTCATTTATCTATAACATTTGACACAAACATATCACAATATACTTCTATTACAGCCTTGACAATGAGGTAACGTTTTCGTACATTAATAGCCGCGGGCGATTTTACGTACCCAAAACGATAGATTACCGTTTAAAAACTGGTCCATAAATGAAACAAGGAAAGATGTTTGTATTTTAAAAAACATAAATCCTCCTCAAAATGTGAAATAATTATTAAAATTTAAGGAGTCACCTGTTTTTCACATTACAAGTCGCGGGCGATTTTACGTACCTAAAATGTCAAAAATAGATTACCAAAAAAATTTAATTTAATTAAATTTAAGGAATCACTAGTTTTTCACATCACTAGTCGCGGGCGATTTTACGGCAATTACGGACCTAAAACGATAGATTAACCTAAAAAAAATCTAGAATCTAAATGTAGATCTAGAACTGTAACTTTTAGTGAGTAGACCCTAAAATTAATAAATAAAATGGAGTTTTACCAATCATTGATTGAGTACAAACAATAACAGTACAGATCGGTTTCCGGTTTACCATAGTTTGTTGATTTTCGGTGTTTAAATTTAAAACTGTGGATTGCGGTCACGAGACTTTTATATATGGTATAAAAATCGAGATAAACTACAACATGCCAAAACGCACATTTTGCTCACTTTGGGAAGTGGAGGGGGGGGGGGGGTAGATCGGACTTTTGTGTTTATGTGTGTCTATTTATTAAATTTATTCAATAACGGTAACAACAGGAGGCACGGAGGCGGGTTCACTTTAGTTGACTTTAGCCGACATTAGCTGTTATTTCACTTTAAAAAAAAAAAAAAATTACATTTATGTGTGCGCCGGGGGGGGGGGGGGGGGGGGGGGGGGGGGAGAATAGATAGTCCTTCATGGATGACCACTTTTTTTTATCGAAGGCGCCTATCTTTTGGTCAATGCCTCTACTTTACCTCATTGCTGGTTTCTGGTAATGAATGCGATCAGAAAATTGCACCATAGAGATCTAAGTACAACATAGGACGCGCTGTAATAATATGCATTATTTCTGCATATGTATGCGTGTAGGCATATATATATATATATATATATATATATATATATATATATATATATATATATATATATATATATATATATATATATATATATATATATATATATATATACTAGCTAATACCCGTGCTTCGCCACGATGTGGATATGAATATTACCTCAGAGTTTACCGCGCTGTGCGCGGATGGGGGTTCCCGCATTGGGGTGGATATATTTTTAGCGCACCGCGCTGCGCGCGGGTGTCGGTATCCTCGCCCAGGGAGAGACTTCCACGGGGTTCCAAAATCTATAGCGATGACTGACGGACTCACACACCACCAGCACGCTTATATTATAGATAGACGTCTATATGCCTACATATACGACAAAAGATCCACGATCTTCGCTCAGATTTTTTAAAAAAATGGGGTCATTCATGAAATACAATTTAAATATCGCATTCTGTAAAAGCTAATTTAAAAAAAAAAATTGTAACATACATTATGACCGAGGTCCGAGAATATTTAGAAAGAAATAAATGTGAAACAAGGTAATTAAAAAGTCTAGTGACAATTTTAGCGCAATTTCCTTATGTTATCTAAAAATAGCTCTGTCGTAGCGTAAATCAAGAGCAGGGTTAGTAAAACCATTGGTTAGTTATTAAAACGTTTTTTATTAATTTTTTTCAGTATTTTACATGTTTTATTTACAATAGAGTTACATGACTAAAAACCATTGCGCGCCTACTGAACGTGATGGCGCAGCCATGGAACGCGATGGCGCAGCTATTGAACGTGATGACGCGTGTGGTGTGGTTGGAAAAAATGCCTACTAATTCGGTCCAAATTTAATTAATTCAAAAATTTTTTTGTGACCGAACGAAAGGATATTTTTGAAAACTTTATTCGGCAATATTGTTCTAAATTATGGCAGGAATCGATTGGTACATGTTTCAAGTCGCTAAGTGGTCTGGTTGCCGAGATATGGGCCAAAACTGAATTTTTTCGAGGTTTTTTGGCTTTTCCGGGAAATACATGAAAGAAACCCGGAATTTTTATGGCCTATGCTCATTCTCGTAACTTGCTTAACATAATTGCTTTTGGAACTAGTCATCGATATTGCTTCGTTGAGGAGGAGATACGACTTAAAGCCCGGACACACATTCATCCATACATTCATTCATCCATACATTCATCCATCCATTCCCAGAAATGACGAGTTAATAAACGCAATTCTCCAGAATGGAAATTGCGCTAAAAAAAAAACCCAACAAAAACTGCTTTATTTGGGTCTGTGGGTGGGGTTATTGATGTGACTATTTTTTTTTTTATGGGTAAAGGGGCAGTTTTTTTTTTGTGACGATCAGGCTTTTGCGAAAATAAACATTGCACTTAGATCTAGATCTATATAGATCTACTCTCGAAAGACATTTTGAAACAAACATTGTGCGTAGAATCTAGATCTAGATCTAGATCCATTTATAATTAATTATAGTTTAGAAGAAATGAGCGCTTTGCTTACAACAGTTGGCCCATTTTAAAATGAAGCCAACATTTAAATTTTAAACAGTAATTAAAATAAATATTGGTGCAGACAGAAGTTGCATAGGCCTATCTAAATGTAGAGAAACTAGACCAGAATAATAAAATTAACAATCCTAAATATCCAATCCAAACCAACTATATTTAGAATCTATGTGTATTGAAAATGGCTGCCCCCACGAAACACAGCAAAAATCGTCGGCCGAAAAATAGGCAAACTAAAATATTCTTAGAATTTGATGAAAAGGCACGATCGTAAGTTGTTACTCTTTCAGAAATAATGGTATTAGATCAGTACACACTAGATCTAGTAATATAGTTCTAATCTGGTTATCTACCTATTTTATAAGGTTAAAAACTTAAAATAAAAAAATAAAGAGATTAGTTTAGGCCTAAAAAAAACGAAGTTGACTACTCGGAAGATTTTTCTCCCCAACGTCTCCACTTAGTTGGCAAAAGATAGCTCTGCGCATGCGCAGTGACCTAGGGTTAGGGCTAGAATAAGGGTTAGGGTTAGGATTGGGGTTAGGGATAGGATTAGGGTTGGTGTTAAGTAGGTACTAGGATAAATTTTTAATATTGTTTTTTTAGGGAAACAACTACTACAGTTAAAAGGAGCAGAAAATTACAATAACAGAACAGTTTTCCTTTTTGATGTAGCTCAAACGGTTAAATAGTTATGATTTTTTTTCGTATTAAAAAATGTGATTTTTTTAACATAGGATTTTTTCCAATTTCTGTGATAGAGTTTTTTTAAGCGTTTACTAAAATTGTCCTAGCTTGTAAACCATATGGTCAAATTTGTTATAACTTTGCAATGTCTTTATTTATTATATTTGGAAGCATAATAAACAATAAAATTAGAAATTTATGGGCAGAGTTAAACAAAAACAAAAGTAGAACAGGGTATCCCCCCTAATTTTTCATATACAGTGCGTTCATACAATCTCAGTTAAAATTTTAACTATTCCAAAAATTAAGCTCAAACTTGCTGAGAATGTTGAGCTATGGATGTGTCAGTTATTACAATCAAAATAATATTCATAACTGAAAAGTTTTTTGTTTTAACTGCTACAAAGCTGATAGATTATGCAATTTCGCAAAACCGAAGTCTTGTTGATGTGAAATGCAACATGATGGCAAATTTGAGTTATTAAGCACTTAAGTCTCAAAATTTGCCTGGCTCTAGATGACTCTATTCTTAAACAGAAACAATCAAAATATGTGTTTAAATCTATCTGTTTGACAAAAAATAAGGGGTGGAACAGGGTACACCCCCTATTTTTAAATACGAAATTTGTTCATACAATATCAGCTTAGGTCCAAACTATTTAAATCTAAAGCTAAAAACCAACCAGAGTGAAGCTCTGAAATAAGTGTGTTTGATGGTTCTATCTAAATAGTTGACAAATAGGCAAAAGATGGTAAAAAGGTAAAACGCTGAGTCATCAACACGCCTGACATAATTGAAAAACTGAACTAATATATGAAAATAAAAATGATGGCAAATTAGATCTATTAGAAATGTAAGGTCTTTTATTTGTATAAATGTAATTAACTTGTTAGTCTACTTATATATATACTTTAATTAAAAAGATGTGTTTCTGTCTGTTCATTAATATTTTACATTTCAGAAGAAGTTCAACATTGGTTGGTTTTAACATGATATAGAATCTAGAACTAGTTCATATCACATATTCCTCTTTACAGCGTTCCCTCATTAGGCTATTTAACTGCTTATCATATCCTAGAGATGTGCTGGTTTTTTGAAGTGTAGGTTCTATCTGGAAAAGTAAACAGTACATTATTTGCTTTCACATCAAAATAAATAAAATGGTTTTTCTAGAGACACTAAAATTAAATATTGAACATTTATAGCTATTACCGCACCAAACCTCCCCCCCCCTCTACTCCACTACCTTCAATATCAAAACAGCGTTTGCCACTATCGCCGGCGGCAAACATCGTTCGCCACTATCGCCGGCGGCAAAACATCGTTCGCCACTATCGCCGGCGGCAAAACATCGTTCGCCACTATCGCCGGCGGCAAAACATAGCTCGCCACATTTTTTTCTATTACCTCCCTTGCCACTTTCGCTTTCATATTGTAAACAAACGAATTTTTTTATCGAGGTAGCAAATCTGTGCAACATATAACTTTTGTGCGCTATGTCCAAACAACTTGATTTTTTGAAATAATAGAGAAAAGTGGTGTAGAATTCATGTAAAGCAATAAAATTCCTGTTTATTATAAAAATAAACAGTAGGGAGTAAATTAAACTTATCTTATTTTCACTGAAACACTCCATCTTGAATAATCCATGCACAAAATTAAAAAAATAATGAAATCGCAAAATGTCCATTTTTTTATGAAAAATCGATAATCGCACGAAAATTGATCGGGCGATAACACCGAGCGATAAAAATTACGAAACTATAGCATTCGCGTAGCCGCAAATTCTCGGCGTCTGGGTAACGGGGACGAAAAACTCGCCGCGCGGGGTAAAACGAGATGTAATCCTAGTACCTAGTGTTAAGTGTTAGGGCTAGGGGTTCTGCGGTTGTAAACACATGCGCAGTACCATTGAAAACATCGCCGCGATGGCAAGTTGTAGTTTCTCTCCATTGCGCATGCATATCTTTTTCCGGCTAGCATCGGCCTAAAAAAAACTAGTCACTAGATTCTAGATCTATTCGGAAAAAGATTTTTCGCCCAGCGTCTCCATTTAGTCGGCAAAAGATAGTTTTGCGCTTAGCTGGGTTAGGGATTGGGTTAGAGTTCTGCAGTTTGTTTTTAAGCACACTCATGCACAGTACCATCGAAAACATTGCGATGAAGTAAAATCGTAGTTTCTCTTCATTGCACATGCATATCTTTTTCCGGCTAGAATCTGTCTAAAAATTAGATTTCGAGCCGTCCCTTTGAATCCCGGTCAAAATGTTCCTCCGGCCTGGCCTCAACTTACTGGCGGGCTTGTTGCATATAGTTAAATATAAACTCTAAACAATAATATAAACAATCTCCTTTCAGTCACGCAGGCCACATACCATGCACACAGTGTTGTGTGTCGAGCCTTAACCAAAACAACGGCTCTAACACCGGATGGCAGAGTAGTAGTAGTATTACTAGTAAATTGTTTAAAAACAGGTCCATTAATTAAACTTTGAAATTTTTTTGTAGCTTTCAAAACATAAATCCTCCTAAAAATTGAAATAATTAATAAATAAATGAGTCACCTTTATTCACATTACTAGTCTCGGCCAATTTTAGATACCTAAAATGATAGATTACCATAACTAAAGTAATCTAGGCCCTATTTAACAGAGTGACTACTCGGAAAACAGTTTTTCACCCCAGTGTACGAAACTCAATAGTTCTGCACATGCAGAGTGACCTTAAAAGATGCACATGCGCAGTAACCTTAATAGCTTTGCTAGGGTTAGGGTTAGAGTTATGATTCTGTGGTTTGTTGTAAACACACACATGCGCAGAACCATTGCAAACATTGCTGCGAAGGAAGGCGGTAGTTTCTCTCCATTATGCATGCATTTCTTTTTCCGCTAAGAATCTGCCAAATTTTAATTAGGCCTAGGCCTTATACTAATAGGCCTATTACTATTTTAATATTCAATTTTCTGTAATCTATCGGTTTAGGTATGTAAGATAGTCCAATGCTAGTAATGTGCGAGAAAGATAAAAAATGACCTTTTAATAGATTTGCAATTGGCTCAAATTAATTACTACTAAAAGTCGTGCAATGTGCTCAAATTATCCTTCTATAGTTGTGCAATGGGATCGATTTTCCTATTCAGCCTTATTATTCTGACAAAACTATCTGTATCTCGTGTTTGAGCAGTTGTGCTTCTGGCGGGTGATCAGGTGATCTAGTTAGGAGATCTAGTCTGGCTTATATTGACATATTTAGACATTGAGTTTGGTTTATTTTTCAATTACCTATAATATTTGATACAAACATATACTTATATTTTAAAGCCATATTAAATTATTAAGGAGTCACCTTTCTATCACATAACTAGCTTCTTCCAAATTTACATACCTATAACAATATTTACCACATTATTTACTATTTAGGCCTATTTATCAATAAATACCATCATCTCTTCCATAGTAAACAAAGCCAATTTAGCCTATATTATTAATTAATTTTTTGTCCAGAATCATTATTAAAAAATATATTCAAAAGTGACTTTGAGCCTAACCTTATCACTTCTCTTTTGTAAAAAAAATCGTGTGGCAAGCACTAGGCATGCAACCTCCTTAAAAACTTGGAATACTCTTGTTTGCTTTTTTATTTTTAAGTAAAAATGCGCTTACCCCAATATGTAAATTTTTTTTAAAAACATATACATTATAAAACACTAATTTTGTATTTTAAAATACTTAAAATAGTCACTATCTTGTACTAGAGAATATTTAAGGGGCTTTCAAAAAAGGAAAAATGAAAGAAAGAAACAAGCTAGAGAAAAGAATGACCAGAGGATACTGGAAGAGAGGAAACAGCTGTTAAAACAAGTATGTTTATAAAATGTAAACATTCATTTTAATTAGGGACTTCAATAATATGTTTTTAGAAATAAGTAATGCACTGCATGCCTACATGATGAACTATAGTACAACTTTTTTTCTAGGCAAGAGACTTAAAAACTAATCACCTGCGAGAGAAGTCAGTTGTTATTCCAGAGATAGAGCACCTTGTAGACCCCGTGGTGTATGATCTTCCTGAGCATACGGTTACCATTTCGCATATAGGAGATGTTGATTTTGTTGGTAAATCAGGCCTGAGACTTGGCCAAAACACAGCTGTTGTGAGTATAACTATCAAATTTGCTTTATTTTTCTTATTGTTTAAATACCTTTAAAATTTACAAGCATTTAAGTGCACTAAAAATAAGATACATGAACACCATCTCACCAGACTTATCGCTCCCACTTAGTTATTTCCCCTTTTATTTTATTTTAAATTAATTACTAATTATAATATACTATCTAACCATATTGAAATTTAGATATTCCTATTGTCCTGACACATGTATGCAATGTTTGACCGACCCCCCTCCCCATTATCAACCAGCGAAAAGCTTGTAACAATTATTATTATAACTGCAAACTACAGTTTTTATATTAATGTTGAAAATGGTGAATGTATAATAATATTATTTAGTACAATATTTTAAAAAAATTTAAAACTAAGCAATCTTTTTTAATTTTTTTTAGCCCAAAGTCGCAGAAGATGCAAGTTCACATTCTGAGGACGAAGAGGCTCAAGCTAAACCAAAAGAAAATAAATCTTTGCGCCATAAGTAAATATTTTAAAGCATAAGTATTATTTTAAAACTATTCCTAAGCAATGGAAGAATATCTACTGCAGCGGTTGCCAAAATTGGAGGTGCACATCTCTGGGGATACACAAACTAGTGCTAAAAGAGGCACAAAACGCGCACACGTATATACAATAAACCGGGAGTGATCTCCCCTAAACTTTCTCGAATATTCTTATATAAAACTACAGGGGGTGGCAACTCTGGATATAGACATGATTTTTAATTACTTATACTTTTTAAAATAGAATAGAATCTCGTAGGAAAAAGAATTGTGCACCTGATGAACGCTAAATAACATGTATATAATAGTGCGGGATATTATTAGTACTTCATAAATTCACATACATTTTTTTTAGAAATAAAAAATAACGTAAATTACTACTTCCGGTCAACAGAAATTACTCAAAATTTGACAGATGGCAGAGATCTTTTACTTACATGTGAAATTTCATTTATCCATCTGAAATTTTACTCAAGTAATAAGCTTTTGAAAAATTGAAAGTAGAAAAACTTCCAGTTCCGGTTATCGGAAATCGCTAAAAAGTTGAAACAAATCTACAAATTTGATATAATACTTAATTATAAAATTTCATCAACCTAGCTGTAACAGTACTCAAGTTATCGTGTTTACAGACACAGACATACGGACAAGATTGCAAAACTGTTTTTCCGACTCATAGTGGTTTTTTGTTTTGCGCGATTACAATACTTTCTCTATACTTCGTGTACCAGAATCAGAAAGTAAAAATAAACTGTTTCCTAAAAATGATTTCTCTCTATTAAACAACAATTTATGTTATCCTATCCAGTCGCTGGATCTTTTTTTCTTTCTCAGTTTTGTAATTCTTGACTATGAACAGTTTGCTCCTCTATTGGTTAGATCAGGGGTCTCCAAACTTTTCAGTCCGAGGGCCGCATTGACTATCAAATTTCAGTTCGGGGGCCAGTTTCTTCCAGGCATGTCTTTGATTTTTCTGGGCAAACTTCCTCAGCCATCACCAACAAACGATTTTTCCTTGGACAAAAAGATCTCCGTGGGTCGGATGAGAGGACTTCGCGGGCCGCATGCGGCCCTCGGGCCGTAGTTTGGAGACCCCTGGGTTAGATCATTAAGTGTTATTGTAATACTCATAATTACCAGGTAACAACATAAGTGGGAAACATGTTTTATACTATGAGAGGGTTAGGCCATTAGTCAAATTTGTGCAAGTGAAACACAGTGAAAATATATGAATGCCGCTGCTCTAATATATATTATTATATTCTCCCCTACAAAAAAATAAACCACTGCAGCTGCCCCATGTGGTTTGGTTTAAGAGGTCATCATAAATGACATAAAACTTGGGAATTGTTTCAAACTGATTGTTAAGTTACTTTGCATTTTTTTAAATGCTTGTTCAAAAGTTATGATTAGCCATGCTTTTGACTAAATCTACCAAGCTAGCTGTTAATAATTGCTAATTATTTATTTGTTAAAGGAAACTAACTCAATTTATTTATTTAAA
Source organism: Physella acuta (assembly GCF_028476545.2). Classification (NCBI taxonomy): domain Eukaryota; kingdom Metazoa; phylum Mollusca; class Gastropoda; family Physidae; genus Physella; species Physella acuta. The sequence continues at coordinate 105,039 of NW_026731876.1, forward strand.
AATAAATCACTTCTCAAAAAAAAATAAAAAAATAATGCTGTTGGGGCAAGGTGCTACCTGAAGTGTGGCATGATTTGAGGGGGAGGTCTGAGGTTTTGTCACAATTTGGAGGAGGTCAAAAATAGTTTTCATTTATTCATAACTCCTAAAGAACTCTTTTAGAATATTTTAAAATGTTAAATCTTTTAAAATGTGTTTCAGACTAGCAGCATGCAGCAATCAGTTATCATCTGCTAAGTTAAAAGCTAAGAAAATGAAGAAAAAACATATGCTCAAACAAAAATTTCAAGCAAAGAAGAAAGGTGAAAAAAAGGGCAAGAAGAAAAAGAGTAAATAAAAATAAGAAAACAAAAGAGAATTGAGTTGATTATTATAATTGTTGCAAGCTGTTCTTGTGTGTGACTGCTTGATTATGTACATGTACAGAATGTTAAATAAATGGCTCTTACTTTACTGCTCTGTAGATGTTAAGCTTCCGTATCAACATGCTTTATCCTAAAAATTGCTATTGCATCTTTCTCTATGTTCTGCACCAGCAGTACACAGAGATTATGAGAAAAAATTGAAATTATTTTATTGTAAATGGTTGTCCATCAAATTTTAAAATATATTTCCTGTTCTAGATCTACATAGTTACATCAATAATTAGGTTGAAGTTGACCATGAAAACTTAAAGAGCATTTCATAATTAATTCATTTTAAAAATTGTAGCCTATGTGCTTGAAAGCCATTAGGTTTTAAAATTTAAAAATATATGTAAACCTGAATTTTATTACTAAACTTTGCAAGTAGTACTATGCAATTTCAAAATTTTATTGACAACATTCACCTTTCATGACTTTTTTCTACATATTGCCACAAAACCATGCAGCCCATACCAACCACAATGATCTTGCTGCTGTACTTTAAATTACTTTAATAATTGATATGGTTTTTTTAGTAGGTAATTCCTTTGTGAAGAATCATTTATTTGTAGAATTTAACAGATGTTTTAGGAATAACAGTTACAGCCAATCTTTACTTAATACTAGGTACCAAAATGTTAATGGTCCAAAAATTGTCTGATTTACAGTGTCCACGGTTTTAGTTTCTGAGGTAGCGTCAGAGTAATTGAATCACTAGATCATCAGCTGGTGTTAAAAAGGGTGGGGGCATCCACAGATATTGCTAGTTCAGTGGATTAGTGGGAATAGTGGCATCATATTAAAGTGACAAGTGATGTAATCTATAGTAATAATTGTTTGAGGGCAGACATGGCCCATTTGAATTGCTGGACAAATACATGCACAAGGTAATTTTAAAGATTGAACCCTATAGAGTGCGCTATGGAATTTTAAAAAATCTATAATAAAAGAAGTTAGCAAATAATGACTTGATGTACATGGAAGCATAATAGTTATTGTCCACAAAATATGACCAAAAGAAAGTGCATTAAAATAATAAATTTGTGTATGGTTTTGCTTGTGCAGTTTCTGGGGACGATGTAAATCATAACCAGTGAACAATAATGGACTGGTTTTTAGTTTATTATAAAAATATTTGTCTGCAATTTTTTCCTGTTCAGCCAGTATATAATATCCCAAAGCCCTAACTATATTGCCATGAGAACCATTAATGCCACATCTGGTTTCAGATCACTCATATAAAGATTAGAGTTTTTACCTAACAGTTTGTGTAAAGAAATATATTTCTTCTTACTTCATGCCAATATAAAAAGTCAAAATCTGGTAATGAAACTTCAAACAACAATGATCTACATTATATTTTTTTTATTAAGACCAATAATGCCTTGAGGTTTTGGGCTAAAATTTTTAATTCACATTCATAATTATAGTCTGATTTAACCATGTACTTGTACACAGGACAAGCCTAGTCATGTAAATTAAACAAAGTCATTCAGATAACATCACAACACTCCATGCGTACCAGTGACACAAATGTGTCAGTTCAATATCAGTCAATGGTTAATTCAACAGCTAGAATTTTAATGTTTATAACAATACTATATAGCCTGGTTAAATACTTAAACATGATACATAAAAGATTTAACAAATCGATTCTAAAATTGTTTACACAGAAAATAATCTCACAACTGAGCTAACTTAAATAGAAAAACTTTACTTTTGTCAAGCCTTCTTATATAAATGGCAAATAGCTAAATCTCTGAATTTCATTTATCATGAGTTAGTTAAGAATAGTAAGCAGGAGAACTAAAAAATTTCTACAAAAATGTTCTTAATGTATAAAATTAAAAGGTTTTTTACACAAAATACTTTGGAAATTCAAGTTCAGTTTAAGTTCAAAATGTAGCATACAATTTTTTTAATCTCTGGAAAATCAGGATAATCACGACAGCACCAATTTTTTAACAAATGTACGAATTTGATCATCATCAACCAAACCAATAAACTGTGTTAGAACTTTTCCATTTTTAATGCCAACAACAGTTGGAACAGATTTGACCTGAAATATGTAATAGAAAAAATGAATAAAAAATATGTTGTGAATGTTCTCTTTTACTAGATCTACATAACTCATGTCAACCAGATTCACTAGATGAATAAAGGGAAGCTACCCGTATTTTCATAACATACACAATTTAGAATTATTTTAGAAACTAATTTTTAACTAGTGTAAATATAAACACATCTCTGCACACACAAATGGAAGAGCTTGCAGCATTATATAACAATCAGTATAAGTATTTCCACTTTGTTGAAATCTGTGTGTTACCTTTCAAAGTCCCTTGAGATATGGAAATTTGTTATAAAATTGGAAGGCGTTGTGACCAGTCACACAAGGCATGACCCTCATTAGATGCATTTTGTTGAATCCGTATGAAATGAGTTAATCTTTTTCTAATTTTTCTGTAACTGCATTTTCATTTTTTTCCCCTTTTAAATGAATCAGAAATCTTACCCCATATGCCATCGCCAGCTCTGAAATTTCATCAATGTCCACTTTAGCCATCACAACTTTGCCCTGTCCCTCAGCTAGTATAGATTCAAGTCTAGGCCCCAACAATTTGCATGGGCCACACCATCTAAAAAAATTCAATAAAACTGATATTTGTTCTCAAAACCTTGGCATTAACAGTACTTAATAATTAACAAACTTTTTCAAATAGACATTCAAAGGTAAATACAATTTGTTAACTGCAATATCAACCATATAAAATAAAACAAGGTTATTAAAAAATTATTTTTAAATGGCTTATTTAATTTAAAAAAAAGGTTTAAATATGAATAAATAGTGCACAACTATCTATTAATATGATAACTAACACCACTAACTCTTCAAGCAATAGCAAAATGTAACAGAATTTATTAATACAAAATTTTAGGGATGATGTACTTACGTTGCATGGAAATCAACTACAACTGGTGTATCAGTACTTAAATCAATAACTCTTTTCTTGAAGTCTTCTTCATCCTGAACATTAATAACTTCAAATTTTTTGGGAGAAGTGGAAGCAAATCTAACACTCATTGAGCATGAGGAAACATTTTGTATAGAGTGGTGTGAGACTGAGAGAGACTTAAGTGTGCTTGTAGATAAATAACTCTGGATGGCACTGGATGAATATTTCAGATTTCTCTTCACAAGCAAACTATTTGTTAATCTGCTTAAGCACTGTCTAGTAGAATTCATTTCTGTTTTTGTTGTTTACTGCAATGAAAAAAGATACAAGTTAAGTTTATTTGAAGTTGTACAATTTTTTTGAAAACTACAGAAACTTATTTTAAAAAATTAAATATCAGACAAACATATAAAAGTCAATTGGCTATTGGTATTTTCTAGTTGGGGGAAGGTGTTTATGTTAATCCATCTTTGTCAGTGTTACTACTTGGCCTATATATACTGCCTTAATGTGTGAGTATTATAAATACTATTTTATCATTTCTGGAAAGTAGAAAATCAATTCCAGTCAGAGCAAATATTTAAATTCTATGACTTTTAATAAGATAAGTCAATATATTAGGTTTCCAGTAGACCTACTCCACATCATTGAATATAATCATATATTGTGATCAATGGTTATGATAATTCATTTCAAACTCTATACCCCTGCTTATACTGACCCATCACTACTGAGGGCAGACTAGTCATTTGAGTTGACTTGAGTCTAGACTTGAATATTAATTAATAAACCTGACCTAAAAAACTGCTAAGTAAATCACCAAAAGTAAGTAGATCTAAGTGTTAAGTCAAGTGTAAAACATACTTGATTCCTAGATTTTTATCTAGACTAGATCTGGTGATAGTAAAAAGTAAGTAAAGTTCCCTTTTCAAACAAGACGGCACGTGAAGTAGAGTTCACCTGTTTCAGTGACCTTGGCTTTGTGAAGGGATAGGATAGAGTGGATAGAGTAATCAGCACCAGTGTTTCTTCCAGACTTTTTTTCTCCAGGGGTGTACTTGAAATTTTCAGGGGGGGGGGGTGGCAGACAACAATTTCCGGGGGGGGGGGGGGGGAGCGGACACTGTCAAAAGTATATCTTTTCTATATATAAATTCCATTTTGTTTGGGGGGGGGGGGGGGTGGTGGTGGTGGTAGACTCTCTTCGGGGGGGGGGGGGGGGGGGGCGAAGAGATGCCTGGAAGAAACTCTGATCAGCACTATGTCCAGCTGCCTTTACTTTAAGGCCTAACATTACATAAGGTAAGTAATCATCATAGCTGGGTGGACTCAGGAAGTTCTACTGTCTTGAACCAGTATTCAAGCTAGTGATTATAAGTGACAGTGTCTAGATACTAGATAGATACTAGATCTAGTACTAGATCTCAATTTCTCAAAGCAATTCGCTTTGACACCGATGAGTGAGCACAGTACACAAATAAATCACACTCTTCTGATTGACTCAGTTATAGTTTATTAGTTACTACCTACTATTTTACCTACTGAGTACTGACTGTAAATCTTTAATATAGTAATAGACAATATTCAATATAGTGGTGCAATATTCAATATAGTATAGTAAGTAATACACTACTGTAAGTACTTAAGTAGTGTAGAAGAGATCTAACAATTAGTAGATCTAGATCTAGATCTAGATTAAAATTGCTTAGCCAGCTGGTACTTTGTAGTAAATGTAAGCTAAAAAATGTTTAAAGTTAAAGAATTAGGCCTAGTTTGTTTAGTAGTTAATATTTTTTTTTAATTAATAATTAATGACGAAATGTGACTGTAAGTTCAAAGCAAAGTTAGATGTAAATTATTGTAAATCTAAAATTTTATTAATTCTAAACTTTTTTTAAACTAGTTAGTTATCTATACTAGATTCTAGATATAGATCTAGATTTCTAAGTACTAACTAGTAACTAGCAGTACTACTAGATTCTAGTAGATCTAGTACTACTACTAGTACTAGGCCTAGAATCTATAATTTTTAGGTTAATTAATTAATTAGGCCTAAATATCATCAGACACTTGTTTTATAAACGTACCAAAGATAACCCAGTATATATGAGTTATATTAGGTGTATTTACTTTAGAGATCTAGATCTAGGTCTAGTAATAGTAATAGACTTTGTATATTAATTTATTAAATTTAATAGAGTGGTCAATGTCGTGAAAATTGCCACTTGCGAAAAACGTCACTGGTTCCGTCTATGACCTTTGACAGATAAGGGAAATAAATAGATATGCCATCGTAGTAGATTGGCTCTACAAGTAAATAAATGTGAGTAGGCCTATACTCTATTCGCAATATTTTTGTCTATTGAATTGTTATAGTTTAGACATTTAAAAAATGTATACGTTTGTGTGATTATAGATCGATACCATAAATATGCAGACAATTATTTTTTTTAGAATAAGTCTTTCAATAATAAAGTTGTTTTAATTATTATTTGATAAGAACCCAGTATTGATTGAGCAATGAGTGCAAACACTATTTCTTTGCGAATAGACAAAAACATAATCTATTGCTAAGATACTGTAAACTTCCGTTGCGAATTTGTGGAATAAAAGTACTAAGTTGTAACTTAGTAAGTAGGCCCCTAGATCTAGAGAAATCTAGTAAGTAGATCTAAGTACTAGATCTAAGTACTAAGTAGGAATTGAGGACTACTGTGCTTGTGTTTTACTTTTAGTTACTCTTGGCAGGCTAGAGATTAAATTTATTTGACCATTGAAATATAAATAATAAATAAAGTGAAAGTCGATTCTAAGTAAAAATAATGTTTTAATTTTTTAAGTTTAATCCACAAAAGGAAACAGGAATAAATTGAAAATAAATTCAATAAATATATTTAAATATATTTAAATATAATTATAAATAATAGAGTCAATAGACAATAGTAGATTTAAATTAGTAGATCTAAAAATAAAAAATATATATAAATAATAAAGTCAAATGTAATAATTTAGCCTAATGTTTTTGGCTTGCAGCGGATTTGCGGCCATTAATTAATTAGATCTAGATCTAGCTAGCTGCTAGGCCATGTAAAAAAAAATTTAAATTTTGAAAATAGATCTAGTAAAAATGATTACAAAAATTTAAAAATGGTTACAAAAATAGATCTAGTAAAAGTGACTAGAAACAGGGTTCGTACCCTATTTTGAAAATGAAACCAGACCTTTGTAACCACACCATTATTTGTGCTTATAGCTGAGAAACTTTTGTCTGCTATTAAAAACTACCTGTATTTCCCCACCACACACACACAACAAGAGACGGTGGAGGGGTCACTGTGAGGTCACACTAACCCAGTCTAATACGTCATGTCATGAACTGTACCGTAAATTTTATTCCCCCTCCCCCTTCCCTAGCCAAACTATGTACTTGGGGACACGGTGAGTTCATACAAGTTTAGATATCAGTGACCTTAGTTACTAGTAGGGGCTGGTTTAAATGTTCTATATTAAAAATAAAAGATGACGCCAAATAAAGTATGATTTACAGTACTTCTGGTGGTTTCCGGAACTGTGTGACAGACTTTGCCATTGTTTTACTGTTTTTTTACTGCTATCATCATCATCATCATCATTCCTTTGTGGCCCCTGGGGAGCAAAGGGCTGCAACCACACATCTCCAGCGGACTCGGTTTTGGGCTGCTCCTCTGATCTGTACCCATGTGAGCCCAGCTGTTTTCGCCTCTTCTTCAACCGTTCTTCTCCATGTTTTCCTTCGACTGCCCACCCTCCTTTTTCCCTGGGGATTCCATTCCAAAGCATGTTTTGCGATGTTTTCTTTTTCTTTTCTTAATGTGTGTCCGATCCATCCCCATTTACGGGCCTTGATATCTGTCTCTATCGGCTGTTGCTTTAAAGTTCGCCACAGGTCTTTGTTTGATATTTTGTTTACTGCTATACCATTCCAGAATAATAACTGACACTTTTTAGTATTTAATATTTATTGTGATTAATATTATTGATAAGTCACAAGTCTAACTTAAAGTTTAAAACTGTTCAGTGTGTCTCTTTAATAACTTATACATTTACATTTACTTGTCTTTACTCTTTAACATAGGCCAAGTCACCTCCTACACTTGCTTTAAAATGGCTTTAAAGCTTGACCCCCCTTGCTCATCCAAACCAAAGTGTGTGCCTCCTGTGAGGAAATCGGCCTGCCCTGGAGGCTGCAAGCCTGGCTACTGTTTGAACTCACTTTGTCAACACCATTTGCACATTAACGCTCAACCCACATGGAACCCGGAGCTACAAAAGCAAATGGAGTTTGAGCAGCTCTGCCTTAAAGAAGCAATGAAGAAGCAAGAACAAAAGGAAAGGTATGAGTTTCTTAAAAGGGAGAGAGAACTCATGGGTATGAAGGAACCATCAGAAGAAGAAAAGAATAAAGTGTCATTGTATTCTAAGGGAAGTAATAAAGATACAGAAGAGCAAATTCTAAAACACTGTCCTCCTATTGACTTTAGCAAAATTAAGGTAATATATTAGTTTTTTGAAGAGTAAGCTGTTTTTTTTTCAAAATTAATTAGCATCTTTAGTTCTGCTAGCAGAACCAGATATGTCTTTTCCAAAAGTGAGTTCAGTTGGAATGATGTTTTTTAATAAGTGAATTATTAAAATGGGAATTAAAGTTAATTTAAAGTACAAAATAAAGTACAGCACAAATCATTGTAAAACCTGAACTTACTTCTTCAAATTTTTCCTTTTTTTAAATTTTAAAATTGTTGATCATCATCATTACATAGATAGGGTAGATGAACTTGTACTAATCATCAACTAAATTTTCATGAAATGCAAATGCTCACACTTTAAAGAATGATATTACCTTAATGCTTATCTAACAATATTCTTCTTTAAGTTTTTCTTTTCTCAGTCTCTATACTAGGTGTTTTAAATTTTGATCATTTTGTTGAAATAGTTTATGCTTTTTAAATTATTATTTTGTAAGATGAATTTTAAATTTAATTTGTTTCAAAACTTTTTAGATCTACATAAACATTTTGTTCATTTAATTATGAAATTAATTATAATTTAAAACATTAGTTAATAACTAATTAAAATTACAATTTAATATAACATTTTAAAATTCTATAAACTTAAATATTGACTTTTGTAATCAAAATGTAATTGTAATCAATTACAAAATATTATTTTGTAAACCACCAGGATTAGTGTCTAAGAATAATATTTACACTTTCTCTTATTGTATATGGCTTAATGCATTAGTTTAATAATTCATTGATAATTATATATACACAACAACCAATTCAAAATAATTTTTAGCTTAATTTCCATTCTGGAGAATTGCGTTTATTAACTCGTCATTTCTGGGAATGGATGAATGAATGAATGTATGGATGAATGTATGGATGAATGTGTGTCCGGGCTTTAAGTTGTATCTCCTCCTCAACGAAGCAATATCGAGGACTAGTTCCAAAAGCAATTATGTTTAGCAAATTACGAGGATGAACATAGGCCATAAAAATTCCGGGTTTCTTTCATGGATTTCCCAGAAAAGCCAAAAAACCTCGAAAAAAAGCAGTTTTTGGCCCATATCTCGGCAACCAGACCACTTAGCGACTTGAAACATGTACCAATCGATTCCTGCCATAATTTAGAACAATATTGCCGAAGAAAGTTTTCAAAAATATCCTTTCGGTCACAAAAAATTTTTTGAATTAATTAAAATTTGGACCGAATTAGTAGGCATTTTTTCCAACCACACCACACGCGTCATCACGTTCAATAGCTGCGCCATCACGTTCAATGGCTGCGTCATCACGTTCAGTAGCTAGGCGCGCAATGGTTTTTAGTCATGTAGCTCTATTTTAAATAAAACATGTATTTTAACCAATGGTTTTACTAACCCGGCTCTTGATTTACGCTACGACAGAGCTATTTTTAGATAACATAAGGAAATTGCGCTTAAATGTCACAAGACTTTTTAATTAACTTGTTTTCCCACAGGCACAAGAAGCAAAGAAAACCATGCGACCCCCTGCTCGTCCCCTCTGTATGCTAGATGTACCTCACTTTGCTCCACTTGAAAATGACTACAATGATTTATCCAACTATCTGCGCATATCAACAATGCCTGGATATAGTAATACTAATGTGGTCAGCCAATATATTGATACACATAACATGTCAGTTTGGAACAATCGTAAAGATGTGGGTCCTCAGGTCTATAAGATGACTCGTGACTGGCTTAGTAAGTTGCTGTTATTTGTGTGATCTTGGTGATATACAGTAGCATTGTTGTTTGTGTGATCTTGGTGATATAAGATGACTCGTGACTGGCTTAGTAAGTTGCTGTTGTTTGTGTGATCTTAGTGATATACAGTAGCATTGTTGTTTGTGTGATCTTAGTGATATAAGATGACTCGTGACTGGCTTAGTAAGTTGCTGTTGTTTGTGTGATCTTGGTGATATACAGTAGCATTGTTGTTTGTGTGATCTTGGTGATATAAGATGACTTGTGACTGGCTTAGTAAGTTGCTGTTGTTTGTGTGATCTTAGTGATATACAGTAGCATTGTTGTTTGTGTGATCTTAGTGATATAAGATGACTCGTGACTGGCTTAGTAAGTAGCTGTTGTTTGTGTGATCTTGGTGATGTACAGTGGTATTGTTATTTGTGGTATTCCTTACATCTTTTGTACCAGTAGTTATCAAAAGATCTATACCAGTAGCTATGACTCTGTTGTTGAACCAACTCTAGCAGTAGCTATGACTGTTGTTGAACCAACTAGCTGTAGCTATGACTGTTGTTGAGCCAACTCTAGCTGTAGCTATGACTCTGTTGTTGAACCAACTAGCAGTAGCTATGACAGTTGTTGAGCCAAACTTGTAACCTTCCACAGGCATCTGGTCAACCTGCAATGTTAAAGAGCAGCTCTGGAGGAAGGCGTGGGCAGAGAAGTATTCTGGGACTTCTAGTAAATAGTCCATTATCAGGCTTGGATGGTTATGTGCAGGAGATTCATCTACACGGTGTTAATTTATTAAATTTGATACTGTACTCTCCGTCGACATGATCAAATAGTTCTTTTAGATGAGTAGTTAATTTGTGATGACATTATATTAAAACTGTAAAGGTAGGTTTTTTTCTTCTGTCTTTAGACTTTGTTAACTTTATTTGGTGCAAAACAATATGTACAAAAATCACCAAAAAAAAAAAACAAGAATAGCGCCAAATGTATAATTTAAATAGTGCTAGTTAGTCTCAAATCTATTAGTTTGCTTGATCCTGTTAGAATCATGCTGCTATAATATAATTATTGGTGAAGAAAAATACATTTTTTAACAGTTAGCTCAGAACATTTAAATAATTTTAACAGGTAGCTCAGAACATTTCAATAATTTTAACAGTTAGCTCAGAACATTTCAATAATTTAAAAAATAAAATAAATTAGCATGAAGATGTCTAACATTAAAGCTGTTAGATAAAATATATATTTTTTTGCCTTCCAAATAAGTCCTTTACAGTAATTTATATTCCTATTTCCTTACTTTTCAAAACTACCCAGTTGTAATGGTGCTCTTTTAGATAGTAAAATTGGTGAGTGCATGCTGCATAGCCTCAACCTTGTAAGGGTGGTTGTTACTTGTTCAGTGTGTGGGAAATAAAGGGTTGACCATCTCAAACACTGAATCAAGTGGTAGCTCCCAGTTGTGGAGAAGAACAATAATCATAACTTGAATTTTTTTTAGGTTGGCTAATTGAAGTAGGATTTATTTATTATGATGTTTAAATCATAGCCAAAGATGAACAAGCTTAACCAAATATTTTTTAAAAAGATGAAGTATTTAGCTTAACCAAATATGTTTAAAAAGATGAAGTATTTAAACGTTTTACAGTATTATCAGTATTCTTTAAACAGTATTGATATTTATTCAAAGGCTCAATGTGTGGGCCCTGTCATGTTGTTGCTTTAAAATAGAAATGATATTATTTTTACAGATTTTATACATATATTTTTACATCTATATTCCATATTGCGTTACAATAATTTTCTTTATTAATAACAAGTTGAATATTAAAAATGTTTATTTTTAAAAACCAATTTCATTTTGTTCTATTTCATTTTATGTTGTATTTAATGTCCAGTTGCTACGTCATATTGTCTCATGTCATGTTACTCTATGTTATGTTATTCCAATTATATTAAAAAATGTCCTTATTTAAACTAACATAAGTTTAAGTTGAGTAAAGTGATAACCCATCTGTAAGTATTGATTATAGAATATTGTTTCTTTAATTTTGTCAATGTAAACACAATTTTTCTCTGATTAGGCTTATATAAATATCATAATTATGACACCAAAATTTTACCACATATTGATTAAGACAGATCATGGTAAAAGGAAAACAAAATCTAGACCAATTTAACAGAAGATTTCTTTATTGCTTGGATGCATTGTGATGTCAGATTTAAATTCTTCTTCTGAGAACTAAAAAATAAAGCTTAGCAGACATGATGTGGATTTAGTCTAGGTGAAACAAATCAATGATGGTGGCTGGGCCTAGCTCGATCTGCTGAAGGTATATAATTCATTACATGATAAAACTTCTCAAAAGCTTTGTGGTGCTGGTTTTTTCTCTCTGTCTGAAATGGTGAGAAAAAAAGGCAAGTATTCAAAAGGTAGCTGCAACTGGTAGATTATGTTAATGTGTCCTTAATTAGTTAGAGACCAAATTTATAAGTTTAAAAAAAATAACCCATGGTAAAGATCCCCCCATCCAGAAACGAGGATGTCTGGTATACCCAAAGCTACATTTACACAAGGCTAACCACAAATCTGTTTTGTATACCCAAAGCTACATTTACACAAGGCTAACCACTAATCTGTCCTGTATACCCAAAGCTACATTTACACAAGGCTAACCACTAATCTGTTTTGTATACCCAAAGCTACATTTACACAAGGCTAACCACTAATCTGTCCTGTATACCCAAAGCTACATTTACACAAGGCTAACCACTAATCTGTCCTGTATACCCAAAGCTACATTTACACAAGGCTAACCACTAATCTGTTTTGTATACCCAAAGCTACATTTACACAAGGCTAACCACTAATCTGTCTTTAGCTACAGCACAACTGATGGTATACATCATCTTTTCCCATTTGTGGGCAGATGAAGTAGAGTTCATCTGTTTCAATTACCTTGGCATACAAGGGTATAGTAAGGACAGCTCTATGCCTGATGTTATGCATGAGTAATCAAAATTACATTTACAATTCATTTAATCTCTGAAGAATAATGATATCCATGGTCAGTATGTCTTTGTTAATGGTCAGCAGGGGCGGAACTACAGTGCCGCCAGACCCCGCAATGCGGGGGGCCCAGGCCATTTAGGGGCCCAAAGCCGACGAGAATCAACTTTTTTGTAGTTAAAAAATATATATTTTTTGCAAGAAAAAAACAACAAAAAACAGATCTACTACAGTAGTGATGCAGTAGATAACACGCTGTTTCATAAAGGAAAAACATATATGGCTACATGAGTTGTAGTGGGAAAGATAGGCAAACGTTCAAACCACTTCCATGACTTATTTCCCTTTTTTAAATAGTCAAATATGTTTGCTCTTAATTAAGAAACTTTTTTTTTTGCACTAAACAAATTAAAAAGCAATTACTTCTCTTATTAATTATTTAAAAAAACATAATAAAGAATAACATAGTATAAAAGGAAATGTATTAAAAACTAATAATATAGATACAAAAATTCTTAAAAATAAACATAAGGCGAGAAACCATTACACATACAAAGCTTTCATGCTTCATATTCTTTTGACCGCTTAATTAATTAGAAAGCACTCAGACATTCAAACAGAGAATTTGAAACCAGACTAATAACACACACAAAAAAATAAACACGCACACAAATGATGTGTTTTGTAATATGTTTTAATTAAAAATAAAACTAAGAATTGTAATATTTTCAAATTTCTAGCAAGTCCCTATTAAGTATAATATATATATATATATATATATATATATATATATATATATATATATATATATATATATATATATATATATATATATATATATATATATATATATATATATATATATATATATATATATATATATATATATATATATATATATATATATATGTATAGGGGGCCCAAAAAATTTTTTTTGCGGGGTGGCCCTTTTTTTCTAGTTCCGCCACTGATGGTCAGTGATGTCTTTGTTAATGGTCAGCATGTCTTTGTTAATGGTCAACCATGTGTTTGTTAATGGTCAACCATGTGTTTGTTAAAGTCAAGGGTCAGTGATGTCTTTGTTAATGGTCAGCCAAATCTGATAAAGGTTTTAACACAACATTATACAGATAGGCTATGATCTTATAACTGTACACTTTAGTACTGCCATTTTTCGTCTAAAAATAACAGATGAAGTAGTACTTAAAAATGATAAATTGATGGTCACTCGGAATAAACATATAAAATATTTTGCCCATTCTAAAAAGTAATCAAGGTAGGATCAAATATACTCATGATCTATACACTAAAAGTAAACAAGGATCTACAGTTTTACACTGAATTTTACTTTGGGACAGTCGATACTTTGATTTATTAATTATCGGTCTCACATAAGATACAAAGATAGCCTCATTATACAATGAGTTCAATGTTGGGTTTAGATTAAAAACTAGATCAACCTACCAGCACCAATCAACCTACCAGCACCATACAACCTACAAGCACCAATCAACCTACCAGCACCAACCAACCTACCAACACCAATCAACCTACCAGCACCAATCAACCTTACAGCACCATACAACCTACCAACACCATACAACCTACCAGCACCAATCAACCTACCAGCACCAACCAACCTACCAACACCAACCAACCTACCAGCACCAACCAACCTACCAACACCAACCAACCTACCAGCACCAACCAACCTACCAGCACCAACCTACCAACACCAATCAGCCTACCAGCATCATACAACCTACCAGCACCAATCAACCTACCAGCACCAACCAACCTACCAACACCAACCAACCTACCAGCACCAACCAACCTACCAGCACCAACCTACCAACACCAATCAGCCTACCAGCATCATACAACCTACCAGCACCAATCAACCTACCAGCACCAACCAACCTACCAACACCAATCAACCTACCAGCACCAGCCAACCTACCAACACCAACCAACCTACTAGCACAAATCAGCCTACCAACACGAACCAGCCAACCTACCAGCAACATACAACCTACCAACACCACTCAACCTACCAGCACCAACCAACCTACCAACACCAATCAACCTACCAGCACCAGCCAACCTACCAACACGCACCAGCCAACCTACCAGCAACATACAACCTACCAACACCACTCAACCTACCAGCACCAACCAACCTACCAACACCAACCAACCTACCAGCACCAACCAACCTACCAGCACCAACCTACCAACACCAATCAGCCTACCAGCATCATACAACCTACCAGCACCAATCAACCTACCAGCACCAGCCAACCTACCAACACCAACCAACCTACCAGCACAAATCAGCCTACCAACACGCACCAGCCAACCTACCAGCAACATACAACCTACCAGCATCATACAACCTACCAGCACCAATCAACCTACCAGCACCAACCAACCTACCAGCACCAACCAACCTACCAACACCAATCAACCTACCAGCACCAACCTACCAACACCAACCAACCTACCAGCACCAACCAACCTACAAACACCAATCAACCTACCAGCACCAACCAACCTACCAGCACCAACCTACCAACACCAACCAACCTACCAGCATCATACAACCTACCAGCACCAATCAACCTACCAGCACCAACCAACCTACCAACACCAATCAACCTACCAGCACCAGCCAACCTACCAACACCAACCAATCTACCAGCACAAATCAGCCTACCAACACGCACCAGCCAACCTACCAGCAACATACAACCTACCAACACCACTCAACCTACCAGCACCAACCAACCTACCAACACCAACCAACCTACCAGCACCAACCTACCAACACCAATCAGCCTACCAGCATCATACAACCTACCAGCACCAATCAACCTACCAACACCAATCAACCTACCAACACCAATCAACCTACCAGCACCAACCAACCTACCAGCACCAACCAACCTACCAGCACCAACCAACCTACCAGCACCAACCTACCAACACCAATCAACCTACAGCACCAACCAACCTACCAGCACCAACCAACCTACCAACACCAATCAACCTACCAGCACCAACCAACCTACCAGCACCAACCAACCTACCAACACCAATCTACCTACCAGCACCAGCCAACCTACCAACACGCACCAGCCAACCTACCAGCAACATACAACCTACCAACACCACTCAACCTACCAGCACCAACCAACCTACCAACACCAATCAACCTACCAGCACCAGCCAACCTACCAACACGCACCAGCCAACCTACCAGCAACATACAACCTACCAACACCACTCAACCTACCAGCACCAACCAACCTACCAACACCAACCAACCTACCAGCACCAACCAACCTACCAGCACCAACCTACCAACACCAATCAGCCTACCAGCATCATACAACCTACCAGCACCAATCAACCTACCAGCACCAGCCAACCTACCAACACCAACCAACCTACCAGCACAAATCAGCCTACCAACACGCACCAGCCAACCTACCAGCAACATACAACCTACCAGCATCATACAACCTACCAGCACCAATCAACCTACCAGCACCAACCAACCTACCAGCGCCAACCAACCTACCAACACCAATCAACCTACCAGCACCAACCTACCAACACCAACCAACCTACCAGCACCAACCAACCTACAAACACCAATCAACCTACCAGCACCAACCAACCTACCAGCACCAACCTACCAACACCAATCAGCCTACCAGCACCATACAACCTACCAGCACCAATCAACCTACCAGCACCAACCAACCTACCAACACCAATCAACCTACCAGCACCAGCCAACCTACCAACACCAACCAATCTACCAGCACAAATCAGCCTACCAACACGCACCAGCCAACCTACCAGCAACATACAACCTACCAACACCACTCAACCTACCAGCACCAACCAACCTACCAACACCAACCAACCTACCAGCACCAACCTACCAACACCAATCAGCCTACCAGCATGATACAACCTACCAGCACCAATCAACCTACCAACACCAATCAACCTACCAACACCAATCAACCTACCAGCACCAACCAACCTACCAGCACCAACCAACCTACCAGCACCAACCAACCTACCAGCACCAACCTACCAACACCAATCAACCTACAGCACCAACCAACCTACCAGCACCAACCAACCTACCAACACCAATCAACCTACCAGCACCAACCAACCTACCAGCACCAACCAACCTACCAACACCAATCTACCTACCAGCACCAGCCAACCTACCAACACGCACCAGCCAACCTACCAGCAACATACAACCTACCAACACCACTCAACCTACCAGCACCAACCAACCTACCAACACCAACCAACCTACCAGCACCAACCAACCTACCAGCACCAACCTACCAACACCAATCAGCCTACCAGCATCATACAACCTACCAGCACCAATCAACCTACCAGCACCAACCAACCTACCAACACCAATCAACCTACCAGCACCAGCCAACCTACCAACACCAACCAACCTACCAGCACAAATCAGCCTACCAACACGCACCAGCCAACCTACCAGCAACATACAACCTACCAACATCACTCAACCTACCAGCACCAACCAACCTACCAACACCAACCAACCTACCAGCACCAACCAACCTACCAGCACCAACCTACCAACACCAATCAGCCTACCAGCATCATACAACCTACCAGCACCAATCAACCTACCAGCACCAACCAACCTACCAACACCAATCAACCTACCAGCACCAGCCAACCTACCAACACCAACCAACCTACCAGCACAAATCAGCCTACCAACACGCACCAGCCTACCAGCACCAACCAACCTACCAGCACCAACCAACCTACCAGCACCAACCAACCTACCAGCAACATACAACCTACCAACACCACTCAACCTACCAGCACCAGCCAACCTACCAGCAACATACAACCTACCAGCATCATACAACCTACCAGCACCAATCAACCTACCAGCACCAACCAACCTATCAGCACCAACCAACCTACCAACACCAATCAACCTACCAGCACCAACCAACCTACAAACACCAATCAACCTACCAGCACCAACCAACCTACCAGCACCAACCTACCAACACCAATCAGCCTACCAGCACCATACAACCTACCAGCACCAATCAACCTACCAGCACCAACCTACCAACACCAATCAGCCTACCAGCATCATACAACCTACCAGCACCAATCAACCTACCAACACCAATCAACCTACCTACACCAATCAACCTACCAGCACCAACCAACCTACCAGCACCAACCAACCTACCAGCACCAACCTACCAACACCAATCAACCTACAGCACCAACCAACCTACCAGCACCAACCAACCTACCAACACCAATCAACCTACCAGCACCAACCAACCTACCAGCACCAACCAACCTACCAACACCAATCTACCTACCAGCACCAGCCAACCTACCAACACGCACCAGCCAACCTACCAACAACATACAACCTACCAACACCACTCAACCTACCAGCACCAACCAACCTACCAACACCAACCAACCTACCAGCACCAACCAACCTACCAGCACCAACCTACCAACACCAATCAGCCTACCAGCATCATACAACCTACCAGCACCAATCAACCTACCAGCACCAACCAACCTACCAACACCAATCAACCTACCAGCACCAGCCAACCTACCAACACCAACCAACCTACCAGCACAAATCAGCCTACCAACACGCACCAGCCAACCTACCAGCAACATACAACCTACCAACATCACTCAACCTACCAGCACCAACCAACCTACCAACACCAACCAACCTACCAGCACCAACCAACCTACCAGCACCAACCTACCAACACCAATCAGCCTACCAGCATCATACAACCTACCAGCACCAATCAACCTACCAGCACCAACCAACCTACCAACACCAATCAACCTACCAGCACCAGCCAACCTACCAACACCAACCAACCTACCAGCACAAATCAGCCTACCAACACGCACCAGCCTACCAGCACCAACCAACCTACCAGCACCAACCAACCTACCAGCACCAACCAACCTACCAGCAACATACAACCTACCAACACCACTCAACCTACCAGCACCATACAACCTACCAGCACCATACAACCTACCAACACCAACCTACCAACACCAATCAACCTACCAGCACCATTCAACCTACCATCACCATACAACCTACCAGCACCATACAACCTACCAGCACCATACAACCTACCAACACCAACCTACCAACACCAATCAACCTACCAGCACCAATCAACCTACCAGCACCAACCAACCTACCAGCACCATACAACCTACCAACACCAATCAACCTACCAGCACTAATCAACCTACCAGCACCATACAACCTACTAGCACTAATCAACCTACCAGCACCAATCAACCTTACAGCACCATACAACCTACAAGCACCATAAAACCTACCAGCACCAACCTACCAGCACCAACCAACCTACCAGCACCAATCAACCTACCAGCACCACTCAACCCACCAGCACCATACAACTTACCAACACCAACCTACCAACACCAATCAACCTACCAGCACCAATCAACCTACCAGCACCAACCAACCTACCAGCACCATACAACCTACCAACACCAACCTACCAACACCAATCAACCTACCAGCACCAATCAACCTACCAGCACCAACCAACCTACCAACACCAACCAACCTACCAGCACCAACCAACCTACCAGCACCAACCTACCAACACCAATCAGCCTACCAGCATCATACAACCTACCAGCACCAATCAACCTACCAGCACCAACCAACCTACCAACACCAATCAACCTACCAGCACCAGCCAACCTACCAACACCAACCAACCTACCAGCACTAATCAACCTACCAGCACCATACAACCTACTAGCACTAATCAACCTACCAGCACCAATCAACCTTACAGCACCATACAACCTACCAGCACCAACCAACCTACCAGCACCATACAACCTACCAACACCAATCAACCTACCAATTTCAATCAGCCTACCAACACGCACCAGCCAACCTACCAGCACCATTCAACCTACCAGCACCATCCAACCTACCAGCACCAATTCTCCCAGACAAAGCAGCGATTTCCTCCAGCACAATTCCACTAACCCCCCTCCCCCCCCCCTCCCCCCACACACACAACCACCCCTGAAAAAGCCAGAACAATTTACCAGCACAATCCTCCCAGTGTCTTCCTTAGCTTGGTAATAATCTGAGAAGGGGATCAAACAGAATCCGCCCTTCCTCTCCACGATCCGCTGACAGTCGCCGTTTAGCTTTGGTTCAATATGGCCGGCCATTGTCCCTAGGCTTTCTGTTTATTTCCTGCGGCCTTCAAGTCTGCTTCACTCACTGTTGGTGGCCTGATGGACAACGAGAAACTTGGACGTACAGTCAGTATGTTTTTGTATCCATAAACGCTGGGGGAAGCCACAGCGGAAATGCAAGCAAAATCTGTGACGCACCACACACATTTTTGTTTAAATGACGTCATGTAAAGATGAGTACAGAACTGAAAAAAATGTTGGGTGTATTATTAAACAAATTCTGACATGTCACCTCGTACATCAAGGGACCCCAAATAACCTGACAAAAGGGTCGTCCATTATTGACTTAATCCTCTTATTGACTTAATGGAGGGTAGGGCCCAAAACACAACCTTCCATTTTGTCCGGTCCCCGGCTGTTGATTATACTGTCTCCTGAGACATCCCTGCCTTCAGGTCTCCTGTGGGGGTTCCACTCAAGCGCCCGGCGTGTCACGTTAGAGTGAGCCTTATCACAGTGTGTCCCACCCAGCGCCACTTCCACATGTGTACTGTCGTGGGCTCCTGCCATGTCCATTTCCACATGTTTGTTAGTGTTGGGCACTTTCTCCTGTCTGTCGCCTCAATCTCAGAATCTGTTCACTATTGCCGTCTGATATTAACCCCCCCCCCCCGCTTCCGAGCCTTATCGTCCAACAGCATCACAAAAAGTCACGCACGGTAAATGACGTCATCTGTCATCCTCCCATCCCCCCGTATGGATTTCTGTGGCGTGGCATCACCATGTAGTCGTTGAGAGTAGAGTAAATCGGCTGAAACGACAGCTATCTGCCCTGTAGCGTCCAACACATTTCTAAGACTTTGAAAACATTTGTCAACACCAGAACACCGGGTAGGGGGGGGGGGTTTACTCCTGTATGTGAGATGGGGTGGTGTACTCCTGGATGCGAGATGGGTGGGGGGGGGTTCAATCCAGTGTTACGAGGGGTGGGTGTAAGAAAGAGTGACATCACAGTTTTTCATTTTTAAGAAGTGTTTTGCAAAACTGAATTTGACTTTTTTAGCAGTTGTGTTGCTTTAAAACAAACAACTGATTTGGTTTGAGTGGTCACTACTGGCTAGTTATCCCCCACACAATGATGACCCCCACCACGAAAGGTGGGTCTAAATTAAATTACACAATTTGACCAGACGGACAATGTATCAGAAGACATCTTGACCTGTTGAAATCGTAAAATAATAACGCATACACGTACCTATATATTTGTCACCCACAAATGGCATGAAGTTGTGCACACATTGTTTTAATCCACCTATTAATTCTAATGGAAAAAGCAACATTTCAGAGTCCAATGGTGTCACTTCCGCCCGGTCATTGATTGACTAACCAGTTATTGAAAATATTCAACTAAACTTTTTTTCCTCTGTAAATTTTGCAGTTGGTGTCACCCCCCCCCCCCCCCTTACCGGGTGATAGTTTTAAAGTGTGCACAGTAAATACTAACGACGTTCGGTTGTTAATACGGCTGTATGTAGCATTGTTTTCTCTATAGTTAGCAGGTTTGCGTCAAACTCCCCCCCCCCCCCATTGTTGGCAGCGTTAATTTGTACCTAAAAGACTTTTTTTTAAAAACTATAATTAATCATTAACTAAACAGACAAAAATCATTTTTCTTCTATATATTTTGCAATTTTTTGCCTTGGTGTCACCCACCCAGTGCGGTCCCTGCCCCCCCCCCCCCCTCCCCACCCCGGAATTCTGTGTTGCTTTAAACAACGATAACATCGGCTACAACTTTTTTTTATCAAAGCTGTTGAAACGTGATTTTTGTTTTGTATTATTCAGGATGTTGTTATTGTGGTAAGATCACGTGATACACATTATACAACAAACGTGAGCATGAGCTCACCCAACACAGGAGGTAATGGCTCAACTTAAGATTTGTTAACTGAGAATAAACTCGTCTGTTGTATGTGATGACTTTTAATTGATTTTTTCTATGTGATGTTTCCACGTGTCGTCCTGGCGGCTACTCGGCGTATTTGACCTGGTTGAACAACACTGGCGTACTCGTTTCTTCCGGGCGGGCGTCGGTGGGGCGTCGAGAGAGCGAGGCGCTGGGTTGGATGGGCTGGGCGGGCAGGTTGGTCATAAGGGGCAGCTCAAGTCTGCGCGTGATGAAGTCTTCCTCCTTCTGCTTGTGCCTCCGTCTGAGTCGCTCAAACAGCTCACGCTCCTCCTTCAGCCGGCCTTCCCGCTCAAACTGCTGTAGGGCTTTGTAGACCTTCTGGTGGCTGTTGACGCTGTTCATCTGGGCTTCTGTTGACAGATTCGACACTTGTTTATATTCATTCGGTATTTGTATGAAGCTACACACAAGTAGGCCTATTTACAGACATAACATGGCGGCTAGAATTAACGTACCATTGGACAGCTAGAGCACGTGACATACGGTGTCTATGCTGCCGACACAGTTAATGTAAAGTATGTTGAATAGTCTGGGTACGTTTGAAGAAACTGTCCATAATTCTGATCACATTATATAACACCACATCACACCACATCATATCACATCACACCACACCATTTTTAGCCGATTAAAAAAACCCACCGCTTATGTAAAGTTACCTTCCTTGACCCCCTCCTTTAAAACTACTTTACCTTCCTTGACCCCCTCCTTTAAAACTACCTTACCTTCCTTGACCCCCTCCTTTAAAACTACCTTACCTTCCTTGACCCCCTCCTTTAAAACTACCTTACCTTCCTTGACCCCCCCCTTCCTTAAAACTACCTTACCTTCCTTGACCCCCTCCTTTAAAACTACCTTACCTTCCTTGACCCCCTCCTTTAAAACTACCTTACCTTCCTTGACCCCTCCTTTAAAACTACCTTACCTTCCTTGACCCCTCCTTTAAAACTACCTTACCTTCCTTGACCCCCTCCCTTAAAACTACCTTACCTTCCTTGACCCCCTCCTTTAAAACTACCTTACCTTCCTTGACCCCCTCCTTTAAAACTACCTTACCTTCCTTGACCCCTCCTTTAAAACTACCTTACCTTCCTTGACCCCCTCCTTTAAAACTACCTTACCTTCCTTGACCCCCCCTTCCTTAAAACTACCTTACCTTCCTTGACCCCCTCCTTTAAAACTACCTTACCTCCCTTGACCCCTCCTTTAAAACTACCTTACCTTCCTTGACCCCCTCCTATAAACTACCTTACCTTCCTTGACCCCCTCCTTTAAAACTACCTTACCTTCCTTGACCCCCTCCTTTAAAACTACCTTACCTTCCTTGACCCCTCCTTTAAAACTACCACAGCTGTTTGACTACAAATAAAAAAGTCAGACAACTCACTGAACCAGTCTTGTTGATGGATCCTACAGTCACGTGGTATCTTGACGCCGGGCATGTATGGATGCGCGTCGTGAAAGCGCCAGTGCGCGTCAGTTGGGCACTTTCCGGAAGTGGAAGTTGGCACTTCCGGTTTACTGCACTGAGCTCGATTTTTTAGTAATCTTTCTTCCTTTTGGGATGGAGCTAGAAATAAATATTACATCACTCATTTTTTACTTTCTCGTATATACGAAGTATAGAGAAAGTATTGTAATCGTGCACAAAAATCACTTGAAATTTTAACAATTTTTACCGTATTACACCTCAGTCCTTCATCACATCCGAAGTATAGAGGACTTATTTTAATCGGGCAAAAATTATCAATCCAGATTTATCAAAATTAAGAGGTTTTATGCGTAATCCAGTCTGAAAAACTGGGCTTTGCAATTCTGTCCGTATGTCTGTGTGTCTGTGTGTGTGTCCGTGTGTAAACACGATTACTTGAGTACCGTTATAGCTAGGTTGATGAAATTTCATATATAAGTATTTTATCAAAATCGTAGATCCGTATCAACTTTTGAGCGATTTCCGATAACCGGAAGTGGTACTTTTCCTACTTTGAATTTTTCAAAAGCCTATAACTTGAGTACTATTTCAGATAGATAAATGAAATTTCACATGTAAGTAAAAAATCTAATTCTCTACCTTCTGTTAAATTTTGAGTAATTTCCGTTGACCGGAAGTAGTAATTTACGCTACTTCCGATTTCTCAAAAAACTAATGTAAATTTTTAAAGTACTAATAATATTGCGCGCTATTGTGCACTTTTTTATTTGGCGTTCACTAGTTCACTTGGCGTGCAATTATTTTGTCTACGAGATTTTATTCTATTTTTAAAACTTTAAGTATTTAAAATGGATTAAAAATCATGTCAATAGCCCGAGTTCCCATCCCTGTTGTTTTATATAAGAATATTCGAGAAAGTTTAGGGGAGATCACTCCCGGTTTATTAACGTATTCGGTTTAAGATCCGGCCTGTCTTTTACTGGTTTTTACAAACAAGGAAAGAAAAAAAAAATTGCCTACAATACACGGAAATAAAACACTTGCATACAAGACACAGACTAAAAAAAAACTTGCATACAAGACAAGGAAACAAAAAACTTGCCTACAAGTCAAGGAAACAAAAAACTTGCCTACAAGACATGAAATTTAAAAATTGCCTACAAGAAAAAACAAACTTGCCTACAATATTGTCTTTGCACTCTGGATCACAGCAACAGTCGTCTGCTGAAAGTTGTTTCTGTACGTTATCTGGATGGTCACATATATCACACACTACACGGCAATTTCTGGTGAGTAAAACGATCTTGCCGTCACTATTGCACCCATTTCCACCAACTGACTACACGTGTGTAAGCCCTGACGGGGTGGGGGGGGGGGGGGGATGACAACCTTGTTTTTTTTAGATAAATTACTATGATTATATAGGGAAATACGACTGGTCAGTTTTGACCTCTTTCCCGATTTTCCCCGCATATGGCGAGTTTTTCCTGACACCCCTTGGCGTTTTTCTACGACTTCACAAAATATCAAAGGGGGTCGTTCGGCAAATATTTTTTTTCGATATATAGCTCAAATAATGAGAATTTCACTCGTGGTTACTTTTTAGCCCTCGCCGTGCAAGTTAAGGCTGACCAATAGTTTTTCCATATGGCCCATTTATTTAATCAGGTCTATGGAAAAAATGAGCCAGATGTACAAAGCGAAAGTTCCTAAACATTATTTTGAAAATAGTCAGCGTTTTTCACCAAATTAACAATGTTTATATTGTGAATTCGGACCGGTCACTTCTAAAGGCCTTCCGAAATTTTCCCTAAGTTAACGCCTATTTTTTTTAGTGACCCCTGCGGTCAATTCTACGACCTCAGGAATTATGATTGGTTTTGTACGTCCAGATATTTGTATTTTTTTTTTCAAAAACAGTACTATGTTTATATAAGGAAATATAGCTCATATAAGGAGAATTTCACTCGCGGTCCCTTTTTAGCCCTCGACGTGCGACCGATAGCATATCCAAAAGGTCGATTCATTTACCCACGTCCATGGAATATGGAAAAAAATGAGCCAGATGTACAGAGCCAGAGTACCCTGTTCTGCAAACAGTCATCGTTTTTCACGAAAATAACAATGTTTATATAGGGAAAATTCGGACCGGTCACTTCAAAAGCCCTTCCGGAGTTTTCTGGAATATATCCTATTTTTTTTTTTTTTTTTTTTTTTGCTATCCCCGAGGGTTGGTCTACGACCTCAGGAGTTATGAAGAGGTTCCTACGAGGGAATTTTTTTCGATCATCATCATCATCATCACTCCTTTGTGGCCCCTGGGGAGCAAAGGGCTGCAACCACACATATTATTTCGATATATAGCTCATATAAGGCGCCAGTCAGTCGAGGTCAGTTTTGACCCTCTCTTAGTGGTATTTTGTGGCCAACTGGCACCGGACCCGTGTTCTATTGCCCCAAGGTAGGAACCTGCCAAATTTGAAGCGCCTGCGCGCCTGGAAGAACCCATCCGGCATCCGACCACTTTGCTTTATATAAATAGATATTTATGTGTATGTATGTATATATTTACATACCTGAATGATGTTGTATCACGGTATACCTGGGTCCCTGCGCTGCCTAAAGACTCGTGGCCTGAGAACGTACACCGTCTGATGGGATACCAGCCCTTGTAGAACTTGTCAGGCTTAAGGCAGCTTTCAATCTGAAAATTGACAGTTAATGACAGCTTTTATTCGGGAAAAAGACAGTTAATGACAGCTTTCATTCCGAAAAAATTGACAGTTAATGACAGCTTTTATTCCGAAAAAAAAATGGATTCAATTGACACATTCATAAAAAATTATGTCAGCTTTCAAGGACTTAACGCATCGTACCTGTACTTTAGTTTATTGAAAACATATAAGGGAATGAACTCCGTCCTGCATATTGAGTAGGAAAACACACAAGGGAACGAATTCTGTCCTGATTATTGAGCAAATCTCACCAATCAAACCAAAGTTGCAAACAAACCACTAACCATGAAGCTGCCTAAGTTCAAACCAACCGGTCTATTCGTGTTAGGTTAGCGTTCGCCCCGGTTTAGGGTAAACCCTTGGGCAAATGAAGCAACCCATCTAGATGTTATAGGAGAGAAATCTCCGAAATCCAACAGTAGTGGAGGCCCTTAGGCGCTACGATCACCAACTCTGGTTTTCTCTCGACAGCTCCTGCGACCAGAGTTTCTTCCAGGCATCCCCCCCCCCCCCGAAAAATTTTTACCGCCCCCCCGAACGAAATGAAATTTATATAATTTATATAGAAAATATATACTTTTAACCGTGTCCGCCCCCCGAAGAAAGTTTACCGCCCCCCCCCCCCCCCCGAAGATTTCAAGTGCCCCCCCGGAGAAAAAAGTCAGGAAGAAACACTGCCTGCGACACTGCTGATTCCAAGCTGTACAGGTAACCAGTGTTTCTTTCAGACTTTTTCCTCCAGGGGGGGGGGGGGGCACTTGAAATTTTCGGGAGGGGGGGGGGGGGGAGGGGGCTGTAGACTTTCTTCGGGGGGGGGGGCGGACACTGTTAAAAGTATTTATATTCTATATAAATTATATAAATTTCATTTCGTTCGGGGGTGGGGGGGCGATAGAAAACTCTGCAGGTAACGTTCTGTCCTTTGGGTCCATCAGCTGTGTGGAGAGAGGGGGTCTGGTACATGGGTAACATCTGGCTCTTCTCATCTTACCGCCAAGACTTTGTGCTTGAATTTCCAATGCGCAACCATCCAATGGTCTATTAGACTATGGAGCCATATACATTAGGCGACACCATGTGTGTGTGTAGGGGGGGGGGGTCACACAAAATTGCCTATAGTATTACACATTTTTATTATTTTATATTATAATCGATGGCGGGGGGGGGGGGGGGGGGTGAGACTCGGTGTTACCACACCAGTTGTCGCCTAATGACGTCAGTACACTGGTTTGATCCTAAATTAGAGTGTGTATGGCCTCATACAGTTGCCGACTCCATCCCTATCTAGATGTGCCCGCCATATTGTCTTACCCATCGCCCCTTGCACGCCACCTGTGTGTCGCCTGCTTCTACCGTCTTCACCGAATTTCGTTTCTTAAAGAACTCTTTGTTGCTCAGATTTTGATCCATCTTATACCTAAATATTCGCCTTACTGTCAATATTCTCCTCAGTGATGTAAAATTCAATGTTTTAGCTTCATTTATTTTAATAATTTATGCTGGTATGTATATTTTGTCTAGACAGGATGTAATTCACGTATTATTTAGATCTGTGCCTGAGTAGCTCTGTGAACGTGCTGAATCTTGTGCGCACTAGTGCTGATGTTATTTTTAGAAGTGCGCCGAAAGACAATCCGTTCTTATGAAACAATCCCGTCACATTTTACCCTCAGTGTATTACTCGCTTCCCCCCCCCCCCTCCCATGTGATCTTCCCCTTAAGAAAATGACCACCCCGTTAATTATGGTAATTGCTTTAAAAAGTTTTGGAAAGTAGGTAATTGTTACCCCATTTACTACAACAACCCCTCCCCATAATTTACAGTACACTATATTGTTTCTTGAATGGTGTGTATTGGCACAAGGCAAATACCATTCTAATGATGTGTGGTGATACAAGGTAAATACCATTCTAATGATGTGTGGTGACACAAGGCAAATACCATTCTAATTCTAATGATGTGTGGTGACACATGGTAAATACCATTCTAATGATGTGTGGTGACACAAGGTAAATACCATTCTAATGATGTGTGGTGACACAAGGCAAATACCATTCTAATGATGTGTGGTGACACAAGGCAAATACCATTCTAATTCTAATGATGTGTGGTGACACATGGTAAATACCATTCTAATTCTAATGATGTGTGGTGACACAAGGTAAATACCATTCTAATGATGTGTGGTGACACATGGTAAATACCATTCTAATGATGTGTGATGGCACAAGGCAAATACCATTCTAATTCTAATGATGTGTGGTGACACATGGTAAATACCATTCTAATGATGTATGGTGACACAAGGTAAATACCATTCTAATGATGTGTGGTGACACAAGGCAAATACCATTCTAATGATGTGTGGTGACACAAGGCAAATACCATTCTAATTCTAATGATGTGTGGTGACACAAGGTAAATACCATTCTAATGATGTGTGGTGACACAAGGTAAATACCATTCTAATGATGTGTGGTGACACAAGGCAAATACCATTCTAATGATGTGTGGTGACACAAGGCAAATACCATTCTAATTATGTGTGGTGACACAAGGTAAATACCATTCTAATGATGTGTGGTGACACAAGGCAAATACCATTCTAATGATGTGTGGTGACACAAGGCAAATACCATTCTAATGATGTGTGGTGACACAAGGCAAATACCATTCTAATGATGTGTGGTGACACAAGGCAAATACCATTCTAATGATGTGTGGTGACACATGGTAAATACCATTCTAATGATGTGTGGTGACACATGGTAAATACCATTCTAATGATGTGTGGTGACACAAGGTAAATACCATTCTAATGATGTGTGGTGACACATGGTAAATACCATTCTAATGATGTGTGGTGACACATGGTAAATACCATTCTAATGATGTGTGGTGACACAAGGCAAATACCATTCTAATGATGTGTGGTGACACAAGGTATATACCATTCTAATGATGTGTGGTGACACAAGGTAAATACCATTCTAATGATGTGTGGTGACACAAGGTAAATACCATTCTAATGATGTGTGGTGATACAAGGTAAATACCATTCTAATGATGTGTGGTGACACAAGGTAAATACCATTCTAATGATGTGTGGTGACACAAGGCAAATACCATTCTAATGATGTGTGGTGACACAAGGCAAATACCATTCTAATTCTAATGATGTGTGGTGACACATGGTAAATACCATTCTAATGATGTGTGGTGACACAAGGCAAATACCATTCTAATTCTAATGATGTGTGGTGACACATGGTAAATACCATTCTAATGATGTGTGGTGACACAAGGCAAATACCATTCTAATTCTAATGATGTGTGGTGACACATGGTAAATACCATTCTAATGATGTGTGGTGACACAAGGCAAATACCATTCTAATTCTAATGATGTGTGGTGACACATGGTAAATACCATTCTAATGATGTGTGGTGACACAAGGCAAATACCATTCTAATTCTAATGATGTGTGGTGACACATGGTAAATACCATTCTAATGATGTGTGGTGACACAAGGCAAATACCATTCTAATTCTAATGATGTGTGGTGACACATGGTAAATACCATTCTAATGATGTGTGGTGACACAAGGCAAATACCATTCTAATGATGTGTGGTGACACAAGGTAAATACCATTCTAATGATGTGTGGTGACACAAGGCAAATACCATTCTAATGATGTGTGGTGACACAAGGCAAATACCATTCTAATAATGTGTGGTGACACAAGACAAATACCATTCTAATGATGTGTGGTGACACAAGGCAAATACCATTCTAATTCTAATGATGTGTGGTGACACATGGTAAATACCATTCTAATGATGTGTGGTGACACAAGGCAAATACCATTTTAATTCTAATGATGTGTGGTGACACATGGTAAATACCATTCTAATGATGTGTGGTGACACAAGGCAAATACCATTCTAATTATGTGTGGTGACACAAGGTAAATACCATTCTAATGATGTGTGGTGACACAAGGCAAATACCATTCTAATGATGTGTGGTGACACAAGGTAAATACCATTCTAATGATGTGGTGACACAAGGCAAATACCATTCTAATTCTAATGATGTGTGGTGACACATGGTAAATACCATTCTAATGATGTGTGGTGACACAAGGCAAATACCATTCTAATTCTAATGATGTGTGGTGACACATGGTAAATACCATTCTAATGATGTGTGGTGACACAAGGCAAATACCATTCTAATTCTAATGATGTGTGGTGACATATGGTAAATACCATTCTAATGATGTGTGGTGACACAAGGTAAATACCATTCTAATGATGTGTGGTGACACAAGGCAAATACCATTCTAATGATGTGTGGTGACACAAGGCAAATACCATTCTAATGATGTGTGGTGACACAAGGTAAATACCATTCTAATGATGTGTGGTGACACAAGGCAAATACCATTCTAATGATGTGTGGTGACACAAGGTAAATACCATTCTAATGATGTGTGGTGACACAAGGCAAATACCATTTTAATTCTAACGATGTGTGGTGACACAAGGCAAATACCATTTTAATTCTAACGATGTGTGGTGACACATGGTAAATACCATTCTAATGATGTGTGGTGACACAAGGTAAATACCATTCTAATGATGTGTGGTGACACAAGGCAAATACCATTCTAATGATGTGTGGTGACACAAGGCAAATACCATTCTAATGATGTGTGGTGACACAAGGTAAATACCATTCTAATGATTTGTGGTGACACAAGGTAAATACCATTCTAATGATGTGTGGTGACACATGGCAAATACCATTCTAATTCTAATGATGTGTGGTGACACAAGGCAAATACCATTCTAATGATGTGTGGTGATACAAGGTAAATACCATTCTAATGATGTGTGGTGACACAAGGCAAATACCATTCTAATTCTAATGATGTGTGGTGACACATGGTAAATACCATTCTAATGATGTGTGGTGACACAAGGCAAATACCATTTTAATTCTAATGATGTGTGGTGACACATGGTAAATACCATTCTAATGATGTGTGGTGACACAAGGCAAATACCATTCTAATTCTAATGATGTGTGGTGACACATGGTAAATACCATTCTAATGATGTGTGGTGACACAAGGTAAATACCATTCTAATGATGTGTGGTGACACAAGGCAAATACCATACTTATGATGTGTGGTGACACAAGGCAAATACCATACTAATGATGTGTGGTGACACAAGGCAAATACCATTCTAATGATGTGTGGTGACACAAGGCAAATACCATTCTAATGATGTGTGGTGACACAAGGTAAATACCATTCTAATGTTGTGTGGTGACACAAGGTAAATACCATTCTAATGATGTGTGGTGACACAAGGCAAATACCATTCTAATTCTAATGATGTGTGGTGACACATGGTAAATACCATTCTAATGATGTGTGGTGACACAAGGTAAATACCATTCTAATGATGTGTGGTGACACAAGGCAAATACCATTCTAATGATGTGTGGTGACACAAGGTAAATACCATTCTAATGATGTGTGGTGATACAAGGTAAATACCATTCTAATGATGTGTGGTGACACAAGGTAAATACCATTCTAATGATGTGTGGTGACACAAGGTAAATACCATTCTAATGATGTGTGGTGATACAAGGTAAATACCATTCTAATGATGTGTGGTGATACAAGGTAAATACCATTCTAATGATGTGTGGTGATACAAGGTAAATACCATTTTAATTCTAATGATGTGTATTGGCACATGGTAAATACCATTCTAATGTTGGTTGACTGGACGTGTGAAATATGAGACAGTGAAGGATTTTATGTTTAGCGGTGAATGGGGTGAAACTTGTTACAATCTAATTACTCTATGTGATGCGTAGGTAGGCGTGTTTAAACATGATAATAGTTAAAATAACATTTCACAATTACTTTTTTAAAATAAACATTTTACATTGTTAATTTGTTCGTGTTTTTATTGCGTCTAAGTGTGTGTGTGTGTGTGTGTTGGAGGGGGTGGCAGGTGAAGAAATGAATTAGTGATACTTGATTGCGGGAGGTAATGTCTTTTGTGTAAATTTTTAAAATGAACATAAAAATAAAATTAAACCCGTAAAAAGGTTCCATTCTCACGTTTAACCGATTAAACGGTAACTGGTCGAACCATATTTCCAAATAATACCGGAAACGCTTGTAGCATAGTAACCGTAATCAGAAGTGTAGTGGTCCTAGATAAAGAATAATAAAGATAATCTAGATCTAAATTATCTTACTTATTATATTATTGAAAATTATTTATTGAGCGATTAGCGTAAGTAATGGAAATTAATTTAATTTAGTTTGGCTATTAAACTGAAGCACGAATATTGAATATAGGCTAATTACTTTAGGCTAAATTTAATAAAAGGCCTAAATATTAAATAAGTAGGTAATCTATCGTTTTGGGTACGTAAAATCGCCCGCGATTTGTAATGTGAAAAACAGGTGACTCCTTAAATTTTAATAATTATTTCACATTTTGAGGAGGATTTATGTTTTAAAAAATTCAAAAATGTTTCCTTGATTCATTTATGTACCTGTTTTTAAACATTTGAATTAAAACTTTTCCGTAATAAATGAAGACTAGCGATGTTTCCAACAGATGCAACCATGCTCATTTACTATAGCAGCCATCTTGTCTAAGTTTTATTTTTATAAGCTTTTAGCGCCAGATTCAGGGGGAAGCCACTCTATTTTACAAATGGCTGCTGTTTATATAGCAAATCTTGCTCTCAGACACTGCTGTTTAAAGTTAATTTCTGGCCTATATCGATAAATTTAGCCATTGATTTAGGTTTATTATTCATTTATCTATAATATTTGACACAAAAGTATGACAATATATACTTCTATTAAATAATTAAAGCCTTGACAATGAGGTAACGTTTTGGTACATAAATAGCCGCGGGCGATTTTACGTACCCAAAACGATAGATTACCAACATTTTTGTATTTTTAAAACATAAATCCTCCTCAAAATGTGAAATAATTATTAAAATGTAAGGAGTCACCTGTTTTTCACATTACTAGTCGCGGGCGATTTTACGTACCCAAAACGATAGATTACCAATAAGTAAATATTATAAATAAATTAATAAATATTAGGCCTATAATTAGGCTAAAATTATTAATAAATAATTCAAATTTAATTAGGCCTAATTATTAAAGATAAGGGCCTGACATCCAGTTTAAGAATTTTAAATTAAAATTTTAAAAACTATATAGATCTAAATCTATAAATTTCACTTAGATCTCGATCGATCACTCTCTGACCCCTTTCTGTTCTGTTTCTCTAGACGCCCTTACAATACAGAATATACAAGTCATCTACCTGTTTTAAAATTAATAATTAATATTAAGCTCAGATGAGAAATGACCAATGGCAAGAGCTGTAAAAACACATCATCTGAAAAAGATCCTCATATTACAGAGGAGATCAAACTTCCAGTGATCAATACCTCTGATCCTAAGCAAAAAAGTTCATTACCAAGTAAAACATTATTTGGGACTGTTCTTGAAAGAGTAGACCCAGACAGTCTGAATGCTATAGATATAAACAATATCCAAGTAAAGCAGGTGCTTGAGAGGTACCCACTGCCACAACATTTTAAAGACCAAATCAAAGGTATGGTATTGCAAATTCTGAAAGAAACCTTTATTTTATGTTTGGAAATTATTTATGAGACAAATAAACAGGTTCATAATAGTGAAAAATGTTTAATTACAATACCAAAATCTCAGGTTTTAAGTTAAAAAAAATTCTTTGTTATAAAACATGGGCTTTGGTAAACTGTGAGAAATGAAACTCAAATGGTAAAGCAGTAAAATGTAAGAAGGTGTTGCAGCATGGTCTGTAGACTCAAAACCAGTTGATCAATCATGGACATGTCATGGCGGAAAAATAATAGTTTTCTATATAAATTCCATTTTGTTCGAAAAGATACCTGGAAGAAACTCTGACAATTGATACACTTCTAGCTTCTGTATTAAGTGACAGGCCCCTTAGCTTCTACTCAAAATACAAATATGACTGAAACCATTGTAAAACTGATTAAATATTGCTAAATATAAGAAAACTGCATGTTCCTAAGTGGATTACTTAAGTTTATGATGAGCATAGTTATCTAGAAAAGATGCCTATCTATAGCTCTTCATTTGTCAATAATTATTATTCATGCTGTTGGTATAATTTGTTCATTAGCATATTAGAAGAGACACACACAGAAACAGATTGCTAAAACATTTCTTTTCTAATTAGGTAGAGAGCAGCTAGAACTCTCCAAGCTAGAGTTATTAAAGCAGAGGCAAGCTGTAGAGGAAGCTGATGTGCTATTGAAATCTAAAATCAAACAAGCCCTTTCATTTAGACAGGCACAAAACATCACTGAATTAAAACCTTCAGCAGATTCTGTTAGGCTCTCACACAAAGATCTAGAACATTCTAAAGAAATTAATAGTGTGGGTCTTAACAAACATGGGAGCTTTAACAAAGACAGGTATGGAAGTAGACCAGTAAGACACAAGTACAGTTTAATAGGAGATCCATTAGCCTTCAATATGGATTTTAATTATACTTCGGATACTTGTCAAAAAACTGGAGCACCCAGAAATGGAGATAATGCACTAGGATGGAATAGGACTCGTCACCTGCCTTATGATTTAATGAAGCAAACTCAATCTAAAGATGCATCACATCTGAAAAGTGTGATTGATTTACCCCCTAACATACGCCACAAATTTGGTAGTAAAGTTTGTGATGTTTTACTCAGTGACCAGCACCTTGTTAGCTTATCATTTGAAAACCAAAAGAAACTGTTAGGACCTGCCAGAGCCTCTAAACCTGATACAGTTGATGGTTTGCCTGTCAGCCTTGAGGGTAACTATCAAAATCTTAGTCATACATCGAGATACAATACTTTTCCTGGGTTAACCACTGGATACACCATGAGCCAAACAAAAGAAGATTTTAATGATTCTATTCACCAAAGACGAGTCCCAAATCCTGATCAATACAGATATCAACGTGATGAACTGAGTGAGTAAAACTATTTCCTTTTTGGTTGAAGAAAGTAGGAATTGTCCTTCAAGTTTATTTGATTTTATTAGTTCAAATTATGGTCACCAAAAAATTTAAATCTTTTTTGTATACTTACCTACTGTTGGATAGTAATTTATCAGCTTCACATCACCGTAAAATACTTCCAAGTTGTGAAATAACTTTTAAGAAGACTTTGTATCCACATTTTGTTGGCTGCTGTATAACATGTTTGAACACAAAAGATGGTATTTTTCATTGCTTAATTTTTCCAAAAATTAATTCTGTTGTACACATGTTTGGAAGATTAATTTAAATGAAATCCTTATCCAAAACTTTCTGTTCAAATATTTATGTGAAAATTTCTACTTATAGGAAACTTTGTATTAAATTTAATTTCCCAGGCACTTGGGCTGAGCACAATATTTTGCGGGAACGGATGAAAAAAGCTTGGAATGAGAACCATCCACTTGGTGGCAAGCAACAGTAGAATGTCTTTCTACCGGCCTTTTGTTTCAACACATTTATTTTTTTATGGCTTCCATTTACATCAGTAATTAATGTCCTTGTTATTTGTATATTAAAATACTTTCTTGTAAATACCAACATCCTGACTGCGTACTAACTCTGAGCTACAGGTTTTAGAAAGTAATCTAAAGACATCACTGAAATAATGCTAGACTAAATGTCATTAATCATGGCTTTAGAACATAACTGCAGATTCTGTAGTTAACTCATATTTTTGTGTTGAGTTTTTAAATGTAAATAAATAAAAGAAAAATATAATGATTGTTGTAAATTTTTTGAAGAGTAAGAATTTTTTATATCATGCAAGAATTATTTAAACTTCTGAGCTGTGTTCACATCCCTGGAACTATAAAACACATGCTATCCTCTCATGTAAAAGTTCAAAATATTCCTTTCAAAAGATTGTGCTATTTCTTTTTTGACTACCAGTATAATATTCTTGGGCCTGAGAAGCTTTAACTTGTGTATAAAAACTTGATTATTTTTATTTAAAACAAAAATTATTCATGATATCTGATTTGACATGTACTTTAAAAATTAGCTCTACACAATTTTACTGATAACAGAAAACAATTAAAAAAACAAACAAATAAACAATGTTCTAAATATTGTAATTATTTTAAAAATTTTCTTTGTAAAAAAAGTGTAAAATCTCATAAGGCTATAAATAATAAAAATTGAAAAAAAACAACTCTAATATAAAAAATACATTTGATGTTTAACAAGTAACGCAACAAGCATAAAAATATCACTGCAAAAAAACCTCATTACAGTAATATTTAATTATGAGCTTACTGAAGGAGCAAACTATTAATTTATCATCTTGTAAAATCAGAGATAAACTTAATTTGCACCAAATTCTGTTTTAGATAGTGTCTCACCATCAGTAGTTGAGATGTTTAGAGAGCTGAACTGTAAACCTTGAGCCGAGTGTTGTACAGACAATAAAGAAATGTTTCAAGTTCCTACTTTATTTTTTACTCATGCCACTTAAGCAATATCTAGTTTCATTACACAATGTACAATGAATTTGTGAAAGTGAATCACTATTTTAATCCTTAAAAATTCTGCTTATAACAATGTTCTGTTTAAGATATTTTGTTTTATATTTATTAAGTGTCCCATAAATATAATAGTGATGGAAAATATTGAACATTTATATTCCTTTCATTTTTTTAGTATATACAGTTGTCTGAAAATAACGTGTAAAATAAAAAACAAAAATAAAAACAGAAAAAGACTGATCAAATAGTACGATGGTGGAGTCAAAACATGGAAAACATAGCTTAGATATTACATATTTGGCAGATCTTTTAAAAAAAAGTAAAATACACTAAATATTGTAATTTAAATAAAATAATGTAAACACAATAAAATAATGTAAACACAATAAAATAATGTCAACACAATAAATAATGTAAACACGTTATCCTTACATTTTTATGCTATATTTTGAGCAGTCTTGACAATAAAAGTGCTGGACTGACCAATAAATGCAGACTTTGTTCCAGTTATACTTTTTGAAGTTCCCCTGTGTTCAATTCTGTATTCCCCAGGTTGTTGTCCTATTGGTATATCCCAAACAATTTCAGCTTCACTAGTACCAAGAATAAAGCCTGTATCCACCCACTTAAATCTAGTGTAAAAAAAATAAATCATATTTCATAAGAGAATGTTAAAGAAATACATTTTTAAAAATAGTTACAACACCAGCAGATTTCTACACTTGAGTTTATAAGCTGGGAAATCTATAGCTCTAATTAGTTTAATTACCTACCTAAATGAGATATAAACTTTACTGTCAAGCCTACCTTGTTTCCCAATGGGCATCTGTGTACTCAGGGATCCAATTTCCTGAAGTGTCTTTACGCATTACAGTTAGAAATGAATCACCTGTCTGCAAACAAATTTAGAAAAATATTTATTTTAAGCTCTAAGTATTGTACATGGTTGTTTTTTTTTAAAATTCACCCTACACTGACCACATTAAAATAAAAAACAAACAAATGAACCTAAATCACAGAAGCAAGAAATGGAACAATACTTTCTGCTAGACAAAATATTTAATAGAAAAAGAAAAGCAATATCTAAAATGTATTTTTTCAGGTTTCTTTTGTTTTTAATTATATCTTAAGTGTACCTATATGAAATGTATTCTTACCCTGAGGTCATTTCTGGGATTGGCACTGACAAATGTTACTGTGACAGAGGAACCCTGGAAATTAATTACAATAATTTAAAACTACTTAATTATTAACTGTGAATTGTCTGAAAAAAAAGGCATGAATTATAGGTCTACACACTGATAGTAGGTCTACACATGTGTGTAGTCTGGGAATGGATAGTGGGAAAACATTGCCTTTTTTTTTAAGTTTTTTTTAAATAACTGAAAGATATAATTTTAAAGTATTCAAAACAGATTTTAACAAACCTGGACATATGAGGGTTGGACATCTTTAATCACTTGGCCAAAATGTTTTCCAATAGGAGGTAAGTCATATATTACGCCAGGCAAAAGTGAGATCTGCTTGCCTAACTGGTTGGGTGGGGGTGGTCCAAGTGGAGAGGGCTTTCCCTTTTGTTTGATGATAATAAAAAGTAAAGGTAAACTATTGATTAATCCAAAACCCATGAAGACTTGTTAATTTTTTATTTAACGACTGTCTGAATGATGGCAAGTTTTAAAACCAACCTGTGCAAGGTAAACAGCAAGCTGCTTGTAGATCTGCAGGTATGCATCAAGTGTGTGTGGACCATAAATTGTTGACCCACCTTCATATCTCTGGATCTAAACAACAAGGATATCAATTCTATGACTAGAACCCATACTTCAAGAACCACAACCCACACAGCAGGGACTAAAACCCATACCTCAGGAACCACAACCCATACTTCAGGAACCACAACCCATTAAAAGAAAAAAGTATTTAACTATTAAATTGAAAAAAAAATACATTTAGAATAATACATATTTCTTACAATATATATAACATTTCTGTAGATAGGAAAGTTTTCAATGATATATAAGCATGTGATATTTAAACAGGATACCTGATACTCTTCAAATGTGGTAATGTAGTCTGCATATTCATTAGATAAGCCAGCTATGACCACTTTTGAGTCACTTGGAAATCCTTCTTGGACAAGTGTCTGTAATAAAATAACAAGTGTGACAACAATTATTGCAAATAAAAGTGGCATTTCTATATATTCTTACCAGTGGGTTGCTTAAGAGGAGAATAGATTTCCTAGAATAAAATTTTAAACTCCCATAAAATTTAACTTACATTGTAAATTAGTTCCCTCATTCTTCTGCCAGACATGGTACTACAAAAAGAAAAAATTCTGAAACTTTATAGGAATCTACAATAGCATTTTTTAAAAAGATATTTGTGTGATATAAAGATGAAAGGCAAAAGTTATTTTTTAAAAACATGAAAATATTTACAATAAATCAGCTTCATTTCATAATAAAGTTGATTTAGCTAGTGTAAGTCTATAAGAAATAAAAATTTGTTAAAATAAATTATAACTTGCGTAAACTCTCCAGGGACTACGATGATCACAAACTGACCAACACGAATGAGCTGAGTGTCAACTATTTGGGGTTGCCATAGATATGGTTCTTTAATCTGGTTGATATAAATATTTTATAACTTATAAAAGTGAAAAACAAACATTATGTTTAAAAAAAAAAAAAAAACCCCAAAGCTATTTCGACTTTGTCTAACTTTTCAAGTCTAATTGTATCAACAATTTTATCTCTTTTTTTTTCACAGAACTCTAATACAATATACATGTCTAGAAAAAAACAACTTGCAGCAAGTAAGTATACACTTTCCGTGGGAAAAATGTTTTCATATTAACTTACTGCAAGTTTTTTCCCTGGACAAATATAGTATACATGTTACAAGTGTGAACATGGTGTCAGTCAAGTGAACATTCAAAATATTGTCATTTGTTGTACAAATCAGTTTAGTGGAGCTGACAAACTTTAAAAAAACCCGTAAATTGTAGTTTTAAAATTAAAGGAATTTATTCTAGAATGAAATGCAAACCTCTCCAGTATCTAGTAAAATTGGTTTAGGGTAATGACACTCGGACTGTCGCTTGGTTGGCTCTTTGATGAGGTCTCTGACTAAATTCCAGAATGGATTACTGCTGTTACTACCTAAAGAAGATAAGATACTACAAAATTATTACTTCCAAGAAAAAAACAAAACAACACAAGAACATAGGCCAAAATTAAGTAAAATTCAATTTTAAAATTTGCAACACTCAATTTCTTAACTCAAGCTTTATAGTAAGTCAGAATTATTCATCTAAATGTGTTTGGATAACATAATAAAGTATTAAAGTTATTATTTGAACAAGGTTTAAATTAAAAAAAGAAGAGTAACTGACCTTGCTTAAAATCAAAAGCACCAGGACCATCAGTTGTACCAGCAGCAAAACTATAGCCCATGGCTGGCTTG
Source organism: Physella acuta (assembly GCF_028476545.2). Lineage (NCBI taxonomy): Eukaryota > Metazoa > Mollusca > Gastropoda > Physidae > Physella > Physella acuta. Next base: position 145,208 of record NW_026731876.1, read on the forward strand.
CAGGTTTGAACCTAGGATAAAACGGTCTGTTGTTACAGCAGAAATCAAACACTGATCACGTCAAAATAATTTCAGTTTGTGATCCACCAGGGGAGTGAGTATGATGATTGGGTAGTAGAGAGATATAAAAAAGCTTTACTACCGTGGCTCCACTGGCTAAAGTAACATTCTGTATGGTCATATCAACATAAGAATGTCTGAAGTCTACTGGACCACTCAGTTTGATAGTAGCACTATTGTACAGCTCCTAAAAACAGATAAATAATTTTTTAAAATACGCCAAACTATAAATTCACAGATTATAAATTCACATATTGTATAAATACTTTCTAGTTTGAGTGTATAAAGATAACTGATGAAAAAAAGCTTTTTGATCATATTTGCAGATACTAAATTAAAAAAAAATATGTAGAGCACAATTCTCCTTTGGTTGGAAATTAAATATATTTAGGTATATAGCAGAGACTATACTACAGCTTACTAATGCTTTGTTAAACTGGTTAGTTGCAATGATCTTGGTGCTTTCAAACATATCGTTACCAGGACCAAACGCCACACACTGTTCATTCTAAAACAAAAGTAGGTTAATGATTCTAATTAAAAAAAGGTTCAATAAATAACAGGAATAGTTAAAAAAATTCAAATAGCCTAATTTTTAAAAAAAATATGAATTTATAGCTCAGGAAAAACTGACATTTAAATTTTTTCAACATGTGATTTGAATTATACTGTTTTTCTAAAACCAATTATTTCTATCAAATGCTTTCAATTCATTCTAGAACTAGATGCCATTTTATTAAATACAATTTAACAATTTAATGGAGGCGAGCGAGTTGACGAGATTCCGTCCCCAATGTTGTTGACATGGAATAAAAACGTGCTTTTTAGATTTAGACCGTAAAAAAAAAATAAAAATAAAAACTTAAGCCTAAAATTAATTTAGAAATTTTATATTTTTAGAATAAATGTTATAAAAGTTGCAAATCCAGAGAACTTGAAAATAATTTGTTGAGTTTAAGGCTACATTTCTATTTATTTTCATCAAGCCTAAGTTATAACCGGATGTTTCACTTTCGTAAGACAAATATTGATTGGCTGTACAGTAACTTAGTGATCGATAACTATTTGTTTACAAAACTTTGCAGATCAAGTTTTTAAATAACAATGCAAATTTAAAACCCCATGACCTAGTTTTCTATTTTTAGCTTACAATGTGTACAATAAAATCAATGGCTGCCTATCCAATAGCAGGATGCCATTGTTTATGTCGCCATTACACGTGAAAACCAAATTGTTTTTGCTTTTTTTTAAATTTTTATTTAGTTACCGAAAATATTATAAACATCAAATACATCCAATCTTTAGTAAAGTCCGAAAAAAACCAGATAGACAGGATTTTATAACCATATTAATTGTAACTACGCTGTGCATGATTTTTAAATGAATTTATACACCTCTCAAATACCTTTGAGACTTTTCTCGCTGGTGTCCATTAAGTCAAACATATTTTCCTTTTCTTTTTCATGTTTTTTTTACACCAATTAATAATAACTTCATCTATATTTCCATTTTAAAATAATTTAACAAAATTGTGAACATATTTATACATTTTTAATGAATGATGCCAAGCTATTTCAACCCACACTGTAGGTTCTTGGTGTAAAGAAAACAACTTACCCTTCCATTGCAAGTACTTGTGTCTCTATCACATGGCAAGCCTGTATCCAGACAATGAGGCCCTTTAGTATTGGGAGAGACATCCCCTAAATTACTCTGGGCAAATGCTGCTACAAACTGGCCCTGAACATTTAATTGTTATAGAACATTTCAATATGATATCAGAAGAACAATATAAAACAGAAATTGTGTTTAAAACAGGCATATACAATATTAGAATGAGCACAGTAAATGTGGGGATAAAAAATTCATATTATGAATAAAAAATGTTGACCTTTCCTGGCAGTGCTCCTGGGTTTAACTGCTGCTCAAAGAGTAAGGAGGCATAACCCTTGTTATCAGAGGTCAGCAGCTTGTTTGTGTTGTTCATGCTAGTGCAGTGAACTGCAAACCAGCTGAAATATTCATTTATAATTATACTAACACCATGTAGCTAATATTTATTTTAGACCTTTTCATATACTAGGCCTACTTTAAATGGCTAATTAAAAAAAGCACTACCTTAAAAAAGCAGGTAGAAAGCTTGAAATTAAAGATATTGCCATAATTTGAAGATTATTAAATTTGAATCCCTTTCTGTTTCTAGCTGAATGTTACAATTTACTATTAAATATTTTTTTCCTTCTGATTATTTTATTACATTCTAACTCTATGCTCTGTAATTACTAAATTAGTGTAAAAAATTGTTTTGGTGCAGTAAAATCCCAGACTATTCCAAACCAAAACCCGCCTCTAGGTACTTGACATACTGGCATCCAACAAAAAAAGTAAAACAGACATTTAGACATGCAGAATACTTTAATCACCTGATCATGCCTATTCCTTTTCCCGCACCATCAACTATCTTTAGAACAACAAAATCTTTGTCAACATCATATTTATACCTAAGTAGAATAATAAGGAGTGTGTTTACATATTTATTAGCATGCATTAAATATACAATTTTTTTTTAACATGACAGTAACATAAATTGGTTACATTAAATTGATGATTTTTTTACTGTAATGTGTTTTCTACTTTGTCTTTTAGTATACCCGAAGTGACAAGTTATTTTTACTTAGCTCTCTCAGCCTCAGGATTGTTAAGATAAGCTGTTGGACTGCGGTTGATGTTGGAATCTAAAAGCTCTCCACTGTTCATGTAGATGTCAGCTGGCTGCAGGGACTTGTGGGCTTGGTGGATACTCTGAGGGTCAATTAGCAAAACATGATGGAACACAGTTTTAATTACACTATTACCTACTTCAGGAAGTTTTTATTACCTGCAGTGTTCCATTAACAAGAGCCTCAAAATTCTGCTGATTGAATCCAAAAGCTGTGAGATCATACAACAAATATTGGCTGAATCCCCCAGCACCACCATGTGTGTGGATCCCACTGACAGCAACATTTCTCTCTGTGTATAGTTCACCATAAACTAACTTCAACTGCTTGACAACCTAGAAATAATCAGAACATCTTTTAGGTATGTAGTATTGTAACTTGCATAAATACCAAACATAAAAACATTACTTTGAATATAAAATCTGAAAATTCTCTAAATTACCGAATTAAAAACCATAAATCTCATTAATTAAATAATTACTGAATGCCTACTTGTTGTTTCACTGCACCAGGTGACCAGCAAGCATCAAGACTAACAAATACTGATCTAGCACTGGTTGGGGATGTAGCGAAGATGAATGCTCGACTAAACTGTCTGAGATGTATGCCATGGCTAGTTTGTCCAGGGTTAGCATAACCCATCTGAAAAAACATAGTTGTCATTCAGCACCAGAGGCGTAGCGACCTCTCTCAGCGCCCGGGGATAAACTTTCAATTTGGACCCCCCCCCCCCCCCCAATATTTTTTATATTTATAAAATAGCATCTAAAATGAGCTTATTTTGGCGCCCCTAGGGTCGGCGCCAGGGGACATATGTACCCCCGCCACTACACCTCTGTTCAGCACTCAGGACAATTTTAAAAAGTATTAAATATTTAAATAGGCTACAAATAATTATTTGAAAAATAATGAGGTAATGAAAAATTAAGAATGTTACACTACACTTTCCTGTTTGATTGTAGTTTTAAGTTGTTTCATGTGTAAATTAATGTTTAGTACAGATAAGCTAAAAACTCATGTATTCTTATAGTCAAAATCTGAGGCTATAATATAAATTATAATATAACTAAAATTAAAAAAAAAAAACCCTGAATATAAGGGAAATTCAACTACGAGATTTGGTAACAAATTTGTCAATCTGGCAACTTGGTTTTAAAACTGGATTTGTATTTCGAAATTTCTAAATCAATTTATACTCATGCATCTATCACATTATAGTCAATCTACTTACCATATTAACCTGTGCAGCTGGGCCTGTGATATCTCCAATACCCGTTCCTACATAATAATTTGTAGCCAAACACGTATTACACAAGAGTAATAAAAATATTGTTTGGAAAACCGAAAGTAGACCCAAACGAATAAATGCCGACATTTTCAACTATTTGGTCATGTGACTGACAAGTTGATAGCTCCCTTTATGCGATACTAAATTCTAAATCCTACAAATAAAAAACTAAGCTTAATAGTACTTAATACATTTATATTTATTTATATAAAAATGTTTAATTCAACCAATAACACTGTTTACATTTATATAGAGACTGGTGGTAGCAACCTTCAGTTATAGGCCTACTATTATTATAGGCCGAAAGGAAAGATAATTGAACTTGTCTGTTAGTAAAAGTATCTCTTGAAGTTAGTTGAGGGCAATTAATTCGTTTAACAGAGAGCCTTTCAACATACGTTATTATCTCAATCTTGGTAACAGTAATTGCCCACTTGCAAACTGTAATCACAAAGATCTTTGATATTAGTTTTTCATGTATATTCATAAATATTGTATAGTAAGAATTCAAAAGATGTAATTATACACAGTGGCGTAGCCAGGATCGTCTCAAGGGGGGGGTTCCAATTTTTACCCGGGGACAAACTTTCGATTTGCACCCCCCCCCCCCTCAAACTTTCGATTTGCACCCCCCCCTCAAACTTTCGATTTGCACCCCCCCCTCAAACTTTCGATTTGCACCCCCCCCTCAAACTTTCGATTTGCACCCCCCCCTCAAACTTTCGATTTGCACCCCCCCCCCTCAAACTTTCGATTTGCACCCCCCCCTCATACTTTTTATATATACCGAGGGGTCTATGGGGGGGGGGGGGGTTATGACCCCCCCTAACCCCCCCCTGCCTACGCCACTGATTATACATCATTTCATTGGTGCAGGGAAGAAGTAGTTATTGGGGGAGGGGCGTATACGTTCAACTTTTTCTCATATGGACATAGCGTACATTACTGATGGTGCCTTTTTAGACGCGAGACCTTGTTTTCTAAAACTGAGTTGTATAAATGTAAACAAAGCAGTTGGATCATAGTTGTTGGGGTGCGGGTTTATCAACACTACCGCCTAGACGTCCTGTAGCATGCTGTATGAGAATCTTGAGCAGTGTTTCTTCCAGACTTTTTTCTCCAGGGGGGGGGGGGCACTTGAAATTTTCGGGGGGGGGGGGGGGGGGGTGTAGACTTTCTTCGGGGGGGGGGGGGGGCGGACACTGTTAAAAGTATATATTTTCTATATAAATTATATAAATTTCATTTCGTTCGGGTCGGGGGGGGGGGGGGGGGGGGGGGGGCGGTAAAATTGAGATGCCTGGAAGAAACTCTGATCTTGAGTGTACGTTTATCCCTCTAAGCAATAATGAGTTAAAACACGCCCCAGCAACCACCCACATGTCAGAGGCATCGCGGGGCGTTCTCGGGAGCCGCCACACTACCTCAAGGGCGCCGGTCACGGCCCTTCTTTCAGTTAAAGTATCAAATGTCATGTGCTACCTTGTCCCAAGTTTAGGGTGCTCTTTAAAATGAATGAAGGCACCATAGTGCTTATGGGGAGGCCCGTGGCACTGCAGGTAACCCTGCCGCACGCAGACGCGCCTGTTTCGATTTAGCGAACGATTATAGTAGCCCGTCGTATCCATAGTGTTGCACTCTTTAAAACGAACATCGGTGCTACAGTGGTGTTGGGTTTTGTACGATTGAGGAAGAGACAAAAAACAGCTGGGCTCACATGGGCACAGATTAAGGGAGCAGCCCTAAAACCGAGTCCGCTGGAAATGTGTAGTTGCAGCCCTGTGCTCCCCAGGGGCCACAAAGGAATGATGATGATGCTACAGTGGTTATGGAAAAGCCTGCAGAGGCAAATCACACTGTCGTGGCGCCGCCCCTTCGAAACTTGATTCCTCCCCCCCCCCCCCCCGCAGATGGTAACGTCATAAAAACTACCCCTGCCCCCCCCCCTCCAAAAAACCGATGTCACACTTTGGCAGACCCCCCCCCCCCCACCTCATTTTTCGTTTATTTAGCATAAGGATTTATAGGCAGGCACGGGCGATTTGGTCAAAAATTGAAAATATCAATCAAGGTATTTCCTTTTGCATACAAAAACAAATTAATTCAGCGGATGGAAATTTTAGCAAAGCTGAGTCAGTATTAGATTCATTGATTATTTAAAACGTTATTAAAAAAAAAAAGTAAAGTAACTACTTAAAAATGACCTCTGTAAATAGCAGTGTGACATTACTTTCTTTAGCCTATGATAAATAGCAGCAAAGTTTTAATTTTAACTTTGTATGATTATCAGTCAGCAATATATTTTCACATGATAATTAAAAAAAAAGTTGTCAGGCTACCATTTAAACCACTACAGGAAGAATTTTGTAGGATAAATAAATTACCAGAATTCTTATAACTTTCATAATTTGCAGTTTTTTTCAACCTGTTTATTTTTCATATTTCTTTTCACTCACGGAGTTGGAACAAACCATCTGCATGCTCAGGCATAAGTAGTTAGAGATTATACATCTTCTACTGGAGAGATGGGAGACAAAACTATGTACTAGATGTGGTAAAATTAAGTCAGTATGTAGAAGCCCACATGTCAATGTCATCACTATACCAGGGAATTCAATTTGTGTAAAGTTCCTGGCAAGCGGAGGATAAGACGCTCTCCTCTTTACATGAGAGGATAAGCTGGCCTGCTTTTTGAGGCTAGTAATTATTGCAGCTATTTGAGAAGTCAGATTGGTTAACTACAACCTACATCAAACATGAAATAAAACTCTGAGACTTGCAAATACCTGCATTTTTCTTTCAAGAACATTTATGTTGTGATTATTTCTAGTTTGTCAAGCAATTAGCTATTAATGGAATCATGATGATGCTGAGAGATTCAGCCAATATTTGTATTTCACATTTTAAAGATACATAGCAGAAAATAAAAACAAAATCTGTTAATACACAATTTATTGATGATGAAGATGAAGTATGAATGACATATTTCTCAACAATACATATTTTCTGTGTAAATAACCTACTCATGTGCCTCAGGTTCAAAAGATTTTTAATAACTAATGTCTGTATTATTTCAGACCAAAAAGAGTTAAATTGAGATAACCCAGAAAACCTGAGTAGAGTCCCTTTATCTGGTGACCTCCAGATTTAGCAGTACTTGGATCAAGAGGCCACCCAGTCCTTACAACATGAACAACCCTTGAGTGACAAGAAATTTCCTTTCATTCCATCAATGGAGAAACAATGAACATAAATGAACATAAATGCACCTGTACTGACCATGTCATGTACTACATGTAGAGATTCATTATGTACAATATTTACATTCCTCAGTCAACACCATACATGATGCTGCTAACCTGAACTAAGATTATACAAATCTATTATAAAAACTCCATAGTGATTATGGTTTGAACCAAATCATTTCAGAAGTAAAAAAATGTAATTAAGGGATAGCTTTGCCCATATAATTAAAAATGTTTACAAAAAATTTTGAATGCCGAAAAAAAAAATAATGAGTTCTGCTATTTTAGTGAGAAAATGTGGGATAAAGAATTCACTAGAGCAGTGTCTGTCAATTATGTGTCTTCCACATACAAAAGTCAGTTTTTATAGCACAGAAAAAAAAAGGTTATTTACATTGTCATCACAAATGTACATTCTAATTGATATTTTACAAATAGTCATATAAAAAAAATGTAAAACTATTTAAGAAAGTTTAAAGACACACATCTACAATTAACATGGATGGATTAACATTGACAGATGGCCAGCTGTCTCAGTTCATTCCTGCAGGTTTCTTTCCTCCATGGAACTCTTCAATACACAAGTGACAACTCCAGCTGCCTGTAAAGTAGAGAAAACAAAACCAGACTTAGATTGAGAAAGAGAATATAATTATAAACTCCAAATAAAAGCTGGTAGCCTAAATACTGAATGGTTTCTATGGTTGGGAGAGAACGTATGATTGTAAATTCCAAAAATATCCAGTTTGGACTTCAGGCAGATGAGGCTTGGTAGCAGGGACAGCAACCTTATCTAAGAGCAAAAACTCCAAAATAAAAATAATTGCTGCCTTGCCGATTGTGAAAAAGGGGGGGGGGGGGGGGAAAGAGTGTTTTAAAGCAAATATTTTCAGTGGCAGCATTGGAACTGTCGAATTCACAAATTATGAATTACTGAAAAGTAGAAAATAAAACAACTAAATAGCGGCGTATGATACGCTGCGGGTCGGCTCGTTGGTGTAAAAAAAAGAAGCAATGGAGCAAACCTTCTGGTGGCTCTGACAAGGGTGGGTTCAGGCAATACATGTGGTATCCTCTGTCACAATCATCACAAAACAGCAGCTGGTCCTGTAAACAACAAACACAGCTCAGAGTTACTTTAAGACTATGTGCATTCAAGTGATAACCAAAGGGATATAACTCGGTCACTTGTGATGGCTAATGATTCAACAAATAAACTGAAACAAGACAATCCACTTACATCATTGTCAGATGTGCCACATAGACCACAAGATTTACATTCAATACACTGCCATGGATATTTTTTCACTGATATGATCATGTTGTCTGTAAACTGCAGGCAGGATGGGTGGCCTGAAAAAAGTCCCAATAACATTTACATTAAATGTACCTAGAAATTTCTTGTTCCTTACATTAAATAAAATATCCTAACAATAGTATGACAGAAAAAACAAACGGTAGGAGTACTATAACATCCTAACAAATGATGTTAGAAAAACAAATGGTAGGTGTACTATAACATCCTAACAAATGATGTTAGAAAAACAAATGGTAGGTGTACTAAGACCCAGCCACCTGAACGTCCACAATCACTGCAGGACACAAGTTCCTCTGCCACTTTTGTTTTCTTGTTCTCGGCTGCATCCCCCAGACAGAAGTCACAGTAATTATTAGCTGAGACCTTTGCTCCATTGGCTGAAGATTTACTCGCTGCTTGAGGGAAGACGTGGAATAACATTAACATTTATCTCAGACACAGCTTCTAAATCAGCATTTACAAACACTTGCAGAAGACAAGATGGCATTAATTTTTGGTAAATTTTTGAATATTTTAATTTAGTTATGTATTAAGGTTTTTACTACAACCTACTATTTTTAGCAACAAAAAAAAAAGATAAATGTTGTCACAATGCTAATGTACACATAAATTAAATATAATTTTTAGTGATTGGAGGAAATGAATTAAAAATGTTTGAACAAAATGTACTGAATTTGTTTCAGGTATAAAACAAGGAACACAGTTAGTGCAGATGATGAGGTGTTATAAACATGATGAAAAGTGGATAATGAAACACAGAGTAGAAATGGTGAGCATTGGTGACATCTAGTTAGTTACAACAACTTATCTACTTAATGCTTCTGTCAACTCGCCAGTCTGGTTCACTAAGTGATGCTAGGGTTCAAAGGGCAAAATGGCCAACCTTTTTTAAAAGCTCCCCTCTCTACATGTTGGACTTGAGGTATAATGCTCATCTTTTCTAAAGCAGGAAGGGTAATGGCATGTATGCACACAAAGAAGGTGGTATTGGCCACAGCATAGTTCAAATAAACTAAAACTACTCACACTAATCAAAGAATTAACTCAATATAAATCAAAATCTACAAGAAATATTGTATTTCTACTTCTAATAATTATGAAATTATTATCTGGCATTGAATGTAATTCTCAAGGATTTTTCTAGTTTTGCTAGTTTAGAATTTAGGCTTAAAATGTTTGTGACTTGTGTAAAATTCAGCCTATTTAGATTGTATGAAATATGACACAAGGCACTGTGGATTACCTTTCCCGTTTGAAGCCGATGTTTCACCACGAGTACGTTTTGTGCTTTTAGGTACGTATTCTGTTGTCAGTCGAGAAAGAAAAATACAAAACGTTATGAGATGAAACAAAGAAAGGATTTAATGGAGGCCAAGAGAAGTTATGAACAAGAGAAACAATGAAATATTCTGAAACCTAATGTGAAGAAAAAACACACTTTTAAATAAATTTAATGAAGTAATTATTTGCCACTCTAAAAAGTAAATATTAACTCATTTTTCTTCAGATTAACTTTCAGGAGAAAAATAATGTTATTAATACAATTTTAAATGAACAATATTTAATTTAGAAAGTAAGATTCAACTTTGGAGAAAACTAAACTTTTACTGGTTATGTTTCGGCACTTTTAATTCTTACTCTGAAACTAAATTTTATAATTAATTTAAGTGTTACAATTAAATCACATTTTTGTAAACAAAAAATGTATTATGCAAATGCTTTTCATATACATTATAAGAGGGTTGATTATACAAATAATAGGCTAGGAAGTGCAAATGATAAAATAAGAAGCAGCAAGTTACACCAAGACCCCAGAGTTAGAAGAGTTTTTAAAATCCTCCTATTTAATAGACTAATGGATGGCTCTCTGAAAGATAAAACAGGCCAATTTGCCCAATCATAATATTGAGCAGTGGGAGATTGGTGTATTTGAACATTTAAGAAAGAAAGTACACAATTTTGTAAATGGTACAACTTATGTCATTTATATGGGCTCAATGCATTGTAAAATATATGTAACAGTTTAAACACTGGCAAAAAAACTTTGTCACTTAAACAAAAGTAATTAATTTCTTAACTTAAAACTTTAGGCATTTTAAAGTATCCAATGTTAAAAATGGTACTTATAGGCAATCAAATGTTGTATTGAATACATCTTGCTATGTTGAAATAATGTGGAACTGAGTAACCTTTTTGAAGGATCAATTACACTGAACTTTGTTAGAAATAAAGAAACCCTTCACTTAGGATTATTGTGGTTTATATTTCTTTGTACCAATTTCAAACAGAAATTTTTTAAAACATCCATTAATAGTCACATGCATATGTCATTGTTTGAAATTATTATAAATAATAATTTGAAGAAATTGGGAAAAGATTAACTTTCTGAATAAATATTTTCATTTCTCACTAAGAGCATTAAAATTAAAGTTGTAAAGAATATTTATTAAAACTTAGACCACATTATAAAGAATGTACTCATTCAAGTTGACATTCTAATTGGTGTTACCAATAGATCTTTATTTTCTCTATAAAGTTAACAAATAAACTTGAAAGATTTATTGATAAAACTTATAGTCATTTGTGTAGTTAGTTGTTATACACAGATCCAGAGCCATGCTAGGACTGGAAGCAGGAGACCACCAAACATCGACAACTAGCAAATACAAATGCTTTGTAGAACAAAACTATAACCAAAGCGAGATGAACACAAAACATGCAAAGCTTGTGTAAAATAAAATGCTAAGCTAAGCGAAAAGAAAGAAAATAAAAAAAAGCAAGAAGGGTGAATGTGCAAGGCAGGTCATGACAACACGGTAATTGTGTTATCAGCACTGAACCTGAGTTTGCACGGCTCGGCGGTTTTGGCGACGGCGTTCTACTCTCCTCATCCATCATGCCGTTGTGGAAGTGAGAGTAGTGGTATGCCAGCCCAGGCCGCGTTTTGTAGCGGGCCCCACAAGCTGCAAACAATATAGCATGACGTCATTCAGTAATGGGTGAGTGTGTGGCAAGTGATCTCCATCAACCAAAAAATTATAAACAAGTAATAAAAAAAAAATCAGGAGTACAAACAATGCGGCTTTGTCAGTTCTTGCAAGTCACAAAAAAAAGGAGGGAAAAAAAGCTATGTCATAAGAAGAAGAAGAGAAAAATACTCCAGACTAGACAAATAGAAAAAAACCTGTAAATACAGAAAAAAAAAGCCTGACCAGACCACCATACCTTTTCTCCTTCCAACTGAGGATTTAAAGCATATATGCATATACCAGTTAGCTATGAAATGGCTGAGTGTCAGGCACAATGAATGTCAGGTATGGTGCTTGTGATGCAGTGACTAGGTGTACACACACACACAATGATACTCTTCCTACCAGCTCTCTACAACATTTCCCTTTCCAAAGCAAAGTTATCAGTACAATAAATAGAGACAAAATACTGCGGCACTAGGTCTAACATACTTGGCTGCCACTACGTGTTTAAAGGGCACAGAGCACTGAGAGAAGAAAATTAGTGACTACAATAAAAAGTGCTCCATGCCCATTCACCCTAAACAACAAAATGCACAGAGAACAAATTAACCTGATCTACGACTGACTTGTTCAGTAATGCTTAATTTAATTTAATCTACAGGGGATATAAGATAATATTTACTGTAATTAGATGATAAGATTTTATTGTCTTAATAAGTAACATGAACACAAATTTGATGGCTTATATTCATTTTAAAATTTTCAAATGTGATTTAGTTTTCAACACCAGTTAATGATAAAAGTTTATTTATAATCACAAAAATAAAATAAAAATATTGGTTGTTGCTAAAACCATTCAAATTGGTAGAGTATTTATTTTAGGGTCCTGTTTAAGATACTGGCTAATCTGTACTTTCTGTTTACTGAGCAGAGATAAAAAAAATGTATTTTTAAAAACTATGAAGTGAGCTAACTGAGATGTTTTTAATGATGCACATTTTAATAAGCAAAACAAATGGCAAACTAGGGCTGTTTGGAAGGGCACTACTCACCTTCACACGAATAGGGTTTCTCTTTGTCTTCAGGATTTAAGAGTTCTTTACTATGATCTTCATTTTTTTTCTTTCTACCTTTGCCTGTATTCTAAACAAATAAATAGAAAAAAAATGTTTTTAACACAAGAAGATTGTTTTGTAAAAAAAATTATATGTAACCATTGCAATGTCTCTTGCCTTTTTTCTTTTTCTTCCTTTGAGTGAATCTTCAAAGTCACTAATATCAGACTGATCGTCAACCATTGCACCATCATCTGGTGGCTCACCAAAGTCATCAACATCATCATACCAGCCATCTGTTGCCTCTAGATGATCAAAATCATGTTCGTCTAAACGATGAGCTGGATTTTCTATTGCATTGATCTGATGCATATCTACAGAAAAAAAAATTAATAGTAAGTAATAACAAAATAGTATATATTTTAAAATAATATATATTAAAATAGCTGTAACGGAATTTATAATATTCATAAAAGAAAAGCTGTTATTAAGGTAAGTTCATTAATTTTTAGAAGAAAAGAACTTTTTAAATAATAGTATTTTTGAAAAAGACCAAAGTAGATGAAAACCTGAATGAGGAATCCTGAATACCATTTTAAACATTTTCATATTTTAGTTGTTATGATACTATAATTAAATATGAAATGATCTACCATTACACTATCAAAATCTTGTATGGTATTTAAATGTTTTTATAAAGTATTTTAAAAAAAAAAAGTATTTTATGCAGTTTAGAGTTAAGATAACAGTTATTTAAAAGGAGATCTAGACATTTTCCCTTTCAGGCCTGGCAGAATTGTATGACCAACCACCTCTATTTTGCCTAATGTGAAACATGTGCCCATCTGAGCTGGTTGGACTCAGATATATCTGTTGGTCCTTGCTTAGAATCTGAGACCTTTAGGTTTGCAGTGGTGTGATCTACCATCTGACAATGCTATCCCATATAAAATCTTTCTATTCCATTAAACTTTAAATGACTGTACAAAATAACTGAAAATTGGCCCTAACATTGTTTACCAGGGTCGCCAGTTTCAATTTCACCATTAACACCAGTTCTACGCTCTGAGAACAGGAATGATCTCTTTTTCTTCTTCCATCTTTTTGCTGGATAAGTAAACAGTTGTCCTTCAATTGTACCTGAAAAACAAAGAATACAATTTAAAATATTTTTTTAATATATTTTTCATACTGCTTACTCTCCAAAGGTGGACTGATTTATGTAATGTGTCAAAATATGGGTGCAGTAACACATTTCAACTTTGAAAAATTCTGAGTACAAGTTGTTTTACTACATCTACATTATACTTCATTGTTCAAACAATTGGACAAGGTGTAACAACCTTGTTTCAACATTCTTCTCTTAAAAAAACCAATAACACCACATCTGTTAAAGAAAACTGTTGTGCAAACATACCAGGAAGTCTGTGTCGATATGGGTGAAAGAGATTTGTGTGTCTTTGAGCAACGCCTGTCTGTGAGTCCAGAAATGGAAGTCTCATTTTTCTTTCGATGGACAAGCGAGTATTAAAGCTAGCAGTTTGTTCTAAAAGATCCATGTAGCGTTGTTCTGTGGGCAAGCTAGAAAACAAAAAAAATTTTTTTTTAATTTATGGATTACATCTTTTAACCCAGGTAGCTTTAAGAATGTGAGGTTTATGGATGACTCCCTATGCTTAAATATTGAATAGCCAAACTTTTCAGTTTTTCAGAATTATCTGACTCACATAGTTTCATAATATTAATTTCAAATCTAATGTTTTAACAAGGAAAACCTAGATTTTGTATAGAAATAATGAGATCCTGCAAGACTTGCAGTGTTTCATTCATCCCAGTGAGGACCTCTCGCACAAAAAGCCCTATTGAAAAAACAGGAACAGCTGGCCCAACCATTATTTAGGTCAATGTTAATGTGGTGTCAATTTTTTAAACTATACAAATCTTAATAAAATATGTTCAACTCTGCAGGGATAAAGCTTTGGGAATATCAAGGCGATATCAAACATTGCTAAAATACTTGGCGTTTAGAATTAAAACAAAAATTAGGGGTAAATATTAAAAAAGAATGTTTTCAGATTCTGTGTTTTTAAAACATTTTTGGACTCTCATTTAAAAATGGCCAATGCTAGCCGGAAAAAGATACGCATGCACAATGGAGGGAAACTACGACTTGCCTTTGCGGCAATGTTTTGGATGGTACTACGCATGCGTGTGTTTACAACCGCAGAACCCTAGGCCTAACCCCAACCCTATCCCTAATCCTAGCCCTGGCCTAACACTATCCCTAACCCTGGGTCACTGTGCATGTGCAGAACTATCTTTTGCCGACTAGGTGGAGACGGGACGATAAATCTTTTTCCGAGTAGTCACTTTGTTTAAAAATTTAAACTAAATAGGCCTAAGTGCCAAATAATAAATGTTGATATTGCCTAACAATTGAGTATTAACTGTCGGTCGTAACTGAGCTAAAATTTAAAAGACTCACTGAAACAAAAAGTAAAAAAGTTAACAAAACTGAGTGAGTGGAGCAGAATCTACATTACTCAGAAACTAAACCGTTCCGGAAAAACAACGAAGCTACAGGGTTTTTACCAAACTATTTATCTAGAACTAGGCGAACTAACTTTTATTAAAAATTAACTTTTTAAGAAAATGAACTTTTGGCCTAATTATAATTATTTACCATGATTGAAGAATGACAGAGGTCTCCCCAGCCTCTGACGCCATGTTGACATCGGAAAATTAAAAATTTAGATCT
This sequence comes from Physella acuta, assembly GCF_028476545.2. Taxonomy (NCBI): domain Eukaryota; kingdom Metazoa; phylum Mollusca; class Gastropoda; family Physidae; genus Physella; species Physella acuta. Next base: position 160,624 of record NW_026731876.1, read on the forward strand.
AAACTACACTGGCTCGTATTTAAAATATAGAATCATAAAAATAACAAAATAAAACTCTTGTCTCGGTCGACATATAAAATCTAAGCTAGATAAACCCAGAAATCATTAGGGATTGTGCACAAATAAATTTATTTTTGCACAATCCCTTATGATCCAAAATATAGGGCTATAGGGCAGCGTGGTGGTTGATTATTTTGTTATATTGTGTTATATTGTGTTATATTCCTCGACGTTACAATCCATGTTGATCAAGCAGTCGGACGTGTAAACTATCCCGACCAAAACTGCCCCGACATAAAGAGTAAAAAAGGCCAGCGACAAATGGACCCCCGTCATTTAGGCTCCGGACAAATAGGCTCCCTTCACTACGACTCCCAAGAAAGGGGTCATCCATAAATGACGTCACGTTTTTAAGACGAGTTTTACCTCCCCCCCCTCTGTCACACGTCGTCTCAAAAAGCCAGACCCCCCCCCTAAAATGACGTCACACCTTAGCCTACACCCCCCTCAAAATTGCTGTTGAATTTTTTTTTAAAACATCGATATTTTTTCCAAAATCTCGACTGAACTCTGTCAAAATAGAGTATTTTGATCAATTCCTATTACAATTTATTAAAACAGTTTTCTAAAACGCGAAATAACAGCCAAAACTCTTTTTCTAACATAGGATTTTTATAATTAAAAAAAGTGACGTCACACCATCTGAACCCCCCCCCCCCTCCCGTCATCACACACCGTCACAAAATTACGGACCCCTCCCCCCCCCCCCTTCGAGTGTGACGTCGATTATTTGTGGACGACCCCAACTAGTTATTTTGGCTCCCGACAAAAGGGCTCCATTCATTAGGAATCCAGACAAAAGGGTCCTGTCAATACCGTTCCCGTAGAGACAATAAGTCTCGCCGCGAAACGGCGTAATTCAAAATGTCCCCTGCCAGTAGAACCCCTTCATCTACTCTTCAAAGTTAAATTTAAACTAAACCCGCAATACAACGGTCTTGTTCGAAATGCTTTTTTTTTACATTATTTCATCAAGTAGGCGTTTAAGAAATATTATGTTTTTAAATTTAAGGGTCATCTAGTTATGAAGTCCATTAAATTAACTCTAGAGTTAATAAAACATTCTCAACATTTTCAAATAAGTGGAACTGTGCTGTTAAAAGCTTGATTTTTAAAATGAATTGCTGTAGGTTCACGAATAGAAGTTTTTTTTAAAATTCAAGCATTTAAAAGAGGTTATGGTGGTAGTAGAGCCAAGTATGGAGACAATGGTTACGTCTATTCAAAAAGTAGTCATTCGATTTAGTTGTCGGGAGCCAATATGGCGTGAGCCCATTTGTCGGGAGTGCAAATGTACGGTAGCCAAAATGACGATAGCCCATTTTACGGGAGTCAATATGACCAAGATATTTTGACTGAGTCGTTTTGTCGGGGACAAATCGGCTAAAATCGCCCATGCCATTTACCAACTACTCCCATCGGAAAAAAAATTAAATGATACAAAGATTTCATGAGTTTTCTAAACGAATATTTATATGCATATTATAACATTTGATACATGATATTTTACAGTCGTTACTTCATTTAAAATTTAATTTTGACAAAACAGATAGACTATATTAAAATGATCTTAGATCTAACGACCGAATAGTACATATTTTTTTAGTGTCACATTGAAAAATCCCGTTGAACCCTTTTCACAATATTTATCTGGCAGTCTAGGTTATCAACAACAACAAAATAACAGGATTACTAGCTAAAGAAGTTACACGCTCATGCTGAGACAGCATGTAACGAAAATGATAGAACCTTACTTTCAGAAATATAAATATTTGGTTAATGAATGTTTGTAAAATTACAACAACTACACATCTAGAATATTAAATCTGATTTGTGATTTGATTAATTGATAACTGGACTAAAATAAAATGTCCAACGCAAACACGACAAATAACAGGTACAGTCAGTCAGTTGAATAGAGTCGCTGAGTCAAATCAAAGACAAAGTAAAAAAAAAAAATTAAAAGAAAGTGGAATCATGGAATGGTAGTGGTACAACTACTTAATGATTAAGTCTTAATCTACTACTAGATTATAATCTCCTAGATCTAGGCAATAGTAGGTGCAGGAGTTTTATCTGACATCATTGGAGAGATGTATGTCGAATGATTTAATAAAATTTTAATTAATTAGTTTAGGGCAGGGATAGAAGCTTTCTTGATGTAGAAAGGGGTGGGGTTTAATCATTATGACACAAAAATGCAAGTATGATGTTTTTTTGTGATAGGCATGACCCAAAATATGTGAGGAGTCCATTTTTGAGTGTGAAAAATCTTGTAGTTTAGTCTAGATGGTAGGGGTTGACGTGGTCGAGTCGTTAAAGCTCATGGTTGCCAAACCCAAAAGCCTCGAGTTTGAACCCTCGGGCAGATAAGGCTCATTAGCTGGGGACAGCCACTCTTCTAGGAGAGACAGCTGCCTTGTAGTTTGTTCTTGGTAGGACAAAGGCTATGGAAGCAAATCCAAAAAGAAAAGCAGGCTGAAATCTGAGTCATTGGCCTCAATGGCGCATAACCAGTTGACACGTATACCTAATTGTGTTGGAGGAGATCCCCTCTAACACTAAAATTAAGAACGAAGAAGAAGAAGAGTCTAGATGGTCAATCAAAGCGGATGTTTTAAAATGTTCATTCTATTTCATCATGTAACTTAAACCTCTCTTCCATTTTGCTGTGTCATTTGTTGTGCAAATCATGACAAGTTCTTTGTTGTATGTGAGGTCTTGTGTTGAGACCTTAGACTGTTTAGATCAAGTGGCAATGGAGTAGTATATGAAGCTCAACTGTGGTTTCTACTAGGCCTCACAGTGAGGCTGTCAGCAATATGTTCCACTCCCATATTCATGTGCAATAAATAACATACCTATAAATAGCAATAAATAAAATACTTTTAAATAGCAAAAAAACCCTATCAATAAATAACATACCTATAAATAATGGTGCTATTTCGGGGAAAATGTATTTCTTCTACAGTATGACAAAAATGTTTGCGGAGAAACAAAAAAAGACTAGCCCTAAACTCCCTAAGCCTAAGCCTAATCCTAACCTTACCCTACACCTTACCCTACACCTAACCCTAACACCATGTCTAACCCTGACCCACAAGTCTAACTTAAGTTAGATCTAATACTTTAAAAAATAAATTATTAATTAATTAGCACTAATAAAATAAAATAACCTACAATTAAGACAAATTTTGAACCCAAAAATGATACTTGATAGCCGCCACACTATCGATTCTGGCCGTGCAGTGCTTGAAACAGTGTGCAAAAAAAAATAACAATATATTAAATGAAAAAAACCTCTCTAAAAAAAACTTGTGTTAAGAAAGTAAAAAAAAATGTTTGTTTATAAATAAAAGCTAAATATAGCGACCAGATGTTAGAGGATCTAAGCAAGCTGCATATTTCCTCTTTAGTTGGCAGATATAAGCACTTCCCCTATAAATAGCAATTTTATTGTGTGGGTTATTTTAATATGAACACCTAAGGTTCTTTATGTGATTGCAGGTCAGGGAGGAAAAGATCTCATCATGAGCTGGAAGATGGGGATGAAAGCTTGCCAATTTCTAAGCGCATCAACTCGCTTCATATTGAGTAAGTGAGAACATTACTTTCCTGTAGTCTGAAGCCAGTATGATCACTTGGGCTAGTATCAAAGTTTTGTTTAGTGCTTGCATTAGGTATATTTTAACTGTCACGCCCGAGTATCAACTTTAGCCTCAGCCTCTGGTTTATCACATGTGACTATACTATCTTTTATAAACATTTAAAACATTTTTTACTTCATCTTTATTGAATAAAAAACTACTTACAATTGTATTGGTCATTTGAAAACTATCTAAAAATTGACATTCAATATTCATTTCAGAGCTGGATCTCAAGTCTTTTCTCAGGTATGTGTTTCAAAAGGTTATGATATTGTGTAGTTTGATATTCTGTGTGATACTGTGTGACCAATAATTCAATAAGCTGTGTGATACTGTGTGACCAATAATTCAATAAGCTGTGTGATATTGTGTGACCAATAATTCAATAAGCTGTGTGATACTGTGTGACCAATAATTCAATAAGCTGTGTGATATTGTGTGACCAATAATTCAATAAGCTGTGTGATATTGTGTGACTGACATGTTGTCAATTCTTTCCCTCTGACTTTGCCTTGAATTGCCAATATTTGAGTTAAAACAAACCTACTAAATCCCTTACTCAGATGTATAATAAAGTTAAAAGTAGGCCCATTTATCTTGTAGTGAAGTAATTGTTTTGTTTTCTAAAATATCAGTATACTTTATCTTTTCTAGATGAGTCCCAATGAGAGCCATGCCAGATCATATCCTGCTTCAAGCATCAATTCTGTTGGAGGCAACACTCACTTTGAGCAGCAAGCCAATGGCCTGCCCATGGCTTGCAATGGAAACTTGAACAATGCTGCATGCACTCCCTCTAACGGGGCAGCACAGTTTGGTGTGGACCAAGCTAATGGTCCTGTGCATCCAAATTATCTTCACTCTATGAGTGAGCCGTACTCGTTGTACCCTAGTCATGTGTCAGCACCCTCCTCTAGTCACCAAGGACACCAGCAGCAAGGGTTCCCTCCTCCTGTGGGGTGTCCAGGAAACAACCAACAGTATCTTATGCCAGGACAATACTCAACCCCCATGGGGTTTTCAAGCTCTGGGACCCAGCCCGAACCATCCTCACCCTACCAGAGTGGTCTGCCTTCATCTTACTTCCAGAATGGCCAGAACCAGGTGTCTTACCAAAATGGCCAAAATTACCAAAATGGCCAGCTGTCACCATACCCCGCCAACCCAGCGGAGTGCCCGCCTTCGTCCTTCAGCTCCGCCTGCACCACTCAGCCAGGCGCGGGCTACACTCAGGAATTCCACCTCCAACAGTTACCGTCTGGGAGTTACGAGCCCGAGCTAGGGGTCAGGGAGAATCCCTACTACTTCTCCGTCAACCAGATGTTGTATGAGGCCCATCTAAGTCGTGTCAGACGCTTAAACCCCTACCCTTGCAATAACTAGACATGATGAGTCATGTCAGACGGTTAAATCCCTACCCTTGCAATAACTAGACATGAGTTTGGTGGGGTACCACATGATGGCAAACTATTCATAGCATTTTATTCTAATTTTATATTTATTTGCTATTTATTTTGTTAGAACAAGGATATATTGTTCACTCAAAACTTGTTACTTACACGTTTTTAGGTATTTCATACACAAAATCTTTCCATATTTGTTTACACAGAAGAGTCTGAGTCAAAATTTCCAGGGCCATTAATGACAACGGGCACAGAAAAACAAAAATGACATTTCCATATAAAGCACAGTAATTAACATTTTATAGTATATTTTACACTGAATACACTGTAATCATTTTTAAATAATGTGTTATTTATTAATTTTGAATTTTTAAAAATTATGAAGCATCAATTAATATAAAGGCTCATTAAGATCCTCATTACATAAGTACTTTAATAAAAAGTAACAATTTTTCAATAGTCCAATCTTACAGATGTATATCCTTTTTAAAGCTGTGTTAAATTCATGGGTGTGTAGAGTTGCCACATTGGCAAAATTTGTTTTCTCTTTTTCTGCTTTTTAGAATAACACATTTAAAAATTCATCTCTGACTCCCATTAACCCTTTGTCTAACATAGCCTTATATCTGTGATGTTAAAAAATTTAAAGGTTTTTATGACAATAGAAAAACACATATTCAGTGGTCATTTTTTGGGGAAATAAAATAACATTGTCATAATGTTAAACCTTTTTTTGGCCTGCATTGTTTTAGTGGTGGGGCTAACGTTAGGGTCAATTTTTAGGATAGTGCTGGGGTTAGGATTAGGCTCAATGTTGGGATTAGTTTTAAGCTCAGGTTTAATGTTTGGGATAGTGCTGGGGTTAGGATTAGGCTCAATGTTGCGATTAGTGTTAAGCTCAGGTTTAATGTTTGAGATACTGTTAGGATTAGGCTCAATGTTGGGATTAGTGTTAAGCTCAGGTTTAATGTTTGGGATAGTGCTGGGGTTAGGATTAGGCTCAATGTTGGGATTAGTGTTAAGCTAAGGTTTAATGTTTGAGATACTGTTAGGATTAGGCTCAATGTTGGGATTAGTGTTAAGCTCAGGTTTAATGTTTGGGATAGTGCTGGGGTTAGGATTAGGCTCAATGTTGGGATTAGTGTTAAGCTCAGGTTTAATGTTTGGGATAGTGCTGGGGTTAGGATTAGGCTCAATGTTGGGATTAGTGTTAAGCACAGGTTTAATGTTTGAGATACTGTTAGGATTAGGCTCAATGTTGGGATTAGTGTTAAGCTCAGGTTTAATGTTTGAGATACTGTTAGGATTAGGCTCAATGTTGGGATTAGTGTTAAGCTCAGGTTTAATGTTTGGGATAGTGCTGGGGTTAGGATTAGGCTCAATGTTGGGATTAGTGTTAAGCACAGGTTTAATGTTTGAGATACTGTTAGGATTAGGCTCAATGTTGGGATTAGTGTTAAGCACATGTTTAATGTTTGAGATACTGTTAGGATTAGGCTCAATGTTGGGATTAGTGTTAAGCTTAGGTTTAATGTTTGAGATACTGTTAGGATTAGGCTCAATGTTGGGATTAGTGTTAAGCTCAGGTTTAATGTTTGGGATAGTGCTGGGGTTAGGATTAGGCTCAATGTTGGGATTAGTGTTAAGCACAGGTTTAATGTTTGAGATACTGTTAGGATTAGGCTCAATGTTGGGATTAGTGTTAAGCACATGTTTAATGTTTGAGATACTGTTAGGATTAGGCTCAATGTTGGGATTAGTGTTAAGCTCGGGTTTAATGTTTGGGATAGTGCTGGGGTTAGGATTAGGCTCAATGTTGGGATTAGTGTTAAGCTCAGGTTTAATGTTTGGGATAGTGCTGGGGTTAGGATTAGGCTCAATGTTGGGATTAGTGTTAAGCTCAGGTTTAATGTTTGGGATAGTGCTGGGGTTAGGATTAGGCTCAATGTTGGGATTAGTGTTAAGCTCAGGTTTAATGTTTGAGATACTGTTAGGATTAGGCTCAATGTTGGGATTAGTGTTAAGCACATGTTTAATGTTTGAGATACTGTTAGGATTAGGCTCAATGTTGGGATTAGTGTTAAGCTCGGGTTTAATGTTTGGGATAGTGCTGGGGTTAGGATTAGGCTCAATGTTGGGATTAGTGTTAAGCTCAGGTTTAATGTTTGGGATACTGTTAGGATTAGGCTCAATGTTGGGATTAGTGTTAAGCTCAGGTTTAATGTTTGAGATACTGTTAGGATTAGGCTCAATGTTGGGATTAGTGTTAAGCTCAGGTTTAATGTTTGAGATACTGTTAGGGTTAGGCTCAATGTTGCGATTAGTGTTAAGCTCAGGTTTAATGTTTGAGATACTGTTAGGATTAGGCTCAATGTTGGGATTAGTGTTAAGCTCAGGTTTAATGTTTGGGATAGTGCTGGGGTTAGGATTAGGCTCAATGTTGGGATTAGTGTTAAGCTAAGGTTTAATGTTTGGGATAGTGCTGGGGTTAGGATTAGGCTCAATGTTGGGATTAGTGTTAAGCTCAGGTTTAATGTTTGGGATACTGTTAGGATTAGGCTCAATGTTGGGATTAGTGTTAAGCTCAGGTTTAATGTTTGAGATACTGTTAGGATTAGGCTCAATGTTGGGATTAGTGTTAAGCTCAGGTTTAATGTTTGAGATACTGTTAGGATTAGGCTCAATGTTGGGATTAGTGTTAAGCACAGGTTTAATGTTTGAGATACTGTTAGGATTAGGCTCAATGTTGGGATTAGTGCTAATCTCACGTTTAATATTTGAGATACTGTTAGGATTAGGCTCAATATTGGGATTAGTGCTAGTCTCACGTTTAATGTTTGAGATACTGTTAGGATTAGGCTCAATATTGGGATTAGTGCTAGTCTCACGTTTAATGTTTGAGATACTGTTAGGATTAGGCTCAATGTTGGGATTAGTGCTAATCTCACGTTTAATGTTTGAGATACTGTTAGGGTTAGGCTCAATGTTGGGATTTGTGCTAAGCGCAGGGTTAAGAATGGTTGCTGATGTCCTTAAAATAATAATTAGAGAAAGTTTGAAATATTACGGCATTTTTAAGAACAAACATGTTTTGTTGCATGAACTTAGTGAAAAATGATCCCTCTAGTTTTGCGATGTTGATCAATTTGTTTTAACTTTGAGCTGTACCAGACAACAGCTTGTTGTGTGAGACACATCTTATGTCCGATGGCGGTTTCTCTTACTGGCTAAATGACAGGACCCAAGTTTGGATGCTTCTGGAAAATAAACTGTCTGATATAACTTGGGTTGTTTTTACTTGTCTGTCTGATGTAATGTTCCTGACAGACAGACAGAGAGACAGACAGACAGACAGACAGAGAGACAGACAGACAGACAGACAGACAATCAGACCTACCTAATTTACTTGTCTGTCTGATGTAATGTTCCTGACTGTCAGACAGACCTGTCTGATTTAGATCATGTCCATCCTCCTAACCCCCATGCGTCGAATATTTAATTTAGTATCACAAGATATTGGACAAAGGAAGAAAAGTTCCGCAGCCAAATCTCACTATAATTATTGTTGAGTTTTCTCCCCTGTATTGGACTGAAAAAATAAATTTAAAAATGTTCACAAGATGTTACACAATATTCCCAGAAAAGATATAAAAGCCCATGTGCGCATGGTTGTAGGAAGAAAAGTCACAGGAAAAAAAGAAAAAAAAGTCACAGGAAAATAAGTCACAAATATATATTTGCATGAAATTTGTAAATACTTTTATGTATTAAATATTTAGAAAGTGCAAATTAACTAAGGATTAACTAAATGTAATGTGTGTAGGTTGTATACGCATAGTAATTTTTATAATTCATCTAAAAAAATTTAGTATGAAGTATGTAGATTGTAATTATGGTAAACATAAGATTAATAGCATTTAATAGAATGCTCCAAAGTTCACGGTTTTCATCGTGTTTTTTTTTTTAAAATACCAACATTAAATTACCGTGAAATGGTAAGCTCCTCTGACTTGCTGCCCTCAACTCATCGCAACAACAATTATGCTTAGTTCAACCACCTTTACTGCCCATATTTATCACGCTCAGGGGCGTAGCGAGGGGGGGGGGGGGGGCGGGGGGTGCGGACCGCACCGGGTGACACCATTTAGGGGGGTGACACCAAGGCAAAAAATAGCAAAATATATAGAGAAAAACTCGAGGGGGGGTGCAAATCGAAAGTTTGAGGGGGGGTGCAAATCGAAAACTCGAGGGGGGGGTGCAAATCGAAAGTTTGAGGGGGGGGGGGGGGTGCAAATCGAAAATTTGAAAGTTTGTCCCTGGGAAGGGTCTCTATGCCTCTGGGGGGGGGGGGGTGACACCATTAAGTGCCGCACCGGGTGACACCCGACCTCGCTACGCCACTGATCACGCTCATTACATAACAAAACTTAGGATTAAAACAGAAAGCCGACAATGTTCAAAGGCTGTCATTGACGCAAAACGCCAGCAACACAAAATATGTTCGGGCAATGCCTATCTGAGGAGAGGCCGACTAGAGAACAGCCTACGGCAAAACATATGCAAAACACGATGTGCCTAAGTTTCTTTTATAATTAACCTTTCTACCGCGTATTTAACTAAATACGTTACAAAAGTTGAGATTGTTGTGTAAATTATCTTAGAGTATTTTTACTTACAATTGTTATAAATCATAATGCTTTTGACGTCTATAAATAATGTATGCTATAAAAAAATACAACACACAACAATAAACATACAAAATTGTACAATTCTTAACAAATAAATCAAAATATTTCTAAAAAGACTTTTGTGACTTTTTTCTGTGACTTTATTTCTGTGACTTTTTTTCCGATAAAATTTTTCCAGTGACTTTTTTTCTGTGACTTTTTTTCTTAGCAAAAACTGTGACTTTTTTCTGTGTTCTTTCTACTTGTGACTTTTTTTCCATTCACCGTGCGCACCCCCCCCCCCCCCCTCTCTGCAAGATTTTTGAGGCGATATGATCAGTATGTTCAGCGATTATTATATGGAGAACTTAAAGATACGGACTTTTGTTGAAAATAATATAGTGGATGTTATAAATGTATAAACTAAATTTTATTCAAAGCAGAAAAATAAATATACAAGCATATTCGAATGTAGAAACACATTTTTAACTATACAGCCGGAAAAGTGTTTATTGTCGTGACAAGAACGCAATAAACAATGACGTCACATGCCACATGTTTAAACTATGAAAGAACACAAAACTAATGGCATCATCTTCCAATTTTAGAATATAAAGAAATGAACTATTTCATTCAAATTTGATTTAGATCTACTTATCAAGACGTACTCTATGAAATGTATACAATTTTCTCGGCCACAAATACACATTTTAAAAATTACAAGAATACCATATAACAGCCGGGGTTTTACCGGAAATATTTAAGTCGCTTAATCAGTGTGCATTTAATATGGTGGTGTGTTGATTAATAATGTAAATGATTAGGTTTTTCTTTTAGGTATTGGTAGACTATGTTATTTTAAATGTGTCGGATTTTTAGCTATTTTTTTTAGTTATTTCTTTGCTTTGTCACTAATATCGTTCAACGTATTGTAAAGCGCATTGCGTTTTCACCAATAACTATTTTATAAAATATTTTTCTCAAACAAGTAAAACATTAAAAATTTAAAGTCCTATAATTCACGTATAACGGGTACCGATGGCTAGTGATATGGTAACTAGCACATAGCTGCACGAGATGTTAGTGTAAAAATAATAACCTGCTGTGTACTTCAAGATATTATAAAATACATCCAGTTGTTTCATGTTATCATGGAATGAAATAATTGTCTGAATTTTTTATTTAACTTAATTGATTATCATTATAAAATATAGGCCTGATTTGATTTTAAAAAGCTCACAGACACCCTAAATGTGATAATGATATTCTAATTCGAACTTTGGCCGTTTGCCGTTAGGCAGTTTGCAATCTGGTTGGCCAGTTAACGAAGTGGCCGATTTCAGGCTTTGGCCTATATATATATATATATATATATATATATATATATATATATATATATATATATAGGCCTATATATATAATTATTTAAAAAAAAGAGTAATTTCTCCCTCTGTAGAAAACACCATGTCGGTCGCGGGAATGTATGCCGAACCTAAAGGTCACCTGGTTATTGTTCTATGTATTCGTCATTAGCTTGATGCTTGGGGGCCTGACGTCAAACTCTTGGACAAATCTATCTTTTCTTGCCCATAATTCCATCCTGATCCCCCGAATGGAACAATGCAAGAGCTGGCGGAAGTGACGCTAACACCGTCAGGAATGTGGCACGCGCCACCTCGAGGCGGCAACAGCCCCTAATGTCTTGTTGCTAGGCAATCACCAGTGCCGAGCTTCCTTGACAAGCTCCCCGGAGATCAATCAGGTCTGGCATATAATCTAAAATCAATGTCTTAATCTTATATCGAACTTTTATAATCCTCAGTCGATCCGCCGCCATGTTTGTGTAAATCAATCTTTTTTTCTGTCTACTTCAGGTAGACGAAAACCTTCTAACGGCGGTCAACCTGACCTCCTTATAAGAGATTGTGTGCCGACTCAGCTCACAAGGCGTACCCAGCATAACAAAAGTCACCGAACCTTGAAATATCAAGGTTTCTGAAATATGCTGAAACTGATACACTAGTTGAGATGGTCTAAAATCAATCACACAGACAGAAAAATGTGAATCAATCACACAGACAGAAAAATGTGAATCAGTCACAAAGACAGAAAAATGTGAATCAAACACACAGACAGAAAAATGTGAATCAGTCACAAAGACAGAAAAATGTGAATCAATCACAGGAAAATTTGATATAATACTTATATACGAAATTTCATCAACCTAGCTGTAATGGTAATCAAGTTATCTTGTTCACAGACATGCACATACATACACACGCACCCAGACATATGGACACAATTACAAAACTATATTTTTCCGACTCAGTGAGGTGTAAAACGTCGAGTTTGTGAAAATCTGGATTTCGATTTTTTGCACGGTTACAATACTTCCTCTATACTTGGTATACTATTAAGGATTGGTGTGAACGAATATTAGTGCGAAAGTTAATGGCGCATTGAATAGTTACGCGATTCGCAAGAATGTGACGTTTTAGTGTAGGTTCGTTGTTGTCGGGGAAAGAAGTTAAAAAGTACACTTGTTGTTGTTGTGTTAGAGTGATGTCGTAATGTAGTTCAGTCTTAGTATTGTTCGTTCAAGTCGTCCTTTGTAATGCAATAAATAGTCAAATTAATGTCATCCTGTCGAATCATTTGTATACCTTGATGTCGTCGTGCTTTGGGATGAACTACTGAATGGCTAGACAGAATATAATGGTAGTGTCGACCCTCTCATGTAGAGCCCTACATTACATAGTTAATCAGTTTAACAATGTAGATGCCATTGGAGTAGGTGTAAGTCAAAGCCTGATGTTATTATAAAACTTCATCTCTCTTTGTTTCTTTATAAAAAGGTTATGGAAGGTTTTTTAAGGTATTTTACTGAAATGTTTACCGGACGCATGCAAAATGATATAAACAGCCATAGCTCTTCTGTTATATAGGCTAGATGCAGTGTTTCTTCCAGACTCCCCCCCCCCCCCTTAAACTTTCGATTTGTACCCCTCTCTCAAACTTTTGATTTGCACACCCCCCCATAGAGGGGGGGGGGGGGGTTATGCCTACGCCACTGCAAATAAGTATTCGCAAAGCTTTAGAGTAGCGTCCCTTTTGTTTACATGTTGTCATTACCCTTCAAACAAAAGTCTGTTTTAGTTATATTGAGATTAAAGAATGTAAATAAATAGTACACACAATTCTGTAGAATAGGAACGATTGGGAGGGAAGTGACATTTAGCGCAGGAAATTTAGAGGATAGGTAGGGTATAATAAATGGTGGGGTTAGGACAGTTAAGGGGTCCATTCTCTAATAGGCAGTCTATGTCTCTTTCGTACTTTCGTGTTGGTTTATTGTCGAACCTGTCCTCATCTCACATCACAACAGTTGGCTGACGCTTACCGTGTAATGTTAAAATAAATAGCATGTAATTGAGTTAGTTCGAAGTGAGTTTTCATACAAGCCCAACGCACTAATTAAGGTTGTCGCAAAATGTAACATATTTGTAACATATGTCAATGATGTCAATGAATTTTCATTAAAAAAAAAGATGTTTAGTACAGTTTAAGAAACTTACGAACTTCGCCGATACTTTTTTTGGTGAGTAGGTGAGTAAGTGGGTAGGTGGGTAAGTGGGTAAGTGGGTAGGTGGGTAAGTGGGTAGGTAGGTAGGTAGGTAGGTGGGTAGGTGGGTAGATAGGTAAGTGGGTAGGTGGGTAGTAGGTAGGTAGGTAGGTGCGTCATGATGTGAAAAAAATATTAAATACATAATTGTTATTTTGGTGCGAATGAATGTTGTTACGAGAGATATGACGAATGCATATTTGATGACGCGGATGAAAGAGAGTGAAGTTTTGCCATAGGAACGGGTTGTTATGGTATGCAAGCTAGGTAGTTCGGACTAGGGAGAATGTGAACGATACTTCGTGTAATGTCGATAGTTTTATGTTTATTTATACGAGAATAGTAGTTGAATAATTATTGACCAAGAAAATAATAGGCATTGTGTAAAGCGATTATCGCCTGTATCATGGTGATAGAAATGCACATGGTAGTGGTACGCTTTAAATGGTAGTAGATCACGTGATCAAACACGACACTCTCACAGCAGCCCTAACAGTCATGTATAAATGTGCCATCTAGTCCATATAGGTCTTTGTGCTAAATTTCTCTTTTGCACATTTTTAGTTGTATTTTTTCTGGTTGCGCATTTTTGTGTTTGCGCTTTTTTGTGTTTGCGCTTTTTTCCGTTTGCGCTTTTTTCTGTGTGCGCTTTTTTTCTCTTTGCGCTTTTTTCCGTTTGCGCTTTTTTCCGTTTATGCTTTTTTTCTGTGTGCGCTTTTTTCTTTTTGCGCTTTTTTTCCGTTTGCGCTTTTTTCTGTTTGAGATTTTTTCCGTTTGCGCTTTTTTCCGTTTGCGCTTTTTTCCGTGTGCGCTTTTTTCTGTTTGCGCTTTTTTCCGTTTGCGCTTTTTTTCTGTTTGCGCTTTTTTCTGTGTGCGCTTTTTTCTCTTTGCGCTTTTTTCTGTTTGCGCTTTTTTCTCTTTGCGCTTTTTTCCGTGTGCGCTTTTTTCTCTTTGCGCTTTTTTCCGTTTGCGCTTTTTTCTGTTTGCGCTTTTTTCTGTGTGCGCTTTTTTCTCTTTGCGCTTTTTTCTGTTTGCGCTTTTTTCTCTTTGCGCTTTTTTCTGTGTGCGCTTTTTTCTCTTTGCGCTTTTTTTTCCTTTTGCGCTTTTTTCCGTTGCGCTTTTTGTTTTGCGCTTTTTTCCGTTGCGCTTTTTCCCGTTGCGGTTCTTTCCGGCCACCATTGTAATCGTGCACAAAAAATAATCGAGATTGTTACAAATCAACGTTTTATACCTCCCTGAGTCCGAAAAACATAGTTTTGCAGTTTTGTCCGTATGTCTGTGTGTGCGTGTATGTGTGTGTATGTATGTGTGTCTGTGAGCATGCTAACTTGAGTACCGTTACAGCTAGGTTGATGAAATTTCATATATAAGAATTATATAAAATTTATAGTTCTGTATAAACTTTTCCGCGATTTCCGGTAACCGGAAGTAGAACTACTTTAAATTTTTCAAAATCCTATATCTTGAGTAATGTTTTAGATAGATAAATGAAATTTCACGTGTAAGTAAAAGATCTAATTCTCTGCCTAGTGTTAAATTTTGAGTTATTTCCTTTGACCGGAAGTAGTAATTTACACTATTTCCGATTTCTCAAAAACCGCATGTGAATTTATCAAGTACTAATAATATTCCGCACTATTATACACATAATGTTTGGCTTTTATTTGGTGCGCAATTCTTTTTCTACGAGATTCTATTATATTTTTAAAAGTTTAAGTAATTAAAAATGTATTAAAAAATCATGTCTATATCCCGAGTTGCCATCCCCCATAGTGTTATATAAGAATATTCTAGAAAGTTTAGGTGAGATCACTCTCGGTTTATTTCTTTTATCATTCACTGTTTATTTCTTATCTCTGCAGGATTGAGCACAGTACCCAACTAAATGGAATCTACATTGGCGTAGAGAGAAATATCAAACAAAAGCCTGTCTCGACATTGGGAGGGCATTCCGTTGACGCTAGTTTGGTTCGATGATCAAATTCCACTCTACATAGGTTTTTTTTCTATTCAAGCTTAGTACATTTAAAAAAAATAAGCTTTCAAATATTGCAAATGTAATATAATCAAAGGAACAACAAAAAAAAAAAAAAAAAAAGCAGTTTGTCAATGTAAAATCCTTTCGAGCTAATTTGGGCTGAACGCCGACAGGAAACTACATTGAATTCTTTTTGGCTGTTGCATGAAAGACGTTACAATTTCAAACAATCGGTAGATGGCTTTCATACACTTTCTGTGAATGTGTTTTTGTTTTCCGCGCTGTTCTGAACACTCCAGACTTGTCGGTCTCTTGGTTGCTATGTTGCTAAATTTATTAAAAAAAATGTTTAAAAAATTAAACAGTTTATTGCATACAAATTGGAGCCAATTTTGTTCGTTCAAATATTTATTTGGTTTTGTTGTTTGTAATTAAACTGGCCAAAATTTATCCGGTTACTTTAATTCAATACCGACTTCATCGATTGTGTGTTTGTAAAATGTCGCCTGTCTAGGGAGAAATCTCGAGACTCTTTGACTATAATCCATTCCCAGCAGCCGACATATGCTGGCGCACCATTCGGTGATTGTAAATAATAGAGTCCTTGCAAACACGCGACCTAAATCACGTGATACCTACGTCCGCCGCCACGCTGGTGTACACCAGACGTAAACACAATCAGCTGTTCACCAGCGCTGGACGTGTTCACCAGCGCTGGACGCGTTCACTGTATGTAAAGAACCGCACCCGCGGAAAAGGAAAAATACGTTAAAAAACTTGAACTCTTAGGAATTGAAGATCCTTATACTGTTATTGACAGTTTCGTGGATAATATAAATATGTGGCCGAAATTTCTAAATAAAAATACCCACACACACTTTAAACCACCCCACCCACAGATTAAACCCCCACACACATTAAACCCCACCCACACTTTAAACCACCCCACCCACACTTTAAACCACCCCACCCACACATTAAATCACCGCACCCACAGATTAAACCCCCACACACATTAAACCCCACCCACACTTTAAACCACCCCACCCACAGATTAAACCCCCACACACATTAAACCCCACCCACACTTTAAACCACCTCACCCACAGATTAAACCCCACCCACACATTAAACCCCACCCATACAATAAACCCCACCCACACATTAAACCACCTCAACAACAAATTAAACCACACCACCCACAGATTAAACCCCACCCATACATTAAACCCCACCCACACATTAAACCACCCCACACACACATTAAAGCAACCCACACACACATTAAACCCCACCCACATATTTTCACCCCACACACACATTAAACCACCCACCCACACATTAAACCCCAACCACACATTAATCCCCTCCCCCCACACACACCCACACATTAACCCCCCCACATTAAACCACCCCACCCGCACATTAAACCCCACGTGATCTTGGCTTATCCATTCACCTGGATCAGATCACATCAACAAATTCAGCCGACATCCCAACTGCATGTATTTAGTTATCGATTACTTCCAACTTAACAACCAAATTCCCCTTTTGTCCCTTTGAACAGAACTTCATGCCAACACAAAGAGGTGAGAGAAAAAGAGAATGATTCCCTACGTGGTTGTGGTAACATCGCTGCGCACCAGTGTATGCAGTCAATTATTTACAAGCACCAATGTATGCAGTCAATTATTTACAAGCTGACGTTTAAGTCATTTACGAGAACAATGAACAGAAATAATGCTGAACAAATTTCTGCTGCTGAATTCAATGGACCGTGACCACTGTTGACGCCACTGTGTCAACAACCCATCTCCCCCCCCCCCCCTCGTTGCATGAACATTATTTTAACAATTCTCACTAGAACCAGTAGGTCTGGAACTAATTCTCTGCTCTAAAAGTTCAAGGACGAATTCTATTGGTGCTCTTAGTTCGAATAGTGCTAGGGGCTCTGTTTCCTCTTCATTGAAATGATTCGCATTTTTCAAATTATTTTAGAATTTATTTATGTGTAGTCATGTAATTCTGCTCTTGGAAATTAATTTTACTTCCGGTAAATGGAGACGATAAAATTAAATAAATATAAGTAAAGCGGGATTACACACACTGGACTTTCATATATTTTTATATGGTTTTCCAGTGCAATGGGGATATATAACAGCAGTGGCGTAGCGAGGTCGGGTGTCACCCGGTGCGGCACTTAATGGTGTCACCCCCCAGAGGCATAGCGACCCTTCCCGGGGACAAACTTTTAAGTTTTCGATTTGCACCCCCCCCCCCTCAAACTTCCGATTGCACCCCCCCCCCTCAAGTTTTTCTCTATTGTGCTATTTTTTGCCTTGGTGTCACCCCCCCCCCCCCCCCCTAAATGGTGTCACCCAATGCGGTCCGCATCCCCGCCCCCCCCCCCCCCCCTCGCTACGCCCCTGTATAACAGTAACGTCATAAGCCTTTGAGAACTATTAATTAATGACACTTATAATTCCCTAACTCATGTTCGCAACATTTTGCAATGGAGGAAACAAACCTCTTTTAATATTAAACAAAATCCTGCAGGTAAAAAGTTGGGGTGGGGTGGGGTGGGGGAGTACTCAAGTATGTTCAGTGAAGTTTCATTTAGTTGGCAGATAAAATGTAGCATTACGAAAGTAACCAGTAAGGTAATTAAAGTGACCGAAAGAGTTTAACTAAAACAATGTAGTAAGTGAACGAAGTAAAGTTCATCCGCCTAGATCCTACACCCTTCACCCCCGTCATCATCTTCTGTAAGCTCAGGGCTCAGATCGGCTGGTTCTCAAAGAAAATAAACTTTATATAACCCGTTTATTTCTTTACGAAGTTTGTCATTTATAAATACACTTTATATAACCCGTTTATTTCTTTACGAAGTTTGTCATTTATAAATACATTTTTCTTCTTAAAAAGCGTAACCAAAGCAACAGTGGTGGCATTTTAGGGGCTGGACAATTTTAACGGCAGTTAAATTAATATCAATGGGGAAAAGTGCTCTGAAATCAAGCAATTCGACATTCGAACACATGAAATTCGTATCTCGAGGTACCGCTTTATTTACTTACCAATGTACATTTCTGTTTTACTTGTAAAGAATTGACCTGCCGCTGCTATTAAAACTTACCTACCAATGTACATTTCTGTTTTACTTGTAAAGAATTGACCTGCCGCTGCTATTAAAACTCAGAATGAGAAAATTGTTGTCAAACAGGAAATAATGTTTTCTACCAGACCACGTGATCGATGTGAAAAGGGCGGGGCACCACTCTACGCCCTACAGCATTGACTGGGCCCTAACGGCAACTGACGAGAGTTCTTTTAGCACTTTTTTGTTCCAGACTATTCAAATGACAAAAAATTCTCTTCGATGCCCCATTATTCCACGTGATCAATGGAGCGTGGCTAATGATCACGTGGCCCACACGGCTGATTGTAGCGTGGCGAGTGATGGAGCCATGGCCAGAGGGCGCTCATGTCTATAGGGTGGCAGTTAATGTTTTGGTTGCCGTGGAAAGTTTGGTTAGGTGGGGGTTAATATTTTAGGTGGCGTGGAAAGTTTGGTTAGGTGGGGGTTAATATTTTAGGTGCCGTGGAAAGTTTGGTTGTGTGTGTGTGGGGGGGGGGGATGGGGGGGGGGGGGGTTAGAGTTTATATATTAGAGGATGTGGAAATTTTGGTTAAGTGTGTGTGTAGTGTGTGTGTGTGTGGGAGGGGGGTTAGAGATTACTATTTTAGCGGGTGTGGAAATTTTGGTTAAGTGTAGTTGTGTTGTGTGGTGGTGTTAGGGTCATGATGTGGTGTGACGTTAGGGTCAAGGTCAGATTATAGAATCAGTTTGGGGTGGGATCTAAGGTTCGAAACTTGCTGTAGTGCAACTCACGACCTTGACCAACAGTTTTCAAACCAAATAAATTTTCACTCTTTGAATGTTGTCAACCGTCGCTCGTATGATCGTCTACCGTTGCTGCCCTTTAAAGGCTCGAATGTTCGTCAACTGTTGCCGCCCTTTAAAAGGGTGCCAAGAGTTCTGTACTTTGTCAAGATCTCAGTTGAGTCAACCAGAGAAGAGAGCCTCAGGGGTCTGTCCCTCCCATGTCACGTGATGCAGGCAACCAGAGTTTCTTCCAGGCAACTCTTAGGGGGGGGGGAGCCCCAAACGAAATGGAGTATATATAGAAAATATATACTTTTAACAGTGTCCGCCCCCCCCCATCCCGCGGAAATTTTAGTCCAACCCCCCGAAAATTTCAAGTCCCCCCCCCCCCTCCCCGGAGAAAAAAGAAAGAGTCCTGAGTGAATCAGCCTGGGAGAACTGGCAAAGACACACTTTTGATATTTTCATTGTCAGCATATATATATATATATATGTTTTATATATATATATATATATATATATATATATATATATATATATATATATATATATATATATATATATATATATATATATATATATATATATATATACAAATGCATATAGGTTTAAATAAATAAATAAATGTATACGTATATGTATATATACATGTGTATATATGAATGTTTGTATATATATTTATATATATATATATATATGTGTGTGTGTGTTTGTATATATATATATATATATATATATATATATATATATATATATATATATATATATATATATATATATATATATATATATATATATATATATATATATATATATATATATATATATATATATATATATATATATATGAGTGCGCTTGTGTGTATCTAACTTGAGTTTAGAATTGAAAGACCTTTAATGAAATGAATATTGACCAGCGCAAGAAAAGCGGCGTTTAGCTTGAACAAAAGAATTTTTTTCTGGCCATTGACTGAATCAAGTGAGCGACTAAAGGCCGGCTGTGACGTAACAACAGAACAAGGCGCCGGCAGGGAACCAGCCGTTCGATCCGGAGGATCACAGATGGCATCGATCCAAATACGATCGACAGCGATACAAAAATAATCAATCGTTTACTCGTCTAAAAGCTCAGCGGTAAATGCATAATATATATATATATATATATATATATATATATATATATATATATATATATATATATATATATATATATATATATATATATATATATATATATATGCACACACATACATACAGACACTTGTTATGGGTGACTATTAGTTACTGTATCTTGTGCCATACAACCAAATGGTGCCACTGACATTATTTCACTTACAGCTGGCCTATAGAGTTCACTCGGTGTTTGGGTTATTAAAACAACCAACAAACAATGTTGTATTCTGACAGAACGAACAAACACAATGTTGTATTCTGACAGAACCAATAAACACAATGTTGTATTCTGACACTATCCTACATTACAAGCCAACGACAGTGGCAAGTGTGTCTAGTAGACCGTCTATATCAAATGAGTGAACGGAGCTTTATACCTACGCGGCAAGTGTCCCTAGAAAGAGCCTGCCCTTTGTCTAGGTGTGATAAAAGTATCGAACAGCCGTAAATCATCTATTTACGTGTGGCTTAGGTCGTCTAACGAACACAAGAGCAACTCGTAAACTTCTCACTTGAAAGTGTTGATTGATTGAAAACTGTCAAGTTAAGGCATGGTGGTCTTGTTAGCTCACGTATAAACTCTAAACATCAAACTTTGCTTTTCTTAAAATAGCAGCATCATTTGACCAGCCCAGCAGGATGCTATGACCTTGACCCAGCATACCACTTTGACCTAACCCATGAAACACCTGAGCAAGACACTATAACCTTCAAACAAGGACGATCACACTCTCCAAGGCACAATGACCTTGACCCAGTATGGTAAAGTGATCACCTTCTCCAATCTCAACCAATCAAAATTTCAATCACCTACCGTGACCTTGACCGTAACGTGATTGTTTCTGAGATAATGAGTCACGTGCCATCATGATAACATCAGTGAAACGTCACGCGTCACGCTTCATCAGTTTCCCTGGCGTCACTACCAGAGTCATCTGACTTATGACTCGACAAACTGCAGGACCTAACCGATAAACGGTCGCCAGATTATTTAATTACCATCTCGTTAGCCTCGCTAATTGAAACCCCATCTCGCGGCTGGATGCTGGAATATTCCATCAAGCCTTTGAATATTTGACACAAGCTTCAAACAACAGCTCCAGCAAGCTGGGTCGGAGTAAAGCAACGCTTTCTCGGTCTCCTGGACAGTGGCGTAGCTAGGATTTTTGGGCCCCTATGCAAAAATTATAATTGGGCCCCCCTACGTCATTCTGTAAATTGTGTATTTTACACGTCCTAATTGTATATTTATAGGGTATTATTATGTAGCACCCCCGTATCGTATGATTTTATATCACTTTTATGTAAAAACAAACTGAAAAAAAAATGTAAGCCTGTTACATTCAAGTAGCCTAACACAGTAGCATTGTTGGACGGGGTGGGGGTGACACTCACTAAACGCGCCGGGCAGTGGCGTAGCGAGGTCGGGTGTTACCCGGTGCGGCACATAATGGTGTCACCCCCCCAGAGGCGTAGTAACCCTTCCCGGGGACAAACTTTCAAATTTTCGATTTGCACCCCCCCTCAAGCTTTCGATTTGCACCCCCTTCTAAAACTTTCGATTTGCACCCCCCTCAAGTTTTTCTCTATATATTTTGCTATTTTTTGCCTTGGTGTCACCCCCCCCTAAATGGTGTCACCCGGTGCGGTCCGCACCCCCCGCCCCCCCCCCTCGCTACGCCTCTGGCGCCGGGGGATATCGAGCCTTGTGACGCCACTAACCAAATACAAATTTTAAAAAGTTGCTCATGATTTATTTAGATTTTTTTTTCTTTCTTATAAGTTTGCAAAGTGATTAATATGTTTCTTGAAGTCCCATTAGCTGCTTCTGTATGTTCGATACCTAGGATGGCCAAGTTACTGACCCAAAGGGCATGTCTACAACTTGTTTCATACCATCATAATTATGGAGAGACTCGGGGCGCCTAATCGTATACTACTGCCGAGACGGCTGGAGGACACCCTAATTTTCTTTCTCCGTATCCCTAGGGCATGGCGCTCAATAAAACAAGTGTATGCGCCGTATGCTCACGGGGAAGCCCGGGGCGCAGGCTGATGCACTTCTGCAGTTTGACCGTTGAATTAAGCAGTAACCCTGACCCCTGTACAGGACACACAATCAACTCTGGGTGGCAAACCGAACCGCCTTACTGTCAAGGAGACGCTCTCCGAAAGAAATACAAAAATATTTAATGGCAGAAAACCTTACAGAAGTCAGTTTCTTTCTGGCTTCTCTTCGAGGAGGAGGGGGAGGGAGGGGGGGGGGGCTCTACTTCTTGTTTGTGGGGTTGTTGTAGGAAATTTCACCGTCAGTAGAGGTTTGTCTGAATTATTCTAAACGACTTCCAGATGTTTCTTGGCGATTGGATCATTTTTGTACTAATGCATAAAGGACAGGGAAACAGACAAATAAAAATCTTATATAGCGGCATATTGATGAGAGATACATTAGATCAACAAACAAATTGTGATTAAGGTTAAAACTAGCAGAAAAACATTGACAAATTTTTGACTTAGCTTGTTGTGAAAACACTGTCGACGGTTGTTAACCAAAAAAAGGACTTAATTGCAATCATGGATTGATGGATGGAATTCCGGTGAGGGCAGAGAGTTGAGAGGGTAGGGGTGCAGGATTGTGGCGGTGGGGTAGAGAGTTGAGAGGGTAGGGGTGCAGGATTGTGGCGGTGGGGTAGAGAGTTGAGAGGGTAGGGGTGCAGGATTGTGGCGGTGGGGTAGAGAGTTGAGAGGGTAGGGGTGCAGGATTGTGGCGGTGGGGTAGAGAGTTGAGAGGGTAGGGGTGCAGGATTGTGGCGGTGGGGTAGAGAGTTGAGAGGGTAGGGGTGCAGGATTGTGGCGGTGGGGTAGAGAGTTGAGAGGGTAGGGGTGCAGGATTGTGGCGGTGGGGTAGAGAGTTGAGAGGGTAGGGGTGCAGGATTGTGGCGGTGGGGTAGAGAGTTTTTAGCGATGTGTATAAATTTGCTGGTGCCGGATGCCAATCTCACAAAAGAGTCAATGTTCAAGTTTATTGATAGGCTAATTCCATCAACGGCTTGCCCGACAATGCAACAATGTCTATAGTGTTATTAATACCAATGGGTCCTATACAGCACCTCCCCAGTAAGAAAGGTCTGGAGGCCTTATTTGGAACTTTTGATTACTTCTACAGTAGAATAGAAACTGGATTTCCGTTTTCTTTTAAAATTATTTTTATAATACAAATATTCAAATTCCAATGTTAAACTTAAAAGAAATTAAAGGGAAAAGGGCCCCTATTTGCATTGGGCCCCTATGCCGTGCTTACGCTAGCTTTACGGTAGCTACGCCACTGCTCCTGCAGCAAGTAATACACATTCTTAATTGTAGTTTGTTAAAAAGTTTTCAATTTAAGACGCTACACGTGTGTTACTGAAAGTTAAGTTCAGGAGATTTTGGTCCATTGCAACAATCATAGAATAGGATTGTGTATCCAATGATTGATCTAACACATGATAATTTGGCACAACCCCGCCTTCTATCTGACACAACCCCGCCTCCTGCCACAACCCAGCCTCCTATCTGACACAACCCAGCCTCCTATCTGACAACCCCACCTCCTATCTTACACAACCCCGCCTCCTATCTGACAACCCCACCTCCTATCTTACACAACCCCACCTCCTATCTTACACAACCCCGCCTCCTATCTGACAACCCCACCTCCTATCTGACACAACCCCACCTCCTATCTGACACAACCCCGCCTCCTATCTGACACAACCCCGTCTCCTATCTTACACAACCCCGCCTTCTATCTGACACAACCCCGCCTCCTGCCACAACCCAGCCTCCTATCTGACAACCCCACCTCCTATCTGACACAACCCCGTCTCCTATCTTACACAACCCCGCCTTCTATCTGACACAACCCCGCCTCCTGCCACAACCCAGCCTCCTATCTGACAACCCCACCTCCTATCTGACACAACCCCGTCTCCTATCTTACACAACCCCGCCTCCTATCTGACACTACCCCGCCTCCTATCCGGACAGAGAAAACACGTAGAGAGTAACCCTCATACCGCCCAATGGACTGACCAGCCACCTAAGGGTCTATTACACAGCCAACAGCTGTCCACTGAGACTGACCAGCCACCTAAGGGTCTATCACACAGCCAACAGCTGTCCACTGAGACTGACCAGCCACCTAACCTAAGGGTCTATCACACAGCCAACAGCTGTCCACTGAGACTGACCAGCGATCTAGGGGTCTATCACACAGCCAACAGCTGTCCACTGAGACTGACCAGCCACCTAACCTAAGGGTCTATCACACAGCCAACAGCTGTCCACTGAGACTGACCAGCGATCTAGGGGTCTATCACACAGCCAACAGCTGTCCACTGAGACTGACCAGCCACTTAAGGGTCTATCACACAGCCAACAGCTGTCCACTGAGACTGACCAGCCACTTAAGGGTCTATCACACAGCCAACAGCTGTCCACTGAGACTGACCAGCCACCTAAGGGTCTATCACACAGTTACACAGAGCGACATAACATTGGATGGAGCAAAGTTTACGGAACTTTAAAAAAAAATTATCTCCGAAAAGGTGCCTCTGTCATGAATATGTTCGCCCCCCCCCCCCTTCCCCCCTCCGATTACAGCTTTATGAAGACCGTACTAACAAGATATGAGTCATGAAAGAATGATGAATGATAAAAGTCTTGGAATCACATTGTGTATCATAAAAGAATGACACACGATAAAAGTCTTGAAACACATTGTGTAGTCTAAGTCTAGAGGAGAAATACCCAACCAATGAGGCCTGGCGACTGGAGTGCCTAATGAAGCGTGACGTTATGTCGCATCTAACGCCTGGTCAGGCAGTAATGACGTCATCAATCGCCGTTACATCGGCTGTAATATCCCCAATATGTAACCGTGAGTGTCTCCCCCCCCCTCCCCGCTTTACCACGACGGATATGTTGTCATTGATCACGTGTCACAGAGGACCAATCAGAGCGAGGTGGGCGGAGTCTCGCTAGTGTTGGACTGAAGCCGGAAGCACTAGGTAACTGGCGGCAAGTTTTGCGACCATTGGAGGGAGTTACCGCAGGAGTAGTTCCAACAGACTTGTGCCGAGAGTTGAAACACCAGGACTAGTTCCAACAGACTTGTGCCGAGAGTTGAACCATACAACTTTGCGAATAGTTTTAAAAGGAATACCAACAGGATTTTCTCTGATTTTCTCGTAAGACGAAAGTTTTGGGATGCAGCGTTAAGATGGGACACTTATTTCCGCCTTTTGTTTTTCTTGTAAGTATCATACCTAAAACATTTTATACTCCATCCAACTTCTCAGATATCAGCAAGCCGAGTCTTAAAAGGGAACAAAGTATTGAGCATTTGATTGTAAACATTTCGGCCTTTACATGGTGAGGGAGGGTGAAATCGAAATGTTGGGTGCGGGATTTTAAACAGATGTACAAAGTTCCATGCGTGTTTTTAAAAAAATTTGAAGCGATGTTGATGTGTTTTTCTGGGTTGCGTTTTTGTGATGTGTATTTTTGAACGTTGATGTGTTTTTGTGAGGTTTTTTTTTTGTAAGTTCTTAATTTTTTCAAGAGTTTATGTATTTTGTCAAGTCCGTGTATTTTGGTGAGTTGATGTGTTCTTATGAGTTGATGTCGCCAGTCTACCGATGCGTCTGTCTTGAGGTATGCGTGTGTACCTCTCCATTCATTCAACCGTGTCGCTACAACATTACTGGCACACTTGACCTTTTGTGTTGTTACATTAGATGTGTGTGTCTGTAGACACACGTCACGACACGTGAGTGTTGGTATAATTCAGACAAAAACGAGAAAGAAAACGGAGACAAAACATTTAGTTTTGTACTCGGCTTGAACGAAAGAGCCGACAGGAAACAATGGAAATGACATCACTTGATGGGAAAGGTTAAAATTGATATTGAGTTTTCAAAACATTCAGTAGTTATTCAAGCACTCATTTTCTGATCGATAACATTAATGTACAATATCTGCTCAAGTGTGGTAGAGCGACGTTCAACACAGTATGTGAGCGATGTGTCTGTGTGTCTGTGTACAATGTGTCTGTGTGTACGATGTGTCTGTTTGTCTTTGTGTGTGTACGGTGTGTTTGTGTGTCTGTGTGTCTGTGAACGATGTGTCTGTGTACGATGTGTCTGTGTGTCTGTGTACGATGTGTCTGTGTGTCTGTGTACGGTTTGTCTGTGTGTCTGTGTACGGTGTGTCTGTGTACGATGTGTCTGTGTATCTGTGTACGATGTATCTGTGTACGATGTGTCTGTGTACGATGTGTCTGTGTGTAAGATGTGTCTGTGTACGATTTGTCTGTGTGTCTGTGTACGGTTTGTCTGTGTGTCTGTGTACGATGTGTCTGTGTACGATTTGTCTGTGTGTCTGTGTACGATGTGTCTGTGTACGGTGTGTCTGTGTACGATGTGTCTGTCTACGGTGTGTCTGTGTACGACGTGTCTGTGTGTCTGTGTACGATGTGTCTGTGTACGATGTGTCTGTGTGTCTGTGTACGATGTGTCTGTGTATCTGTGTACGATGTGTCTGTGTGTCTGTGTACGATGTGTCTGTGTGTCTGTGTACGGTGTGTCTGTGTACGATGTGTCTGTGTGTCTGTGTACGATGTGTCTCTGTGTCTGTGTACAATGTGTCTATGTACGATGTGTCTGTGTACGATGTGTCTGCCATAGTTGACCGTGTCGAATGTCTACTTGTCCAATTGAAATGCTTTCCACGACAGCTGCTTTGCAGACTTATATTTTAAAGCAATCATTCTTCAGTTGTTTGGAGTTACCAAACCCCACCAGCTTCGTATACACATTCACCAAAACCTTCTTAATAGGGAATATTAATCATGATTTGAGAGAAAGACCTACACATTAAAGTTTCTCCGTTGTGTAAACTTTTGGGTCACACGACAAAATAGCTCTGGACAAAATATCACAGTTCACCTGTAACAGGACAAAATGTGTATGGGGATGAAATATCCTAGGATAAAAACATCTCAGACCCAATATCCTAAAATCCCAGGATAAATTATCTATGGAAAAATATCTCAGACAAATGTCTGAGAGCAAAAACACAAGGACAAAATAAATCATGAAACAATCTCACACAATATATCTTACACAAAATATCTTACACAAAATATCTTACACAAAATATCTTACACAAAATATCTTACACAAAATATCTTACACAAAATATCTTACACAAAATATCTTACACAAAATATCTTACACAAAATATCTTACACAATGTACCACAGAAAATCGGTCAATTTAAGAATCCAATCACTCCAAACAGAAGAAACAAAACATGGAAGGCACCACTTTTCTGATATAGCAATATATGAATCAGGCTTACCGAATTCTATTATCTATAATATAACGCTCCTTCCGTCATCGCTATAGATTTTGGAACCATAAAAATAAACATCGGACCATACAGTGCTTTTACAGTGCATCGCATTATCTTATTTTAATTAAAGAATAGAGTTTGTTTATATAACGACTTACATTTATTTTATATTTGCCACAGTTTTTTTCACTTTCAAATAACGTGAAGAAAATATTAAATACACGCACATTGCTAAAACATTTTAAACGGATCAATGTCAAATATAATTTTCGTTTTGATTCCTAGAATAAGTGGATACATTTTCATAACAGTAGGATCTAATAATCGAATTAATTAAAATCTTTTAATAGTTATGCCAGGGGAGGTAATTTAAAAAAATAAATTCAACTCACCCTAATATAAAAATGTGAATGCAAAATATGCGGATGTCCAAAAGGGAATTATTGTTGGAATAATATAATTAGCAAAATGTGAATACAAGATTGCAAAACTATGTTTTTCCGACTCAGGGAGGTGTAAAACGTCGAGATTTGTAAACATATACGAGAAAGTAATAATTCACAAAAAACGTTATATGAATGCATTGATATAGTGCAATGTGGTAGGTAAAACACGGATATTTTAAATACTGCCTTTTGTATATTTTATACGCTGAACGTACTGTTTACTAATTATTATTTCTATCTTTCGGTTTGTGGACAAGCTTAAGGTTTTATAGTCGTCCACTAAATTGAATCAGGCGTGTCCGCCGGCGCTCGGTCAATGTGAGATTCGGCGCCACGGGCTAGACTGTGAGCACTATGCGTTTATGTTTGCATTTAAGTTGTGTTTATGTTATGAGTGTTGTAATTGTATTTCCGTTTGTGTTTTCGTTTGTGTTTGCATTGTGTTTGTTTGAATTTTGTTTGTGTTTTCTTTTGTTTTCGTGTTATGTTTGTGTTTTCTTTTGTGTTTGTGTTGTGTTTGAGTTTGTGTTTTTGTTTTGTGTTTGTGTTTAGTTTTGTTCTGTTCCCAAGTTGGTACATTTAAAAAAGATTTACTGTGGCGGAGCACGGGTATGCAGCTAGTAGGTGTCTAATACGTCATGCCACCAATGGTGTCACTGTGGCTGGTGTCACCCGGTGTGGTAACGAAGGGTGTCTAACGGTGCGATGACTGAGGGTGTCTAACGGTGCGATGACTGAGGGTGTCCCCCAGCTCCTTCCTATCATTTTAAACCGATTTAACTGGACACGAAATTGTTTAGACAGTATGATTTCTCTGACTGGTCTCACCCCCTAAATGATATCACCTGGTGCAGACCGTACCCCCCCCCCCCGCTCCTAGCTTGTGACGTCACAGCATACCGCTAATCCCCGTTCACATTAAGTCTTGTCCATTCTTTCAGTGGTGAAGCCTAGCGCTACATTTTATACACTTCGGCATCCCAATGTTTACAGTTTACGTCTAAAATTAGCAATTACACAGCTACTAAGTGTAAGCTTACATCGCCGTATTATCGCATGATCATCTCAACCGTGAAATAGGACGACTACTGTACAGTGTACACACATTTTGCGACCATCTCAACCGTTGAAATAGGAAGACTACTGTACAGTGTACACACAGTTTACGTTTGAAAGCAAGCATTTTACTGTCGCTTTGGTATCAATTCACGGTTTGGTTAGTTCAGAGAAAATGTTTTTCTTGTGGGGAACAATCTGAATTTAAATATTCATTCGCGGCATCAGGACAAGAGAGCTTTGAGGGTGGGGGAAGCGGGGGGTTGTGTGAGTACTTCTCACATAATGACGCAATGTGTTGGTGGTTAGGGATCTCACAGAGTTTATATCGTTCAGTGATTAGTGGATCTGGTAGAGTTTATATATTTTGAGAGATTAGGGGTTCTCATAGTTTATATCGTTCAGTGATTGCGGGATGTCATAGAATTAATGTCGTTTGGTGATTGGGGACTTTGACCCCCCCCTCCCGAAGAAAGTCTACCGCCCGAACGAAAAGGAATTTATGTAGAAAATATATACACTTAACAGTGTCCGCCCCCCCCCCCCCCCCGGAAATTTGAGTCCGCCCTCCTACCCCCGGAAAATTTTAAGTGCACCCCCGAAAAAAAAGTCTGGAAGAAACACTGGTTGCCTTGTAGTTTGTTCTTGAGTGGACAAAGGCTATGTCAGCAAATCCAGAAAGTAAAGCAGGCTGTAATCAGAGTCAATGGCCTAAATGGCCCATAACACGTTGACATGTAATATTTAATTGTGTTAGAGGAAATCTTCAATATCTCTGTTAAGAAAATCCCCTCAATAATACAATTAAGAAGGAAGAAACCGCTGATAGAGCAGGATTTCTGGATAGGTTTGGTTGGTAGGTTGGGGTAGGTTTAACAGTGACCATCGACATTTAATGTCAAACTAACGCTAGTACTCTAGCCTTAAACATCATATTTCTACTCTAATTGTCTTTGTCGCGTTTGAAATCTAACGTAAAATGTCACATTTTGACGTTAACCTTCTATGTCATATTTGAACTCTAACCCTACTTCTCACATTTGAACTCTAACCCTACTTGTCACATTTGAACTCTAACCCTACATGTCACATTTGAACTCTAACCCTACATCTCACATTTGAACTCTAACCCTACATCTCACATTTGAACTCTAACCCTACATGTCATATGTGAACTCTAACCCTACATGTCACATTTGAACTCTAACCTTACATGTCACATTTGAACTCTAACCCTACATCTCACATTTGAACTCTAACCTTACATGTCACATTTGAACTCTAACCCTACATGTCACATTTGAACTCTAACCCTACATGTCACATTTGAACTCTAACCCTAGATGTCACATTTGAACTCTAACCTTACATGTCACATTTGAACTCTAACCCTACATGTCACATTTGAACTCTAACCTTACATGTCACATTTGAACTCTAACCCTACATGTCACATTTGAACTCTAACCTTACATGTCACATTTGAACTCTAACCCTACATGTCACATTTGAACTCTAACCCTACATGTCATATGTGAACTCTAACCTTACATGTCACATTTGAACTCTAACCTTACATGTCACATTTGAACTCTAACCCTACATCTCACATTTGAACTCTAACCCTACATCTCACATTTGAACTCTAACCTTACATGTCACATTTGAACTCTAACCCTACATGTCACATTTGAACTCTAACCCTACATCTCACATTTGAACTCTAACCCTACATCTCACATTTGAACTCTAACCCTACATCTCACATTTGAACTCTAACCCTACATGTCATATGTGAACTCTAACCCTACATGTCACATTTGAACTCTAACCTTACATGTCACATTTGAACTCTAACCCTACATCTCACATTTGAACTCTAACCTTACATGTCACATTTGAACTCTAACCCTACATGTCACATTTGAACTCTAACCCTACATGTCACATTTGAACTCTAACCCTACATGTCACATTTGAACTCTAACCTTACATGTCACATTTGAACTCTAACCTTACATGTCACATTTGAACTCTAACCCTACATGTCACATTTGAACTCTAACCTTACATGTCACATTTGAACTCTAACCCTACATGTCACATTTGAACTCTAACCCTACATGTCACATTTGAACTCTAACCCTACATGTCACATTTGAACTCTAACCCTACATGTCACATTTGAACTCTAACCCTACATCTCACATTTGAACTCTAACCCTACATGTCACATTTGAACTCTAACCCTACATGTCACATTTGAACTCTAACCCTACATCTCACATTTGAACTCTAACCCTACATGTCACATTTGAACTCTAACCCTACATGTCACATTTGAACTCTAACCCTACATGTCACATTTGAACTCTAACCCTACATGTCATATTTGAACTCTAACCTTACATCTCACATTTGAACTCTAACCCTACATGTCACATTTGAACTCTAACCCTACATGTCACATTTGAACTCTAACCCTACATGTCACATTTGAACTCTAACCCTACATGTCACATTTGAACTCTAACCCTACATGTCACATTTGAACTCTAACCCTACATGTCACATTTGAACTCTAACCCTACATGTCACATTTGAACTCTAACCCTAATAGTCATATTTGAACTCTAACCTTACATGTCACATTTGAACTCTAACCCTACATGTCACATTTGAACTCTAACCTTACATGTCACATTTGAACTCTAACCCTACATCTCACATTTGAACTCTAACCTTACATGTCACATTTGAACTCTAACCTTACATGTCACATTTGAACTCTAACCCTACATGTCACATTTGAACTCTAACCTTACATGTCACATTTGAACTCTAACCCTACATGTCACATTTGAACTCTAACCCTACATGTCACATTTGAACTCTAACCCTACATGTCACATTTGAACTCTAACCCTACATGTCACATTTGAACTCTAACCTTACATGTCACATTTGAACTCTAACCTTACATGTCACATTTGAACTCTAACCTTACATGTCACATTTGAACTCTAACCTTACATGTCACATTTGAACTCTAACCCTACATGTCACATTTGAACTCAAACCCTACATCTCACATTTGAACTCTAACCCTACATCTCACATTTGAACTCTAACCCTACATCTCACATTTGAACTCTAACCCTACATCTCACATTTGAACTCTAACCCTACATCTCACATTTGAACTCTAACCCTACATGTCACATTTGAACTCTAACCCTACATGTCACATTTGAACTCTAACCTTACATGTCACATTTGAACTCTAACCCTACATGTCACATTTGAACTCTAACCCTACATGTCATATGTGAACTCTAACCCTACATGTCACATTTGAACTCTAACCCTACATGTCACATTTGAACTCTAACCCTACATCTCACATTTGAACTCTAACCCTACATGTCACATTTGAACTCTAACCCTACATGTCACATTTGAACTCTAACCCTACATGTCACATTTGAACTCTAACCCTACATGTCACATTTGAACTCTAACCTTACATGTCACATTTGAACTCTAACCCTACATGTCACATTTGAACTCTAACCCTACATGTCATATGTGAACTCTAACCCTACATCTCACATTTGAACTCTAACCTTACATGTCACATTTGAACTCTAACCTTACATGTCACATTTGAACTCTAACCCTACATGTCACATTTGAACTCTAACCCTACATGTCATATGTGAACTCTAACCCTACATGTCACATTTGAACTCTAACCCTACATCTCACATTTGAACTCTAACCCTAC
Source organism: Physella acuta (assembly GCF_028476545.2). NCBI lineage: Eukaryota > Metazoa > Mollusca > Gastropoda > Physidae > Physella > Physella acuta. The sequence goes on from NW_026731876.1 coordinate 193,747, forward strand.
ATCTCACATTTGAACTCTAACCTTACATGTCACATTTGAACTCTAACCCTACATGTCACATTTGAACTCTAACCCTACATGTCATATGTGAACTCTAACCCTACATCTCACATTTGAACTCTAACCTTACATGTCACATTTGAACTCTAACCTTACATGTCACATTTGAACTCTAACCTTACATGTCACATTTGAACTCTAACCCTACATGTCACATTTGAACTCTAACCCTACATGTCACATTTGAACTCTAACCCTACATGTCACATTTGAACTCTAACCCTACATGTCACATTTGAACTCTAACCTTACATGTCACATTTGAACTCTAACCCTACATGTCATATGTGAACTCTAACCCTACATGTCACATTTGAACTCTAACCCTACATGTCACATTTGAACTCTAACCCTACATCTCACATTTGAACTCTAACCTTACATGTCACATTTGAACTCTAACCCTACATCTCACATTTGAACTCTAACCCTACATGTCACATTTGAACTCTAACCCTACATGTCATATTTGAACTCTAACCTTACATGTCACATTTGAACTCTAACCCTACATGTCACATTTGAACTCTAACCCTACATGTCACATTTGAACTCTAACCCTACATGTCACATTTGAACTCTAACCCTACATGTCACATTTGAACTCTAACCTTACATGTCACATTTGAACTCTAACCTTACATGTCACATTTGAACTCTAACCTTACATGTCACATTTGAACTCTAACCCTACATGTCACATTTGAACTCTAACCCTACATCTCACATTTGAACTCTAACCTTACATGTCACATTTGAACTCTAACCTTACATGTCACATTTGAACTCTAACCCTACATGTCACATTTGAACTCTAACTCTACATGTCATATGTGAACTCTAACCCTACATCTCACATTTGAACTCTAACCTTACATGTCACATTTGAACTCTAACCCTACATGTCACATTTGAACTCTAACCCTACATGTCACATTTGAACTCTAACCCTACATGTCACATTTGAACTCTAACCCTACATGTCATATGTGAACTCTAACCCTACATCTCACATTTGAACTCTAACCTTACATGTCACATTTGAACTCTAACCTTACATGTCACATTTGAACTCTAACCCTACATGTCACATTTGAACTCTAACCTTACATGTCACATTTGAACTCTAACCCTACATGTCACATTTGAACTCTAACCCTACATGTCACATTTGAACTCTAACCCTACATGTCACATTTGAACTCTAACCCTACATCTCACATTTGAACTCTAACCCTACTTGTCACATTTGAACTCTAACCTACATGTGCTCATCACATGTCATATCACCACAGCTCTAACAAAATCCCTCACCGATTTGTTTGTGTTGATCCACAGGTTTCTGTTGTTGGGCTGACGCTAGGTGAGTACAGCTGTTGTTTTTTGTGTCGATTGAAGTGTAGAGAAATATGGGACATTATATGTTCCTATCTCCACCCCACCCCACCCCAACCACACATTACACACCCCTACCCCCACCCCACCCCACCATACCCACCCCTACCCACACATTACTTGCAACATCTGCACGAGTCCAACTATTTCCATGTGTCGTCTGTATGCAATTATCTTGTATAGTCTGTAGTTAGTTGAATGAATTATACATGGAAAATTTATTATTTATGGACTACAGAAGCATTCAAATAAATACTTAGATAGATGGCAAGATAGACAGATATTTCGGAAAGACAAAAATAAATAGATACTAAGAGAAAGACAGAAATAAATAAAGAAATACATAAAGAAAGACAAATAAAGCAGCAATCACCCTCCCTAAATTGTATCCTATATTCTTATATAACAGTAAGGGGGGGGGGGGGGGGGAGATAAAGAAGTTTATGACCAAACTGCCTGTTTTTTACTTTCTCGTATATACGAAGTATAGAGAAAGTATTGTAATCGTGCAAAAAAAAAAATCGAGATTTTTACAAATCTCGACGTTTTACATCTCACTGATACGGAAAAACATAATTTTGCAATCTTGTCCGTATGTCTGTGTGTCTGTCTGTGTGTCTGTCTGTCTGTCCGTGTGTAAACACGATAACTTGAGTACCGTTACAGCTAGGTTGATGAAATTTCATATATAAGTATTTTATCAAAATCGTAGATCCGTATCAACTTTTGAGCGATTTCTGATAACCGGAAGTGGTACTTTTCCTACTTTGAAATTTTCAAAAGCCTATAACTTGAGTACTATTTCAGATAGATAAACAAAATTTCACATGTAAGTAAACGATCTAATTCTCTACCTTCTGTTAAATTTTGAGTCATTTCCGTTGAACGGAAGTAGTAATTTACGCTACTTCCGATTTCTCAAAAAACTAATGTAAATTTTTAAACTACTAATAATATTGCGCACTATTATGCGCTTTTTTATTTAGCGTTCACTTGGAGTGCAATTCTTTTGTCTACGAGATTTTATTCTATTTTTAAAACTTTAAGTATTTAAAATGGATTAAAAATCATGTCTATAGCCCGAGTTCCCATCCCCTGTTATTTTATATAAAAATATTCGAGAAAGTTTAGGGGAGATCACTCCCGGTTTATTTTTTGAGAAAATTTCTAAGAATTTATCTTAATGGAATATGATAATAAATTATCAATTTTCATGTTTTTTGAGAAATCAGAAATAGAGCAAAATACCCCATTATAAAACAGAGATTTTCTACTCTATTGTACACACTTAAAATAAAGAATTACTTAGAAAAACTATTGCGCGCTAAAATTGATATAAAATTATCAAATTCTTACAATATTCTGAGAAATCAGAAAAAGCGTAAAGTACTAGATCTACTTCCATTCAATAGAAATCACTCAAACTTTGATAGAATAAAAAATCTTGTGTCTTAAATCTTATATAAGCTCCTTAAGTATTCGTATTTTCCCACGTTTTCTTTAACTTGCTTTCGTCTCTGTTTGTTTGTCTTTCCAATCAAATCTTGCGATCGAAATTTCTGGCACTTCCCAGTTAGCTAGCGCGCTGAAATTTTCAGGGAAGCTTTGTTTTGGATGACAATAGAATATTCAATTGTTATTATTACTAAATTGATCCATGGAAACATTTTATTGATCATTTTAGACCGCTATATAATTGTACAAAAAACGTGGGGAAAAAGGGACATAACCCAGTAACTGTAATTTGATGAAAACAAGGTTCGGTACTCTCCCTCTTTGCTTACTGAGTAGTGTTCACGCGGTGTTTGTGTACAAACAACCGTAACAACTGGTGGCCAGTATGGGGGAGACGATATGGTCGAGTGGTTGGGCACACGATTGCTATCCCACTCGACACGGGTTCAAATCTATGTGTTCTAGTCAGTAACGTATTCACACAACGTGTTTTTTACGAGTTGTCTTTTTACGAGACTTTAATGCTATACAACTTTTACGAGATTTTAATGCAAACAAACAGACAAAGACTAAAAAGTAGAAAATAATAATCATTAAAAAAGTTTTTAAAAACCCACGTTTTCTGATTGAACTAAAAAGTAGAAAATAAATGTTATACATGACAATAATGCAAGCGATCACTCTACTATAAGCGATCAAAAACGTGGGGCGCCGTGATTTTCTTACAGTTTCTAATACTGTTGACTCTCTACAAGCTCCCTAATAAAAGTCAATAGTATTATCTAATCAATAGTAATATAACTTTTACTTCGGCGCCCCACGTTTTTCATCGCTTATAGTAGAGTGATCGCTTGCATTATTGTCATGTATAACATTTATTTTCTACTTTTTAGTTCAATCAGAAAACGTGGGTTTTTAAAAACTTTTTTAATGATTATTATTAGAAACCAGAAATAGAGTGAAGTACCACTTCCGGATTTCAGAGGTCACTTAAAGATTGCTTTCACAAGATTTATCATAGTAATTTTTTAGGGCCTGTACTTTAAATTATCCCCACTGTTTACCCCCAAGTTTTATATCCAAGATCTCATATTTGTGTATGAAATTTCGCCTAGCTAAATCAAACGGCACTCAAGTTTGCCTTTTGCACACGGAACTACAGTCAAGCACCAGTCCCGGTTACCGGAAATCATCCAAAAGTTGAATCAGAAAACATGCTCATACAATGTAATACTTATATATGAAATTCAGTCCACCTAACGTTACCAGTACTCAAGATATTGGTTTTTGAGAAACCGGAAGTGGAGTAAGTACCACTTCCGGTTACCGGACATTGTTCAAAAGTTGTTAAAAAACTAAATATTTTTCATACACTTTTTATATGAAATTTCGTAAACCTAAACCGAACGAACAGACAGACAAACGGGCAAGATTGCAAAAGGGGAGTTTTTCCGACTCCCATTGGTGAAAAACGTCAAGATTTTTTCTCGATTCCCAATTTTCATCCGATTCTACCCCATATCTTTAATTTCGCATACGATAAAGTAGGGATTCTCCAAACGGCGAAAACTGTCTTAATTATTCAGCACGATTACAATATTTGCTCTATCTATACCCTGTATACGAGAAAGTAAAAAAGACTAAAAGAAAGAAAGAAAGAAATAGACAAACATGTAGACATCAGGAAGTAAAGACAGAAAAAATTAACAGAGCAAAAAAAATGCAGAAATAATAAAGCATGGAAAAAACAGATGCAATAAAGACAGAAAGAAATACCCGAACTGTTAAGACAGAAAGAAAGACAGAAACAAGACAGCTAAAACAAAAATAGTTGGCAAGAAAAAAGACAGTAACGACAGAAAAACAGACAAACATCATAACATGCATGTATCCCACAAGATAAGGTGAATGTATCTAGGATGCCGTAAGAAAGTTTTCTATTTCGTAAGACTTGTGTATGTTGTGTAAATATTCCCCTAAAGTAGAAACACGTCTGCCAATATTTCAGCGACGTAAAAAAACAAAGATTCGATCAACGCTATCACGAAACAAAAGCAACAACACAAAGCATCAAATATTAAAGGGCTATTAGTCCGTCCGCATAGAACCTACCACGGCAGTGAAATAAACCCGCTCACTTGATCGAGAATTCTATTAAACAAAGCTCCAGATGAGATAAAGAAAACGATCCAGTTTGAAAGTTTCTCAAATAATGAGAGCAGTTTAATTAATGAGTTTAGAGAGTAGCAATCGATATGCTTTACATGCATGAATTGGCTTTGTCTCGCTCCTTAACATTTATGTCGTAAGTGTAAGTGGTACATGTATTCAACATTTGATGAAATACATTTCTAAATGGTTAACGAAACAAAACATTCTAAAAAGTGGGAAACTGAATATATCGGCAAATAAAGAAAACGTTTTTAGTAGAAAGGTAAATAAAATAACTATTATCATGAATGTAAATAAATTGAATTTGTTTTATAAACAGTACAAAAAAATTGAATATAAACGATCAAAATACATCTGGTTGTGTTAAAATTGACCGTACGTTAAACAGTCCAAAGCAAATATTGAATGAAACAGTTGTCTTGTTTAAAGTAACGGTCAGATATATGTTTGAATGAATCAGTTGTTTTGTGCCAGTAATTTAACAAGTTTAACTCGTTCCTTGCTGGTACACTGTGCCAGTAATTTTAACCACTTGATTTAATTATCCCGAAATCTCAAATCATGAGCTGATCCCCCCCCCCCCCTTCCCATGACGTTTATATCGACCACACATCCAAAACACACCATTAATAAAAGTTTGAACAGTGCCGTCGGTGTATCTCGGTCGTTCATCACACTGGCGGTGACTGGCGCGACCCCTGTGTCGCCATCAAACTGCCGCGACCCATGTACTGCGACCCCTGTGCCGCCATCAAAGTGGTGGAGACTGGCGCGACCCCTGTGCCGCCATCAAACTGGCGCGACCCCTGTACTGCGACCCCTGTACCGCGACCCCTGTACCGCGACCCTTGTACTGCGACCCCTGTGACCCCCATCAAACACTGAGAGCCGTGTGACCCCGAAGGATTTGATCCCGTCGATGTACGGCCCCCACGTAGCGGCGGATGTTGTCAGGGTCTCAGAGAATTACTTCAAAAGTTCCAGAACAAAAGAGGAAATCAATGAGAAACCGATGGCTGCTGGTCGGCGATAGTGGCGTTGTTCTAGAAACTTCGTCTTTACATCGGGGACAAATTTCAGTGTTTCGGGTCAGGTTTCAGTGTTTAGTTTTACCCCGCCCCCCCCCCCTTACCACAACAAATGGACGGCGCCCCCCCCCCACCACAACAAATAGACGGCTCCCTCCACCACAACAAATGGACGGCCCCTCCCCCACCACAACAAATGGACGGCGCCCCACACCACAACAAATGGACGGCTCTCCCCCCCACCACAACAAATGGACGGCTCTCCCCCCCCACCACAACAAATGGACGGCCCCTCCCCCACCACAACAAATGGACGGCGCCCCACACCACAACAAATGGACGGCTCTCCCCCCCCACCACAACAAATGGACGGCTCTCCCCCCCACCACAACAAATGGACGGCTCTCCCCCCCCCACCACAACAAATGGACGGCTCTCCCCCCCCCCCCACCACAACAAATGGACGGCCCCCACACCTCACATCCAAACCAAAGACTAGCATTGAGTTGATTGTTGAAATGGTCTACCATATGTGCACAGAGACCCAGCAGCCAAAAAATATTTGACCGATGATGTATTTCAGCATCCGACTTAAAGCCCGCTTCATTATTATAAAATTAATTAAGTAAAAGTTTATAATCCCGTCTTTACACATTTAATTAATAATGTTTTAATCAAAGCTAAGCCTCGACGCCTTTATTGTAAGTCTTACCCATGAATGGGTCTATCAGCAGCCCTAGGGGCCTACATCAATATAGGGGTGACGTCAGACATTCGTTGGGGGGGGGGGGGGGGGCGAGCTTTTGTGAACTGAGTGATGACTTGCTCGCGTGAGCACTGAACAGCACGACACATTCGACACATACACGACACACACACGACCCACACACACTACCCACACGACACATACACGACACTATTTGACATAAATCTAACTGTAATATTGGACATAAATCTAACTGTTACATTGGACATAAATCTAATTGTAATATTGGACATAAATCTAATTGTAACATTTGACATAAATCTAATTGTAATATTTGACAGAAATCAAACTGTTATATTTGACGAAAATCTATCTGTAATATTTGACATAAATCTAACTTTAATATTGGACAGAAATCTAATTGTAATATTTGACATAAATCTAATTGTAATATTTGACATAAATCTAATTGTAACATTTGACATAAATCTAATTGTAATATTTGACAGAAATCAAACTGTTATATTTGACGAAAATCTATCTGTAATATTTGACATAAATCTAACTTTAATATTGGACAGAAATCTAATTGTAATATTTGACATAAATCTAATTGTAATATTTGACATAAATCTAACTGTAATATTGGACAGAAATCTAACTAATTATTGAAATAAAAACTAAAAGCATTTCTCGTACATTGGAAGGAATAAAAACAAACCAACTGTTAACCAAATCGATTAATTGCGTCAATATTTGGCCAGGATATTTTTTTCTGAGCGCCTACCTGGCATACCGACTGCGCCATCACAATTTGATTACTGAGGGCAATATAAAAGGCAATCAAATAGTGTGAGAGTGGCGAGTAGAGCAAACAATGAGTACTCACTGTGGACAATAGACGGGCGCTTTCCTCCAACATACATCGGCAATTGGTCGCATAGATTTCTTAGTGCGAGGTTTTTGTGTGGGCTTGTGTGGGGTTGTGTGGGTTGTGTGGGGGACGTAGGAAACCTGTTGACTTACGTCACACGTGACAGGACGTCGTGTGTTGACCGGATGTGAGATAGACGACTGACGTACTCGTCAGGTGCTTGCTGGTGTTGCTCTGGGAATACCCGTTGCTTGTGTGCACCTGATATTGAAATGTAAGCACCTTGGCCGAACGGGAGGGGGGATGTCGGGAGGGGGGGGGGGTGGGGGTGGGGATCAGACACGAGAAATTTGTTAAACTTGTGGTGCTGCTATGTACCGACAGTTTGCTAGAACCCCCCCCCCTTACCCGGACTGTTCGCAAGAACATTCTCTTCCCCCCCTACCCCGACTGTACGTGTTTACCAGGTTATTACCTATCGCCCCCCCACCCCCCTAATCCTTCATCTAGAATCTAGGACATCCGGATATTAAATTTTAATGCACCCTTTAACTTCTGCTTTATTCTAAATATAGGCACAATTTTAATTCTTCCATTTTAAAATTAATATTTAAATATATATTCGTATATTTTTACTATAAATATTAAATATTTATAGTGAACATATAAAGATATATATTTAAAAATAAGTTATAAATATTATGTATATGGTACGACGTGGTTGGGTGGGAGAGCTGACGACAGCTAACCCGAAAGTCGCGAGTCCAGCCTATCCTAATGGATACCTGATTCACGTTGAGAAAACTAAGGAGGTTATTGAAACAAGAAATCTACGTCTTGGGCAAATTATTTGCAGTCTAATAGTAGAACTCAAGCAATGTGACCACACACACACACAGCAACACATCAACTATTTTCATTTTCTGAAAGACGTTAAAAAATAATTCCTACACAGAGATTGAACCAATTCATGCCGTCCCAACCAACACAGCCAGTTGTTGAATTAAGCTAGCTTTAGCTTCAGCTAACAGCCATATCTCTCAGCCATCGACTCGACATAAAAATATTTTATTGTTTTACGTCCACAGCCTGCTTCGATTTTTTTTCTTTGAAATTAATTGAAAGAGAACCTTACTAGTGCGATTACTCCCCCACCCTCCCCCACCCTCCCACATTAGACTGAAGGACCTCATCAGAATGATTTGATCTAGCCCCCCCCCCCTCTCCCCACCCTTGTGCTCTGTATTGTCACGTCACAAATTTTGAGCAGGATTTTACTTTAGTACCGAGAGAAAACTAAATGACGCGATTTTGATTGTTAATCTATGAGACAAGGGGGGGGGGGGGGGAGTAATTATTGAGTTATACGGAGACAGGGAACTTAGCCGCAGCAAACCTGGCTAAAGGGAACATAGTCAAAGGGAACATGGCTAAAGGGAACAAAGAGTCTGGGAACATGGCTAAAGGGAACAAAGCGTCTGGGAACATAGACACAGGAAGCTGACATCCTGTCAGGTGGTATAACATTATGGGGTGGTGACATGGGGAACAAGGGTAGGCAGGGAACATGGTGGTAGTCTCGTTCAGGTAGGGAACATGAGGTAGGGAACATGAGTCAGGCTTAAGGGCATTGAACCAACGACTGGATTTAATTGCTAGCTCCCGCGTTAAGATCGCAGTTAAGATCGAAATCCAATACGGTTTATCGGAAGGCGTGGACAAGTTATGCGCACCAATTGATTGCCCCCCCCCCCCTTGCCAAGATCGAGTGAACGGCTTTAGCCAGATTTCTGCCTTAACTACTTTGTCCATGGCTCACTGTGAGAAATTGGTCGACAGAACAGGACAATTTTAGAGCTGACTTGCGGCGGAAGGAACCGTAGGTGAAACAGAACTCTTTAATACTGGTGATATACTTATGTCGTGCAATACAGCTCCATGGTTATTATACAATTACAACTACCTCCATATGATGTCATATCTCCCCATCTTTACCTCCCCATGACATCTCCCCATCTTTACCTCCCCATGACCTCATATCTCCCCATCTTTACCTCCCCATGATATCTCCCCATCTTTACCTCCCCATGATCTCCCCAGCGGCCTACCAAGGATGTTACCTGGAGTCGGTCCGCCGCCGCCATTTTTCTGTCAGCCCAGGTGACTACAGCCCGGAAGTGACGACAACACTGTCATGCATGGCCAACTGTGGGACCTTCAAGTACATGTACGCGGCCGTCACTTCAGGTATGAGAGCTGAGTCTTAGATGTCTATACTTACATATATATATATATATATATATATATATATATATATATATATATATATATATACATGTACACACCAACTCTATACACGCTGTACACACTGTCTGACCCTTGCAGGCAAGTTCTGCTACTGTGCCAGCACCCTGCCTGCCGCCGCCCCCGTCAACGACACGTACTGCGACATGCCGTGTATCGGGGACAAGAACCAGCGGTGTGGTGGCGTCAAACACGTCAGCGTCTACACGGCCAGCAAGAAAATCTCGGGACTCACCATCAGCACCAGTGTGGAGAACACCATCATCAAGTGAGTGACCCCCCACCCCACCAACATCAAGTGGGTGACCACACCCCACCCCACCACCATCAAGTGAGTGACCACACCCCACCACCATCATCAAGTGGGTGACCACCCCCACTCCCAAACCATTGAGTGACCCCCCACCCCCATCACCATCATCAAGTGAGTGACCCCCCACCCCCATCACCATCATCAAGTGAGTGACCACCCCACCCCATCACCATCATCAAGTGAGTGACCACCCCCCCCCATCACCATCATCAAGTGAGTGACCACCCCCCCCACCCCACCATCATCATCAAGTGTGTGACCCCCCCACCCCACCATCATTAAGTGAGTGACCACCCCCACCACCATCATCAAGTGAGTGACCACCCCACCATCATCAAGTGAGTGACCACCCCCACCCCACCATCATCAAGTGAGTGACCCCCCCACCCAACCATCATCAAGTGAGTGACAACCCCCACCCCACCATCATCAAGTGAGTGAACACCCCCCCCCACCCCCAACCATCATCAAGTGAGTGACCCCCCACCCCACCACCCCACCCCACCATCATCAAGTGAGTGACCCCACCCCCCGCCTCATATCATTTATAAGTTAGCCCCCCCCCCTCCCTTCCCACTATTTAAAAAAAATCATCGCAACACATCAATTTATGATGTAATCAAAGATTGTGTGTAACAGTGGCCATTGATGTAATCAAAGATTGTATGTAACAGTGGCCATTGATGTAATCAAAGATTGTATGTAACAGGGTAGCTGACCCAGTGACCATTAATGTAAGCATCGCCAGTGGTAACGAGGTCGTCTACAGAATGGATTACGACGACGGGGCTGGGCAGGCCACGCCCAACGCCACCAACATGCTGTCTATGGCGTACTACGTGCCGGGGGAGTACTCCATCATGGTGTACGCCAACAACATCAACCGCACCTTCAAGGTGAGAGCCACGCCATTGTTTATCATCACATCCATCACGCCAGAATACAATCAATCACAGCACACACAATCAACCTTAATTTATTACTTTACCTCGAGGAATTCTACTTTTCTCCAAGTAATATAGATCGAGATCTAGTGTTTTTTTTTCCACAAGTTTTTAAACAGCTTGTCCGTCAATTGGTTTTAGATGTTACACACGTTGTAGTAGTGTGATGATGTGATCAAGTATAAAATGTATTCGGGTGATTAAAAAGTTGGATTGAAGAATTGAGAAAACAATTGAATCTATAAATCTATAACGGGAGTAATTGACGGTCTTTTGTTGGGGGCACTGAGCTGGAACGTTGTTAATAGGTTAACCGTGTCATCACGTGGCCGGGCAAGTACCAGGCTATTGTCTGGTTTCGGGTCACGTGACGCCCGCCTGCAACACGTGGGATGATGCTGGGCCTGACACACTGTAGTGTCAAGATCACATAGCTGAGTGTCGTTTTTGTAACACAGGTAGTCGGATGAGTTGAGACTGGGGCAGTTCAGGCATCTCTACGGAGGGTGTGGGGCTGGGGGTGGGGGCGGGGCTGGGGGTGGGGGCGGGGCTGGGGTGGGGGCGGGGCCTGATCCCGGAGCATTTCACCCTAGGACAAAATAAATAAAAATAGAAAATGAAAGCAAAATTTGAAATGTTATCGTTGTCCCCCTTCCCAGCAAGGTTCAAGTAACCCACCACCCCACCCCAATAACAAAATGTCTGCTAGAAACTCTAAACTGGAACTGTAACAGGAAAGTTACCCACAATGCCCAGGTTTAAAATAAAATAAAAAGTTTGACCTATTTTCTTCGAAAAGAAATAAAGAAAAAGTTGCACAATTAGTGACCTTCACACATGACACCATATGTTGACCTTCACCCGCGACACCATTTGTTTTTCCCCCAGGACGAGGTGGCCGTGACGACCGTCAGGGTGGACGCCCCACCCGGGGAGACGACGGTCAGCTGTGACCCCGTGTTCGCCACGTATGAGCTGGGCGCCTGCACGCTGACCGTCTGGTGGGGCTCAAGCCTACAGCTCAACGTCACCATCAACACGTTCTCCTACTTCTTTGGTATCGAAGGTGGGTGTGGCTTCAGTGCTTGTGGGTGTGGCTTCAGTGCTTGTGGGTGTGGTTATAGTAATTTTAGGTGTGGCTCTTGTTCTTGAGGGCGTGGCTTTGTGTTTGTTGGTGTGGCTCTAGTACTTGTGGGTGTTCTTGTGTATATCTTGGAAGTGTGTCATGTTGCGTGTGTGTGTATATATGAGTGTGTATGTGTATGTGTACGCATGCCTGTGTGGGTGTGGCCAATAGTCTGTGTTAGTATCCACGTATCATCAAATTGAACTAAGTACCAATAAAATCCTTTTTTAGTCTAGCTGTAGTTTCAAGAAATCATTCTGTACACACTACCCCCTCCCCTTATTGATTTCAATAATGCCCCACCCTTAGATTATAACAAATATCAAGTAGAGAGAGAGAGAAAAGCTAAAAAAAAAATGACTAGATCTGATATCCGATTAGAACACAAACAAGACCACATGACAAACCCTTAGATTCTAGCTGTTGATAGAACTGTTACAAGTTTGTGTGTGTATGTGTGTGTGTGTGCATGTGTGTGTGTATGTCCTCACTAGGATACACGAAAGCTATTTATATTTGTCTGCACCTAGCGACAATCTCTTTACTGCATCACTGAGGGACGTGAAGGAAATTAATCTTTACTTAATAACATGTCCAATTAACTCGAGACTTTACTTAATAACATGTCCAATTAACTCGAGACTTTACTTAATAACATGTCCAATTAACTCGAGACTTTACTTAATAACATGTCCAATTAACTCGAGACTTTACTTAATAACATGTCCAATTAACTCGAGACTTTACTTAATAACATGTCCAATTAACTCGAGACTTTACTTAATAACATGTCCTATTAACTCGAGACTTTACTTAAGAACTTCTCCAATCAACTCGAAAACTGAGTAAAACAAAAACAAACATTTGAATCTAAAGCTCTTGACATCTTGACTCTGGTCGTTCAATACACACTCGATATGTGGCTGCTATATGCCTATATCCCATTACACAAGACTTATATATTTTTTAATCACAAGAACAAGTTGAAAGTCTAAACGAAACACATTCGAAAATAAATCTTAACAAAACCCTTCATCAGTAGCTAACGTTACAACATCACTATCAATAGCTGACTACAACATCACCATCAGTTGATAACTACAACATCACCATCACTAGGTAACTACAACATCACCACCACTAGCTAACTACAACATCGCCATCACTAGCTAACTACTACACCAACATCAGTAGCTAACTAAAACACCAACATCAGTAGCTAACTACAACATCACCTTCAGTAGCTAACTACAACATCACCATCACTAGCTAACTACTACACCAACATCAGTAGCTAACTACAACATCACCATCAGTAGCTAACTACAACATCACCTTCAGTAGCTAACTACAACATCACAATAAGTAGCTAACTACAACATCACCGCCACTAGCTAACTACAACATCACCACCACTAGCTAACTACAACACCACCATCAGTAGCTAACTACAACATCACCATCAGTAGCTAACTACAACATCACCACCACTAGCTAACTACAACACCAACATCAGTAGCTAACTACAACATCACCACCACTAGCTAACTACAACATCACCATCACTAGCTAACTACTACATCACCATCAGTAGCTAACTACAACATCACCATCAGTAGCTAACTACAACATCACCACCACTAGCTAACTACAACATCACCTTCAGTAGCTAACTACAACATCACAATAAGTAGCTAACTACAACATCACCGCCACTAGCTAACTACAACATCACCACCACTAGCTAACTACAACACCACCTTCAGTAGCTAACTACAACATCACCATCAGTGACTAACTACAACATCACCACCACTAGCTAACTACAACACCAACATCAGTAGCTAACTACAACATCACCACCATTAGCTAACTACAACATCACCATCACTAGCTAACTACTACATCGCCATCAGTAGCTAACTACATCACCACCACTAGCTAACTACAACATCACCACCACTAGCTAACTACAACATCATCACCACTAGCTAACTACAACATCACCATCAGTAGCTAACTACAACATCACCACCACTAGCTAACTACAACATCACCACCACTAGCTAACTACAACATCACCACCACTACCTAACTACAACATCACCACCACTAGCTAACGTTACAACACCACCACTAGCTAACTACAACATCACCACCACTAGCTAACTACAACATCACCACCACTAGCTAACTACAACATCACCACCACTAGCTAACTACAACATCACCACCACTAGCTAACTACAACATCACCACCACTAGCTAACTACAACATCACCACCACTAGCTAACTACAACATCACCACCACTAGCTAACTACAACATCACCACCACTAGCTTACTACATATCACCACCACTAGCTAACTACAACATCACCACCACTAGCTAACTACAACATCACCATCAGTATCTAACGTTACAACACCACCACTAGCTAACTACAACATCACCACCACTAGCTAACTACAACATCACTACTACTAGCTAACTACAACATCACCACCACTAGCTAACTACAACATCACCACCACTAGCTAACTACAACATCACCATCAGTATCTAACGTTACAACACCACCACTAGCTAACTACAACATCACCACCACTAGCTAACTACAACATCACCACCACTAGCTAACTACAACATCACCACAACTAGCTAACTACAACATCACCACCACTAGCTAATTACAACATCACCACCACTAGCTAACTACAACATCACCCCCACTAGCTAACTACAACATCACCACCACTAGCTAACTACAACATCACCACCACTAGCTAACTACAACATCACCACCACTAGCTAACTACAACATCACCACCACTAGCTAACTACAACATCACCACCACTAGCTAACTACAACATCACCACCACTAGCTAACTACAACATCACCACCACTAGCTAACTACTACACCAACATCAGTAGCTAACTACAACATCACCATCAGTAGCTAACTACAACATCACCTTCAGTAGCTAACTACAACATCACAATAAGTAGCTAACTACAACATCACCGCCACTAGCTAACTACAACATCACCACCACTAGCTAACTACAACACCACCATCAGTAGCTAACTACAACATCACCATCAGTAGCTAACTACAACATCACCACCACTAGCTAACTACAACACCAACATCAGTAGCTAACTACAACATCACCACCACTAGCTAACTACAACATCACCATCACTAGCTAACTACTACATCACCATCAGTAGCTAACTACAACATCACCATCAGTAGCTAACTACAACATCACCACCACTAGCTAACTACAACATCACCTTCAGTAGCTAACTACAACATCACAATAAGTAGCTAACTACAACATCACCGCCACTAGCTAACTACAACATCACCACCACTAGCTAACTACAACACCACCATCAGTAGCTAACTACAACATCACCATCAGTAGCTAACTACAACATCACCACCACTAGCTAACTACAACACCAACATCAGTAGCTAACTACAACATCACCACCACTAGCTAACTACAACATCACCATCACTAGCTAACTACTACATCACCATCAGTAGCTAACTACAACATCACCATCAGTAGCTAACTACAACATCACCACCACTAGCTAACTACAACATCACCTTCAGTAGCTAACTACAACATCACAATAAGTAGCTAACTACAACATCACCGCCACTAGCTAACTACAACATCACCACCACTAGCTAACTACAACACCACCATCAGTAGCTAACTACAACATCACCATCAGTGACTAACTACAACATCACCACCACTAGCTAACTACAACACCAACATCAGTAGCTAACTACAACATCACCACCATTAGCTAACTACAACATCACCATCACTAGCTAACTACTACATCGCCATCAGTAGCTAACTACATCACCACCACTAGCTAACTACAACATCACCACCACTAGCTAACTACAACATCATCACCACTAGCTAACTACAACATCACCATCAGTAGCTAACTACAACATCACCACCACTAGCTAACTACAACATCACCACCACTAGCTAACTACAACATCACCACCACTACCTAACTACAACATCACCACCACTAGCTAACGTTACAACACCACCACTAGCTAACTACAACATCACCACCACTAGCTAACTACAACATCACCACCACTAGCTAACTACAACATCACCACCACTAGCTAACTACAACATCACCACCACTAGCTAACTACAACATCACCACCACTAGCTAACTACAACATCACCACCACTAGCTAACTACAACATCACCACCACTAGCTAACTACAACATCACCACCACTAGCTTACTACATATCACCACCACTAGCTAACTACAACATCACCACCACTAGCTAACTACAACATCACCATCAGTATCTAACGTTACAACACCACCACTAGCTAACTACAACATCACCACCACTAGCTAACTACAACATCACTACTACTAGCTAACTACAACATCACCACCACTAGCTAACTACAACATCACCACCACTAGCTAACTACAACATCACCATCAGTATCTAACGTTACAACACCACCACTAGCTAACTACAACATCACCACCACTAGCTAACTACAACATCACCACCACTAGCTAACTACAACATCACCACAACTAGCTAACTACAACATCACCACCACTAGCTAATTACAACATCACCACCACTAGCTAACTACAACATCACCCCCACTAGCTAACTACAACATCACCACCACTAGCTAACTACAACATCACCACCACTAGCTAACTACAACATCACCACCACTAGCTAACTACAACATCACCACCACTAGCTAACTACAACATCACCACCACTAGCTAACTACAACATCACCACCACTAGCTAACTACAACATCACCACCACTAGCTAACTACTACACCAACATCAGTAGCTAACTACAACATCACCATCAGTAGCTAACTACAACATCACCTTCAGTAGCTAACTACAACATCACAATAAGTAGCTAACTACAACATCACCGCCACTAGCTAACTACAACATCACCACCACTAGCTAACTACAACACCACCATCAGTAGCTAACTACAACATCACCATCAGTAGCTAACTACAACATCACCACCACTAGCTAACTACAACACCAACATCAGTAGCTAACTACAACATCACCACCACTAGCTAACTACAACATCACCATCACTAGCTAACTACTACATCACCATCAGTAGCTAACTACAACATCACCATCAGTAGCTAACTACAACATCACCACCACTAGCTAACTACAACATCACCTTCAGTAGCTAACTACAACATCACAATAAGTAGCTAACTACAACATCACCGCCACTAGCTAACTACAACATCACCACCACTAGCTAACTACAACACCACCATCAGTAGCTAACTACAACATCACCATCAGTAGCTAACTACAACATCACCACCACTAGCTAACTACAACACCAACATCAGTAGCTAACTACAACATCACCACCACTAGCTAACTACAACATCACCATCACTAGCTAACTACTACATCACCATCAGTAGCTAACTACAACATCACCATCAGTAGCTAACTACAACATCACCACCACTAGCTAACTACAACATCACCTTCAGTAGCTAACTACAACATCACAATAAGTAGCTAACTACAACATCACCGCCACTAGCTAACTACAACATCACCACCACTAGCTAACTACAACACCACCATCAGTAGCTAACTACAACATCACCATCAGTGACTAACTACAACATCACCACCACTAGCTAACTACAACACCAACATCAGTAGCTAACTACAACATCACCACCATTAGCTAACTACAACATCACCATCACTAGCTAACTACTACATCGCCATCAGTAGCTAACTACATCACCACCACTAGCTAACTACAACATCACCACCACTAGCTAACTACATTATCATCACCACTAGCTAACTACAACATCACCATCAGTAGCTAACTACAACATCACCACCACTAGCTAACTACAACATCACCACCACTAGCTAACTACAACATCACCACCACTACCTAACTACAACATCACCACCACTAGCTAACGTTACAACACCACCACTAGCTAACTACAACATCACCACCACTAGCTAACTACAACATCACCACCACTAGCTAACTACAACATCACCACCACTAGCTAACTACAACATCACCACCACTAGCTAACTACAACATCACCACCACTAGCTAACTACAACATCACCACCACTAGCTAACTACAACATCACCACCACTAGCTAACTACAACATCACCACCACTAGCTTACTACATATCACCACCACTAGCTAACTACAACATCACCACCACTAGCTAACTACAACATCACCATCAGTATCTAACGTTACAACACCACCACTAGCTAACTACAACATCACCACCACTAGCTAACTACAACATCACTACTACTAGCTAACTACAACATCACCACCACTAGCTAACTACAACATCACCACCACTAGCTAACTACAACATCACCATCAGTATCTAACGTTACAACACCACCACTAGCTAACTACAACATCACCACCACTAGCTAACTACAACATCACCACCACTAGCTAACTACAACATCACCACAACTAGCTAACTACAACATCACCACCACTAGCTAATTACAACATCACCACCACTAGCTAACTACAACATCACCCCCACTAGCTAACTACAACATCACCACCACTAGCTAACTACAACATCACCACCACTAGCTAACTACAACATCACCACCACTAGCTAACTACAACATCACCACCACTAGCTAACTACAACATCACCACCACTAGCTAACTACAACATCACCACCACTAGCTAACTACAACATCACCACCACTAGCTAACTACAACACCAACATCAGTAGCTAACTACAACATCACCACCATTATCTAAGTACAACATCACCATCACTAGCTAACTACTACATCGCCATCAGTAGCTAACTACATCACCACCACTAGCTAACTACAACATCACCACCACTAGCTAACTACAACATCATCACCACTAGCTTACTACAACATCACCATCAGTAGCTAACTACAACATCACCACCACTAGCTAACTACAACATCACCACCACTAGCTAACTACAACATCACCACCACTAGCTAACATCAACATCACCATCAGTATCTAACGTTACAACACCACCACTAGCTAACTACAACATCACCACCACTAGCTAACTACAACATCAGCACCACTAGCTAACTACAACATCACTACCACTAGCTAACTACAACATCACCACCACTAGCTAACTACAACATCACCACCACTAGCTAACTACAACATCACCACCACTAGCTAACTACAACATCACCACCACTAGCTAACTACAACATCACCACCACTAGCTAACTACAACATCACCACCACTAGCTAACTACAACATCACCACCACTAGCTAACTACAACATCACCATCAGTATCTAACGTTACAACACCACCACTAGCTAACTACAACATCACCACCACTAGCTAACTACAACATCACCACCACCAGCTAACTACAACATCACCACCACTAGCTAACTACAACATCACCATCACTAGCTAACTACTACATCACCATCAGTAGCTAACTACAACATCACCACCACTAGCTAACCAAAACATCATCACCACTAGCTAACTACAACATCACCTTCAGTAGCTAACTACAAAATCACAATAAGTAGCTAACTACAACATCACCGCCACTAGCTAACTACAACATCACCGCCACTAGCTAACTACAACACCACCATCAGTAGCTAACTACAACACCACCATCAGTAGCTAACTACAACATCACCATCAGTAGCTAACTACAACATCACCACCACTAGCTAACTACAACACCAACATCAGTAGCTGACTACAACATCACCACCACTAGCTAACTACAACATCACCATCACTAGCTAACTACTACATCGCCATCTGTAGCTAACTACATCACCACCACTAGCTAACTACAACATCACCACCACTAGCTAACTACAACATCATCACCACTAGCTTACTACAACATCACCATCAGTAGCTAACTACAACATCACCACCACTAGCTAACTACAACATCACCACCACTAGCTAACTACAACATCACCACCACTAGCTAACTACAACATCACCATCAGTATCTAACGTTACAACACCACCACTAGCTAACTACAACATCAGCACCACTAGCTAACTACAACATCAGCACCACTAGCTAACTACAACATCACCACCACTAGCTAACTACAACATCACCACCACTAGCTAACTACAACATCACCACCACTAGCTAACTACAACATCACCACCACTAGCTAACTACAACATCACCACCACTAGCTAACTACAACATCACCACCACTAGCTAACTACAACATCACCACCACTAGCTAACTACAACATCACCATCAGTATCTAACGTTACAACACCACCACTAGCTAACTACAACATCACCACCACTAGCTAACTACAACATCACCACCACTAGCTAACTACAACATCACCATCACTAGCTAACTACTACATCACCATCAGTAGCTAACTACAACATCACCACCACTAGCTAACTACAACATCATCACCACTAGCTAACTACAACATCACCTTCAGTAGCTAACTACAACATCACAATAAGTAGCTAACTACAACATCACCTTCAGTAGCTAACTACAACATCACAATAAGTAGCTAACTACAACATCACCGCCACTAGCTAACTACAACATCACCGCCACTAGCTAACTACAACATCACCACCACTAGCTAACTACAACATCACCACCACTAGCTAACTACAACATCACCGCCACTAGCTAACTACAACATCACCACCACTAGCTAACTACAACACCACCATCAGTAGCTAACTACAACATCACCATCAGTAGCTAACTACAACATCACCACCACTAGCTAACTACAACACCAACATCAGTAGCTAACTACAACATCACCACCACTAGCTAACTACAACATCACCATCACTAGCTAACTACTACATCGCCATCAGTAGCTAACTACATCACCACCACTAGCTAACTACAACATCACCACCACTAGCTAACTACAACATCATCACCACTAGCTTACTACAACATCACCATCAGTAGCTAACTACAACATCACCACCACTAGCTAACTACAACATCACCACCACTAGCTAACTACAACATCACCACCACTAGCTAACTACAACATCACCATCAGTATCTAACGTTACAACACCACCACTAGCTAACTACAACATCAGCACCACTAGCTAACTACAACATCAGCACCACTAGCTAACTACAACATCACCACCACTAGCTAACTACAACATCACCACCACTAGCTAACTACAACATCACCACCACTAGCTAACTACAACATCACCACCACTAGCTAACTACAACATCACCACCACTAGCTAGCTACAACATCACCACCACTAGCTAACTACAACATCACCACCACTAGCTAACTACAACATCACCATCAGTATCTAACGTTACAACACCACCACTAGCTAACTACAACATCACCACCACTAGCTAACTACAACATCACCACCACTAGCTAACTACAACATCACCACCACTAGCTAACTACAACATCACCATCACTAGCTAACTACTACATCACCATCAGTAGCTAACTACAACATCACCACCACTAGCTAACTACAACATCATCACCACTAGCAAACTACAACATCACCTTCAGTAGCTAACTACAACATCACAATAAGTAGCTAACTACAACATCACCGCCACTAGCTAACTACAACATCACCGCCATTAGCTAACTACAACATCACCACCACTAGCTAACTACAACACCACCATCAGTAGCTAACTACAACATCACCATCAGTAGCTAACTACAACATCACCACCACTAGCTAACTACAACACCAACATCAGTAGCTAACTACAACATCACCACCACTAGCTAACTACAACATCACAATCACTAGCTAACTACTACATCGCCATCAGTAGCTAACTACATCACCACCACTAGCTAACTACAACATCACCACCACTAGCTAACTACAACATCATCACCACTAGCTAACTACAACATCACCACCACTAGCTAATTACAACATCACCACCACTAGCTAACTACAACATCACCCCCACTAGCTAACTACAACATCACCACCACTAGCTAACTACAACATCACCACCACTAGCTAACTACAACATCACCACCACTAGCTAACTACAACATCACCACCACTAGCTAACTACAACATCACCACCACTAGCTAACTACAACATCACCACCACTAGCTAACTACAACATCACCACCACTAGCTAACTACAACATCACCACCACTAGCTAACTACAACATCACCACCACTAGCTAACGTTACAACACCACCACTAGCTAACTACAACATCACCACCACTAGCTAACTACAACATCACCACCACTAGCTAACTACAACATCACCACCACTAGCTAACTACAACATCACCACCACTAGCTAACTACAACATCACCACCACTAGCTAACTACAACATCACCACCACTAGCTAACTACAACATCACCACCACTAGCTAACTACAACATCACCACCACTAGCTAACTACAACATCACCACCACTAGCTTACTACATATCACCACCACTAGCTAACTACAACATCACCACCACTAGCTAACTACAACATCACCATCAGTATCTAACGTTACAACACCACCACTAGCTAACTACAACATCACCACCACTAGCTAACTACAACATCACTACTACTAGCTAACTACAACATCACCACCACTAGCTAACTACAACATCACCACCACTAGCTAACTACAACATCACCATCAGTATCTAACGTTACAACACCACCACTAGCTAACTACAACATCACCACCACTAGCTAACTACAACATCACCACCACTAGCTAACTACAACATCACCACAACTAGCTAACTACAACATCACCACCACTAGCTAATTACAACATCACCACCACTAGCTAACTACAACATCACCCCCACTAGCTAACTACAACATCACCACCACTAGCTAACTACAACATCACCACCACTAGCTAACTACAACATCACCACCACTAGCTAACTACAACATCACCACCACTAGCTAACTACAACATCACCACCACAAGCTAACTACAACATCACCACCACTAGCTAACTACAACATCACCACCACTAGCTAACTACAACACCAACATCAGTAGCTAACAACAACATCACCACCATTATCTAAGTACAACATCACCATCACTAGCTAACTACTACATCGCCATCAGTAGCTAACTACATCACCACCACTAGCTAACTACAACATCATCACCACTAGCTTACTACAACATCACCATCAGTAGCTAACTACAACATCACCACCACTAGCTAACTACAACATCACCACCACTAGCTAACTACAACATCACCACCACTAGCTAACATCAACATCACCATCAGTATCTAACGTTACAACACCACCACTAGCTAACTACAACATCACCACCACTAGCTAACTACAACATCAGCACCACTAGCTAACTACAACATCACTACCACTAGCTAACTACAACATCACCACCACTAGCTAACTACAACATCACCACCACTAGCTAACTACAACATCACCACCACTAGCTAACTACAACATCACCACCACTAGCTAACTACAACATCACCACCACTAGCTAACTACAACATCACCACCACTAGCTAACTACAACATCACCACCACTAGCTAACTACAACATCACCATCAGTATCTAACGTTACAACACCACCACTAGCTAACTACAACATCACCACCACTAGCTAACTACAACATCACCACCACCAGCTAACTACAACATCACCACCACTAGCTAACTACAACATCACCATCACTAGCTAACTACTACATCACCATCAGTAGCTAACTACAACATCACCACCACTAGCTAACCAAAACATCATCACCACTAGCTAACTACAACATCACCTTCAGTAGCTAACTACAAAATCACAATAAGTAGCTAACTACAACATCACCGCCACTAGCTAACTACAACATCACCGCCACTAGCTAACTACAACATCACCACCACTAGCTAACTACAACACCACCATCAGTAGCTAACTACAACATCACCATCAGTAGCTAACTACAACATCACCACCACTAGCTAACTACAACACCAACATCAGTAGCTGACTACAACATCACCACCACTAGCTAACTACAACATCACCATCACTAGCTAACTACTACATCGCCATCTGTAGCTAACTACATCACCACCACTAGCTAACTACAACATCACCACCACTAGCTAACTACAACATCATCACCACTAGCTTACTACAACATCACCATCAGTAGCTAACTACAACATCACCACCACTAGCTAACTACAACATCACCACCACTAGCTAACTACAACATCACCACCACTAGCTAACTACAACATCACCATCAGTATCTAACGTTACAACACCACCACTAGCTAACTACAACATCAGCACCACTAGCTAACTACAACATCAGCACCACTAGCTAACTACAACATCACCACCACTAGCTAACTACAACATCACCACCACTAGCTAACTACAACATCACCACCACTAGCTAACTACAACATCACCACCACTAGCTAACTACAACATCACCACCACTAGCTAACTACAACATCACCACCACTAGCTAACTACAACATCACCACCACTAGCTAACTACAACATCACCATCAGTATCTAACGTTACAACACCACCACTAGCTAACTACAACATCACCACCACTAGCTAACTACAACATCACCACCACTAGCTAACTACAACATCACCACCACTAGCTAACTACAACATCACCATCACTAGCTAACTACTACATCACCATCAGTAGCTAACTACAACATCACCACCACTAGCTAACTACAACATCATCACCACTAGCTAACTACAACATCACCTTCAGTAGCTAACTACAACATCACAATAAGTAGCTAACTACAACATCACCGCCACTAGCTAACTACAACATCACCGCCACTAGCTAACTACAACATCACCACCACTAGCTAACTACAACATCACCACCACTAGCTAACTACAACATCACCACCACTAGCTAACTACAACATCACCACCACTAGCTAACTACAACATCACCACCACTAGCTAACTACAACATCACCACCACTAGCTAACTACAACATCACCACCACTAGCTAACTACAACATCACCATCAGTATCTAACGTTACAACACCACCACTAGCTAACTACAACAATACCACCACTAGCTAACTACAACATCACCACCACTAGCTAACTACAACATCACCACCACTAGCTAACTACAACATCACCATCACTAGCTAACTACTACATCACCATCAGTAGCTAACTACAACATCACCGCCACTAGCTAACTACAACATCATCACCACTAGCTAACTACAACATCACCGTCAGTAGCTAACTACAAAATCACAATAAGTAGCTAACTACAACATCACCGCCACTAGCTAACTACAACATCACCGCCACTAGCTAACTACAACATCACCACCACTAGCTAACTACAACACCACCATCAGTAGCTAACTACAACATCACCATCAGTAGCTAACTACAACATCACCACCACTAGCTAACTACAACACCAACATCAGTAGCTAACTACAACATCACCACCACTAGCTAACTACAACATCACCATCACTAGCTAACTACTACATCGCCATCAGTAGCTAACTACATCACCACCACTAGCTAACTACAACATCACCACCACTAGCTAACTACAACATCATCACCACTAGCTTACTACAACATCACCATCAGTAGCTAACTACAACATCACCACCACTAGCTAACTACAACATCACCATCACTAGCTAACTACTACATCACCATCAGTAGCTAACTACAACATCACCACCACTAGCTAACTACAACATCATCACCACTAGCTAACTACAACATCACCTTCAGTAGCTAACTACAACATCAATATAAGTAGCTAACTACAACATCACCGCCACTAGCTAACTACAACATCACCGCCACTAGCTAACTACAACATCACCACCACTAGCTAACTACAACATCACCACCACTAGCTAACTACAACATCACCACCACTAGCTAACTACAACATCACCACCACTAGCTAACTACAACATCACCACCACTAGCTAACTACAACATCACCACCACTAGCTAACTACAACATCACCACCACTAGCTAACTACAACATCACCATCAGTATCTAACGTTACAACACCACCACTAGCTAACTACAACAATACCACCACTAGCTAACTACAACATCATCACCACTAGCTAACTACAACATCACCACCACTAGCTAACTACAACATCACCATCACTAGCTAACTACTACATCACCATCAGTAGCTAACTACAACATCACCGCCACTAGCTAACTACAACATCATCACCACTAGCTAACTACAACATCACCGTCAGTAGCTAACTACAAAATCACAATAAGTAGCTAACTACAACATCACCGCCACTAGCTAACTACAACATCACCGCCACTAGCTAACTACAACATCACCACCACTAGCTAACTACAACACCACCATCAGTAGCTAACTACAACATCACCATCAGTAGCTAACTACAACATCACCACCACTAGCTAACTACAACACCAACATCAGTAGCTAACTACAACATCACCACCACTAGCTAACTACAACATCACCATCACTAGCTAACTACTACATCGCCATCAGTAGCTAACTACATCACCACCACTAGCTAACTACAACATCACCACCACTAGCTAACTACAACATCATCACCACTAGCTTACTACAACATCACCATCAGTAGCTAACTACAACATCACCACCACTAGCTAACTACAACATCACCACCACTAGCTAACTACAACATCACCACCACTAGCTAACTACAACATCACCATCAGTATCTAACGTTACAACACCACCACTAGCTAACTACAACATCAGCACCACTAGCTAACTACAACATCAGCACCACTAGCTAACTACAACATCACCACCACTAGCTAACTACAACATCACCACCACTAGCTAACTACAACATCACCACCACTAGCTAACTACAACATCACCACCACTAGCTAACTACAACATCACCACCACTAGCTAGCTACAACATCACCACCACTAGCTAACTACAACATCACCACCACTAGCTAACTACAACATCACCATCAGTATCTAACGTTACAACACCACCACTAGCTAACTACAACATCACCACCACTAGCTAACTACAACATCACCACCACTAGCTAACTACAACATCACCACCACTAGCTAACTACAACATCACCATCACTAGCTAACTACTACATCACCATCAGTAGCTAACTACAACATCACCACCACTAGCTAACTACAACATCATCACCACTAGCAAACTACAACATCACCTTCAGTAGCTAACTACAACATCACAATAAGTAGCTAACTACAACATCACCGCCACTAGCTAACTACAACATCACCGCCATTAGCTAACTACAACATCACCACCACTAGCTAACTACAACACCACCATCAGTAGCTAACTACAACATCACCATCAGTAGCTAACTACAACATCACCACCACTAGCTAACTACAACACCAACATCAGTAGCTAACTACAACATCACCACCACTAGCTAACTACAACATCACCATCACTAGCTAACTACTACATCGCCATCAGTAGCTAACTACATCACCACCACTAGCTAACTACAACATCACCACCACTAGCTAACTACAACATCATCACCACTAGCTAACTACAACATCACCACCACTAGCTAATTACAACATCACCACCACTAGCTAACTACAACATCACCCCCACTAGCTAACTACAACATCACCACCACTAGCTAACTACAACATCACCACCACTAGCTAACTACAACATCACCACCACTAGCTAACTACAACATCACCACCACTAGCTAACTACAACATCACCACCACTAGCTAACTACAACATCACCACCACTAGCTAACTACAACATCACCACCACTAGCTAACTACAACATCACCACCACTAGCTAACTACAACATCACCACCACTAGCTAACGTTACAACACCACCACTAGCTAACTACAACATCACCACCACTAGCTAACTACAACATCACCACCACTAGCTAACTACAACATCACCACCACTAGCTAACTACAACATCACCACCACTAGCTAACTACAACATCACCACCACTAGCTAACTACAACATCACCACCACTAGCTAACTACAACATCACCACCACTAGCTAACTACAACATCACCACCACTAGCTAACTACAACATCACCACCACTAGCTTACTACATATCACCACCACTAGCTAACTACAACATCACCACCACTAGCTAACTACAACATCACCATCAGTATCTAACGTTACAACACCACCACTAGCTAACTACAACATCACCACCACTAGCTAACTACAACATCACTACTACTAGCTAACTACAACATCACCACCACTAGCTAACTACAACATCACCACCACTAGCTAACTACAACATCACCATCAGTATCTAACGTTACAACACCACCACTAGCTAACTACAACATCACCACCACTAGCTAACTACAACATCACCACCACTAGCTAACTACAACATCACCACAACTAGCTAACTACAACATCACCACCACTAGCTAACTACAACATCACCACCACTAGCTAACTACAACATCACCACCACTAGCTAACTACAACATCACCACCACTAGCTAACTACAACATCACCACCACTAGCTAACTACAACACCAACATCAGTAGCTAACTACAACATCACCATCATTATCTAAGTACAACATCACCATCACTAGCTAACTACTACATCGCCATCAGTAGCTAACTACATCACCACCACTAGCTAACTACAACATCACCACCACTAGCTAACTACAACATCATCACCACTAGCTTACTACAACATCACCATCAGTAGCTAACTACAACATCACCACCACTAGCTAACTACAACATCACCACCACTAGCTAACTACAACATCACCACCACTAGCTAACATCAACATCACCATCAGTATCTAACGTTACAACACCACCACTAGCTAACTACAACATCACCACCACTAGCTAACTACAACATCAGCACCACTAGCTAACTACAACATCACTACCACTAGCTAACTACAACATCACCACCACTAGCTAACTACAACATCACCACCACTAGCTAACTACAACATCACCACCACTAGCTAACTACAACATCACCACCACTAGCTAACTACAACATCACCACCACTAGCTAACTACAACATCACCACCACTAGCTAACTACAACATCACCACCACTAGCTAACTACAACATCACCATCAGTATCTAACGTTACAACACCACCACTAGCTAACTACAACATCACCACCACTAGCTAACTACAACATCACCACCACCAGCTAACTACAACATCACCACCACTAGCTAACTACAACATCACCATCACTAGCTAACTACTACATCACCATCAGTAGCTAACTACAACATCACCACCACTAGCTAACCAAAACATCATCACCACTAGCTAACTACAACATCACCTTCAGTAGCTAACTACAAAATCACAATAAGTAGCTAACTACAACATCACCGCCACTAGCTAACTACAACATCACCGCCACTAGCTAACTACAACATCACCACCACTAGCTAACTACAACACCACCATCAGTAGCTAACTACAACATCACCATCAGTAGCTAACTACAACATCACCACCACTAGCTAACTACAACACCAACATCAGTAGCTGACTACAACATCACCACCACTAGCTAACTACAACATCACCATCACTAGCTAACTACTACATCGCCATCTGTAGCTAACTACATCACCACCACTAGCTAACTACAACATCACCACCACTAGCTAACTACAACATCATCACCACTAGCTTACTACAACATCACCATCAGTAGCTAACTACAACATCACCACCACTAGCTAACTACAACATCACCACCACTAGCTAACTACAACATCACCACCACTAGCTAACTACAACATCACCATCAGTATCTAACGTTACAACACCACCACTAGCTAACTACAACATCAGCACCACTAGCTAACTACAACATCAGCACCACTAGCTAACTACAACATCACCACCACTAGCTAACTACAACATCACCACCACTAGCTAACTACAACATCACCACCACTAGCTAACTACAACATCACCACCACTAGCTAACTACAACATCACCACCACTAGCTAACTACAACATCACCACCACTAGCTAACTACAACATCACCACCACTAGCTAACTACAACATCACCATCAGTATCTAACGTTACAACACCACCACTAGCTAACTACAACATCACCACCACTAGCTAACTACAACATCACCACCACTAGCTAACTACAACATCACCACCACTAGCTAACTACAACATCACCATCACTAGCTAACTACTACATCACCATCAGTAGCTAACTACAACATCACCACCACTAGCTAACTACAACATCATCACCACTAGCTAACTACAACATCACCTTCAGTAGCTAACTACAACATCACAATAAGTAGCTAACTACAACATGACCGCCACTAGCTAACTACAACATCACCGCCACTAGCTAACTACAACATCACCACCACTAGCTAACTACAACATCACCACCACTAGCTAACTACAACATCACCACCACTAGCTAACTACAACATCACCACCACTAGCTAACTACAACATCACCACCACTAGCTAACTACAACATCACCACCACTAGCTAACTACAACATCACCATCAGTATCTAACGTTACAACACCACCACTAGCTAACTACAACAATACCACCACTAGCTAACTACAACATCACCACCACTAGCTAACTACAACATCACCACCACTAGCTAACTACAACATCACCATCACTAGCTAACTACTACATCACCATCAGTAGCTAACTACAACATCACCGCCACTAGCTAACTACAACATCATCACCACTAGCTAACTACAACATCACCGTCAGTAGCTAACTACAAAATCACAATAAGTAGCTAACTACAACATCACCGCCACTAGCTAACTACAACATCACCGCCACTAGCTAACTACAACATCACCACCACTAGGTAACTACAACACCACCATCAGTAGCTAACTACAACATCACCATCAGTAGCTAACTACAACATCACCACCACTAGCTAACTACAACACCAACATCAGTAGCTAACTACAACATCACCACCACTAGCTAACTACAACATCACCATCACTAGCTAACTACTACATCGCCATCAGTAGCTAACTACATCACCACCACTAGCTAACTACAACATCACCACCACTAGCTAACTACAACATCATCACCACTAGCTTACTACAACATCACCATCAGTAGCTAACTACAACATCACCACCACTAGCTAACTACAACATCACCACCACTAGCTAACTACAACATCACCACCACTAGCTAACTACAACATCACCATCAGTATCTAACGTTACAACACCACCACTAGCTAACTACAACATCAGCACCACTAGCTAACTACAACATCAGCACCACTAGCTAACTACAACATCACCACCACTAGCTAACTACAACATCACCACCACTAGCTAACTACAACATCACCACCACTAGCTAACTACAACATCACCACCACTAGCTAACTACAACATCACCACCACTAGCTAGCTACAACATCACCACCACTAGCTAACTACAACATCACCACCACTAGCTAACTACAACATCACCATCAGTATCTAACGTTACAACACCACCACTAGCTAACTACAACATCACCACCACTAGCTAACTACAACATCACCACCACTAGCTAACTACAACATCACCACCACTAGCTAACTACAACATCACCATCACTAGCTAACTACTACATCACCATCAGTAGCTAACTACAACATCACCACCACTAGCTAACTACAACATCATCACCACTAGCAAACTACAACATCACCTTCAGTAGCTAACTACAACATCACAATAAGTAGCTAACTACAACATCACCGCCACTAGCTAACTACAACATCACCGCCACTAGCTAACTACAACATCACCACCACTAGCTAACTACAACACCACCATCAGTAGCTAACTACAACATCACCATCAGTAGCTAACTACAACATCACCACCACTAGCTAACTACAACACCAACATCAGTAGCTAACTACAACATCACCACCACTAGCTAACTACAACATCACCATCACTAGCTAACTACTACATCGCCATCAGTAGCTAACTACATCACCACCACTAGCTAACTACAACATCACCACCACTAGCTAACTACAACATCATCACCACTAGCTAACTACAACATCACCACCACTAGCTAATTACAACATCACCACCACTAGCTAACTACAACATCACCCCCACTAGCTAACTACAACATCACCACCACTAGCTAACTACAACATCACCACCACTAGCTAACTACAACATCACCACCACTAGCTAACTACAACATCACCACCACTAGCTAACTACAACATCACCACCACTAGCTAACTACAACATCACCACCACTAGCTAACTACAACATCACCACCACTAGCTAACTACAACATCACCACCACTAGCTAACTACAACATCACCACCACTAGCTAACTACAACATCACCATCAGTATCTAACGTTACAACACCACCACTAGCTAACTACAACATCACCACCACTAGCTAACTACAACATCACCACCACTAGCTAACTACAACATCACCATCACTAGCTAACTACTACATCACCATCAGTAGCTAACTACAACATCACCGCCACTAGCTAACTACAACATCATCACCACTAGCTAACTACAACATCACCGTCAGTAGCTAACTACAAAATCACAATAAGTAGCTAACTACAACATCACCGCCACTAGCTAACTACAACATCACCGCCACTAGCTAACTACAACATCACCACCACTAGCTAACTACAACACCACCATCAGTAGCTAACTACAACATCACCATCAGTAGCTAACTACAACATCACCACCACTAGCTAACTACAACACCAACATCAGTAGCTAACTACAACATCACCACCACTAGCTAACTACAACATCACCATCACTAGCTAACTACTACATCGCCATCAGTAGCTAACTACATCACCACCACTAGCTAACTACAACATCACCACCACTAGCTAACTACAACATCATCACCACTAGCTTACTACAACATCACCATCAGTAGCTAACTACAACATCACCACCACTAGCTAACTACAACATCACCACCACTAGCTAACTACAACATCACCACCACTAGCTAACTACAACATCACCATCAGTATCTAACGTTACAACACCACCACTAGCTAACTACAACATCAGCACCACTAGCTAACTACAACATCAGCACCACTAGCTAACTACAACATCACCACCACTAGCTAACTACAACATCACCACCACTAGCTAACTACAACATCACCACCACTAGCTAACTACAACATCACCACCACTAGCTAACTACAACATCACCACCACTAGCTAGCTACAACATCACCACCACTAGCTAACTACAACATCACCACCACTAGCTAACTACAACATCACCATCAGTATCTAACGTTACAACACCACCACTAGCTAACTACAACATCACCACCACTAGCTAACTACAACATCACCACCACTAGCTAACTACAACATCACCACCACTAGCTAACTACAACATCACCATCACTAGCTAACTACTACATCACCATCAGTAGCTAACTACAACATCACCACCACTAGCTAACTACAACATCATCACCACTAGCAAACTACAACATCACCTTCAGTAGCTAACTACAACATCACAATAAGTAGCTAACTACAACATCACCGCCACTAGCTAACTACAACATCACCGCCACTAGCTAACTACAACATCACCACCACTAGCTAACTACAACACCACCATCAGTAGCTAACTACAACATCACCATCAGTAGCTAACTACAACATCACCACCACTAGCTAACTACAACACCAACATCAGTAGCTAACTACAACATCACCACCACTAGCTAACTACAACATCACCATCACTAGCTAACTACTACATCGCCATCAGTAGCTAACTACATCACCACCACTAGCTAACTACAACATCACCACCACTAGCTAACTACAACATCATCACCACTAGCTAACTACAACATCACCACCACTAGCTAATTACAACATCACCACCACTAGCTAACTACAACATCACCCCCACTAGCTAACTACAACATCACCACCACTAGCTAACTACAACATCACCACCACTAGCTAACTACAACATCACCACCACTAGCTAACTACAACATCACCACCACTAGCTAACTACAACATCACCACCACTAGCTAACTACAACATCACCACCACTAGCTAACTACAACATCACCACCACTAGCTAACTACAACATCACCACCACTAGCTAACTACAACATCACCACCACTAGCTAACTACAACATCACCATCAGTATCTAACGTTACAACACCACCACTAGCTAACTACAACATCACCACCACTAGCTAACTACAACATCACCACCACTAGCTAACTACAACATCACCACCACTAGCTAACTGCAACATCACCACCACTAGCTAACTGCAACATCACCACCACTAGCTAACTACAACATCACCACCACTAGCTAACTACAACATCACCATCCGCTGACGGGCTGCCCCATTAGAACAGTCCGTGACTTCAGATGTTTGTACAACACAGCTACAGTTTCATCACATTTAAGTTACTCTCGAACAATCTTAATGACTTAATGACTCCTGAAAGCTTTTAATGACCCAATTACTTCCAGAATAATCTCAATGATTAGTTCAACATTTGAATTGTTACCAACCTTTCGGTTGTTTGATTTTGTGACGTGTGTCGTCTGACGTGTGTCATCTGAAGTGTCATCTGACGTGTGTCGTCTGACGTGTGTCATCTGACGTGTGTCGTCTGACGTGTTTCATCTGACGTGTGTCGTCTGACGTGTGTCATCTGACTTGTGCCATCTGACGTGTGTCATCTGACGTGTGTCGTCTGACGTGTGTCATCTGACGAGTGCCATTTGACGTGTGTCATCTAACGTGTGTCATCTGACGTGTGTCATCTGACGAGTGCCATTTGACGTGTGTCATCTGACGTGTGTCATCTGACGTGTGTCATCTGACGTGTGTCATCTGACGTGTGTCATCTGACGTGTGCCATCTGACGTATGTCATCTGACGTGTGTCATCTGACATGTGTCATCTGACGTGTGTCATCTGACGTGTGTCATCTGACATGTGTCGTCTGACGTGTGTCATCTGACGTGTGCCATCTGACGTGTGTCATCTGACGTGTGTCATCTGACGTGTGTCATCTGACGTGTGCCATATGTGTCGTCACCTGACACTTATTCTCCCCCTTCCCCCCCCCCCCCCGTCCCCCACAGACCCACCCCTCTCCCTAGCAGGAGCCAGTGTACCAGCCAAGGGAGCGAACCCCGGCAACTCCAACCAACAGGTGTACGTCATGCCGGCAGCAGAGTTCACGGTCTCTGGGAAGGTCATCGGCTGGCAGATGTACCTGGACACTCTGGGCACCGGCAAGCTGACTGTCTTGGTGAGTGTCTTAAAGTAGCTGTCTCAACTTCATTGGTCCCTAGCTGACTGTCTTGGTGAGTGTCTTAAAGTAGCTGTCTCTACATCATTGGTCCCTAGCTGACCGTCTTGGTGAGTGTCTTAAAGTAGCTGTCTCAACATCATTGGTCCCTAGCTGACCGTCTTGTTGTCTTAAAGTACCTGTCTCAACATCATTGGTCCCTAGCTGACCGTCTTGGTGAGTGTCTTAAAGTAGCTGTCTCAACTTCATTGGTCCCTAGCTGACTGTCTTGGTGAGTGTCTTAAAGTAGCTGTCTCAACTTCATTGGTCCCTAGCTGACTGTCTTGGTGAGTGTCTTAAAGTAGCTGTCTCAACTTCATGGGTCCCTAGCTGACTGTCTTGGTGAGTGTCTTAAAGTAGCTGTCTCAACTTCATGGGTCCCTAGCTGACTGTCTTGGTGAGTGTCTTAAAGTAGCTGTCTCAACTTCCTTGGTCCCTAGCTGACTGTCTTGGTGAGTGTCTTAAAGTAGCTGTCTCAACATCATTGGTCCCTAGCTGAATGTCTTGGTGAGTGTCTTAAAGTAGCTGTCTCAACTTCATTGGTCCCTAGCTGACTGTCTTGGTGAGTGTCTTAAAGCAGCTGTCTCAACATCATTAGTCCCTACCATTTGCCCCTACCATTTGTCCCAACCATTTGTCCCCTCACGTGAATGTGTGTGAAAAGCCCGCTAGCTAGTGTGTGAGCGCTCCATTAATCAACTCACCAAACCCTCCTTCCATCAACTCACCCAGCCGCCAGAGTTCACTAGCCAAGCGAAGCAGCAAACAGGAAGTGCCATTTCAATTGGTTCCAAACGTCTATTAACGAACACAACACAACACAACACAATACAACACAACACAACTAGCAGCCAAGTGTGGTAGAACAGTTTCCTGGTAATGTGGCTACATATTTGAACTATTATCTCTGGTGGTAGTTTGGTTAAGGTCACACAGTTTTATGGTCCATTTGGTTCAATTTTCTTTGTGTTGGTGGCTTGTGGATGTTTGGTATCAGTAGTCTGGGTGTTTTCATTTTAAACACAGGATACACAGACTTATTTAAATACAAGATACAAAACACTCATTTGAACACACCATACATTGCAAACCTTTATACCAGGGGTCTCCAAACTACGGCCCGCGAGCCGGATGCGGCCCGCGAGGTCCTTTCATCCGGCCCTCGGACTCTCTGAGATCCTTTTGTCAACGGAAAAAAATAATTTTGTTGGAGGTGGCTGAGAAAAAATTCAAAACAAACGGAAAATGTAGCATTGGGTGTAAATACCATTGAAGTAAATGTGGCCAATTGCCCAGCAAATGACCTCCTTAAAGACAAGTTCAAATAAGGACGGGTGGGTTTTATAAATATTTGCCCAAGGAAGATATTCCTAATATTAAAACTTTTGCATCCAAGCACCTTTCAAATTTTGGAACAACATACAAACTTTTTCTAGAATGAAGTTGGCCTACGTAACGAAAAATTTGAGAACAAACTTGAAACCTCGAGTGGGTTGTCGGTCCCCGACAGTGTTTCTTTCAGACTTTTTTCTCGGGTGGGAGGCACTTAAAATGTGTGTATATATATATATATATATATATATATATATATATATATATATATATATATATATATATATATATATATATATATATATATATATATATATATATTCCGTTGGGTGTGTGGTGCGCTCTTCGGGGGGGGGGGGGGGGCTCAGCCACCCCGAAGAGATGCCTGGAAGAAACTCTGGCCCCCGACCTTATATTTGATAGTTAATGCGGCCCTCGGGCTGAAAAGTTTGGAGACCCCTGCTTTATACCGAACCGTGATGGTTGAAATAAAAGACTCAAAGTGCCTGACTGTAATGACGCCGCTGACTCCTGCTTAATACCTCGCCACGAACAATGACGCCGCGTCTTTAGCCAGCATCGACCGTTGACGCCGCTGGGTAAATTATTTGACCAAGCCAAGCGTCAATGACGCCACCAACCTTACCCCAACCACGGACTACATCGCCCGTTAATTTAAACTCAATGGCCGACGATCGATGCCAATTAAACTGAAATTCTCGTCCAATTTGCGCAGGCGGCCGATGTTGATTATCGCGGTGGCGAGTATCAAAAGTGTATCGATCCCACCCACCGTTTTCTTTGCCAATCGAATATGGAACAACGTCAATTAAAGCGGTGGATGGAGAAGTACACCAGTTTAGCAGTTTAAAAATTTAGGCCTGGAAGTTGATGAGATGGTTGAACTCAGGAAGTTGTTGGGATGGTTGAACTCAGGAAGTTGTTGGGATGGTTGAACTCAGGAAGTTGATGAGATGGTTGAACTCAGGAAGTTGTTGGGATGGTTGAACTCAGGAAGTTGTTGGGATGGTTGAACTCAGGAAGTTGTTGGGATGGTTGAACTCAGGAAGTTGAGATGGTTGAACTCAGGAAGTTGTTGGGATGGTTGAACTCAGGAAGTTGATGAGATGGTTGAACTCAGGAAGTTGTTGGGATGGTTGAACTCAGGAAGTTGTTGGGATGGTTGAACTCAGGAAGTTGAGATGGTTGAACTCAGGAAGTTGTTGGGATGGTTGAACTCAGGAAGTTGTTGAGATGGTTGAACTCAGGAAGTTGATGAGATGGTTGAACTCAGGAAGTTGTTGGGATGGTTGAACTCAGGAAGTTGTTGGGATGGTTGAACTCAGGAAGTTGAGATGGTTGAACTCAGGAAGTTGTTGGGATGGTTGAACTCAGGAAGTTGATGAGATGGTTGAACTCAGGAAGTTGTTGGGATGGTTGAACTCAGGAAGTTGTTGGGATGGTTGAACTCAGGAAGTTGAGATGGTTGAACTCAGGAAGTTGAGATGGTTGAACTCAGGAAGTTGATGAGATGGTTGAACTCAGGAAGTTGTTGGGATGGTTGAACTCAGGAAGTTGTTGGGATGGTTGAACTCAGGAAGTTGTTGGGATGGTTGAACTCAGGAAGTTGTTGAGATGGTTGAACTCAGAAAGTCGAATCGAAAAACAGTTTGGTTTTACTTGTGTCTTGATGTGTGTGTATTACATGGTGCCCCCCATACATTACCAGATCCTGAAGCCCATAATGCCTAAAGCCCCTATCACCTTCCATACATTACCAGATCCTGAAGCCCACCTGAAGCTCCTAACACCTCCCATACATTACCAGATCATGAAGCTCCTAACACCTCCCATACATTACCCGATCCTAAAGCCTCTAACACCTCCCATCCATCACTAGATCCTGAAGCCCACCTGAAGCCCCTAACACCTCCCATACATTACCAGATCCTGAAGCCCCTAACACCTCCCATACATTACCAGATCCTGAAGCCCCTAACACCTCCCATACATTACCAGACCCTAAAGCCCCTAACACCTCCCATACATTACCAGATCCTAAAGCCCCTAACACCTCCCATACATTACCCGATCCTAAAGCCCCTAACACCTCCCATACATTACCAGATCCTGAAGCCCCTAACACCTCCCATACATTCCAGATCCTAAAGCCCCTAACACCTCCCATACATTACCAGATCCTGAAGCCCCTAACACCTCCCATACATTACCAGATCATGAAGCTCCTAACACCTCCCATACATTAGCCGATCCTAAAGCCCCTAACACCTCCCATACATCACCAGATCCTAAAGCCCACCTGAAGCCCCTAACACCTCCCATCCATCACCAAATCCTAAAGCCCCTAACACCTCCCATACATTACCAGATCCTGAAGCCCACCTTAAGCCCCTAACACCTCCCATACATCACCAGATCCTGAAGCCCACATGAAGCCCACCTGCAGCCCTAACACCTCCCATACATCACCAGATCCTGAAGCCCTAACACCTCCCATACATCACCAGATCCTGAAGCCCACCTGAAGCCCCTACCCTCCCATACATTACCAGATCCTGAAGCCCACCTAAAGCCCCTAACACCTCCCATCCATCACCAGATCCTGAAGCCCACCTGAAGCCCCTAACACCTCCCATACATTACCAGATCCTGAAGCCCACCTTAAGCCCCTAACACCTCCCATCCATCACCAGATCCTGAAGCCCCTAACACCTCCCATACATTACCAGATCCTGAAGCCCACCTGAAGCCCCAACCCTCCCATCCATCACCAGATCCTGAAGCCCACCTGAAGCCCCTAACACCTCCCATACATTACCAGATCCTGAAGCCCACCTGAAGCCCCTAACACCTCCCATACATTACCAGATCCTGAAGCCCACCTGAAGCCCCAAACACCTCCCATCCATCACCAGATCCTAAAGCCCCTAACACCTCCCATACATTACCAGATCCTGAAGCCCCTAACACCTCCCAAACATTACCAGATCCTAAAGCCCACCTGAAGCCCCTAACACCTCCCATCCATCACCAGATCCTGAAGCCCACCTGAAGCCCCTAACACATCCCATACATTACTAGATCCTGAAGCCCACCTGAAGCCCCAAACACCTCCCATCCATCACCAGATCCTAAAGCCCCTAACACCTCCCATACATTACCAGATCCTGAAGCCCCTAACACCTCCCAAACATTACCAGATCCTAAAGCCCACCTGAAGCCCCTAACACCTCCCATACATTACCAGATCCTAAAGCCCACCTGAAGCCCCTAACACATCCCATACATCACCAGATCCTGAAGCCCACCTAAAGCCCCTAACACCTCCTATCCATCACCAGATCCTAGCCCCTAACACCTCCCATACATTACCAGATCCTGAAGCCCACCTTAAGCCGCTAACACCTCCCATACCTCACCAGATCCTGAAGCCCACATGAAGCCCACCTGCAGCCCTAACACCTCCCATCCATCACTAGATCCTGAAGCCCCTAACACCTCCCATACATTACCAGATCCTGAAGCCCACCTAAAGCCCCTAACACCTCCCATACATCACCAGATCCTGAAGCCCCTAACACCTCCCATACATTACCAGATCCTGAAGCCCACCTAAAGCCCCTAACACCTCCCATACATCACCAGATCCTGAAGCCCCTAACACCTCCCATACAT
This sequence comes from Physella acuta, assembly GCF_028476545.2. Classification (NCBI taxonomy): domain Eukaryota; kingdom Metazoa; phylum Mollusca; class Gastropoda; family Physidae; genus Physella; species Physella acuta. Next base: position 234,842 of record NW_026731876.1, read on the forward strand.
TACCAGATCATGAAGCCCACCTGAAGCCCCTAACACCTCCCATCCATCACCAGATCCTGAAGCCCCTAACACCTCCCATACATTACCAGATCCTGAAGCCCACCTGAAGCCCCTAACGCCTCCCATACATTACCAGATCCTGAAGCCCACCTGAAGCCCCTAACACCTCCTATCCATCACCAGATCCTGAAGCCCCTAACACCTCCCATACATTACCAGATCCTGAAGCCCACCTGAAGCCCCAACCCTCCCATCCATACATCACCAGATCCTGAAGCCCACCTGAAGCCCCTAACGCCTCCCATACATCACCAGATCCTGAAGCCCACCTGAAGCCCCTAACACCTCCCATACATTACCAGATCCTGAAGCCCACCTGAAGCCCCAACCCTCCCATCCATACATCACCAGATCCTGAAGCCCACCTGAAGCCCCTAACGCTTCCCATACATCACCAGATCCTGAAGCCCACCTGAAGCCCCTAACACCTCCCATACATTACCAGATCCTGAAGCCCACCTGAAGCCCCAACCCTCCCATCCATACATCACCAGATCCTGAAGCCCACCTGAAGCCCCTAACGCCTCCCATACATCACCAGATCCTGAAGCCCACCTGCAGCAGTGGCACCTACTGCTACAGCCGAAACACCTGCTCCAGCAGCTGTGAGTCATCCACGGCCAAGGTCGTCTCGTGCGCCACGGGTCAGCAGTTCTGTGGTCAAGCGTCCAAGTGCTACTCGTCGTGTGCTCAGACGGTCTCGCGATATGCCAGCTTGCCTATGTCATACCAGGTTGGCCAGGTTTTTTTTAAAGTTTCGTTAGCCTAATTGTCACATTTTAAAATTGGTTAGTCAAATTGTCACATTTTCCATTTCGATGGTCATACATTCCGAAAACACCTTTTGTGACAGATAATGTATAAAGTAACAGTGACAGCAGCAAGTACTGGGTACATCTATGTACCTGAGTCGACAAAATTACAGGTGAGTTTCTTTCTCTCGCCTATGTACTCAGCATTCTTGTTGTGTGACCTCACTGACCCATATGACCTTGTTGTGTGACCTCACCTATCCATATGACCTTGTTGTGTGAGTTGGCTGACCCATATGACCTTGTGTGTGACTTCACTGACCCATATGACCTTGCGTGTGACCTCACGACCACGTGACCCCACTGACCCCACTGACCACGTGACCCCACTGACCACGTGACCCCACTGACCACGTGACCCCACTGACCACATGACCCCACTGACCCTGTGACCCCACTGACCACGTGACCCCACTGACCCTGTGACCCCACTGACCACGTGACCCCACTGACCCTGTGACCCCACTGACCACGTGACCCCACTGACCCTGTGACCCCACAGACCACGTGACCCCACTGACCCTGTGACCCCACTGACCCTGTGACCCCACTGACCACGTGACCCCACTGACCACGTGACCCCACTGACCACGTGACCCCACTGACCACGTGACCCCACTGACCACGTGACCCCACTGACCAGGTGACCCCACTGACCACGTGCCTCACTGACCACCTGCCCCTGCCCACCAGGTGGAGCCCGGCTATATCATGGGCCTACAGCAGGACTCTGGTGCCAGTGTTCTGGCCAGGATCTCCAGCACCGCGGACACATCTGACCGGATGTTCACCTACAGCAGCACCACCGTCAGCCAGTCGTTCGTCTCGTCTGGCGGAACTGTCATCACCGCACGACACGCCATCACGGCCGTCGCTTCAGCTGGGTCAAAGGTCAGTCTCACATTAGTATGAGGTCAGCTAAATGATGGGGGGAGGGGAGTGGGCATCTCCATTAAAAAGGTGTTACAAACAGAAAAGTTGAGATTGTATCAACATCTCACCCCCAGGTTTACTTACATTGTATCAACATCTCACCCCCAGGTTTACTTACATTGTATCAACATCTGACCCTCAGGTTTACTTACATTGTATCAACATCTCACCCCCAGGTTTACTTACATTGTATCAACATCTCACCCCCAGGTTTACTTACATTGTATCAACATCTCACCCCCAGGTTTACTTACATTGTATCAACATCTCACCCCCAGGTTTACTTACATTGTATCAACATCTCACCCCCAGGTTTACTTACATTGTATCAACATCTCACCCCCAGGTTTACTTACATTGTATCAACATCTCACCCCCAGGTTTACTTACATTGTATCAACATCTCACCCCCAGGTTTAGTTACATTGTATCACCATCTCACCCCCAGGTTTACTTACATTGTATCAACATCTCACCCCCAGGTTTACTTACATTGTATCAACATCTCACCCCCAGGTTTACTTACATTGTATCAACATCTCACCCCCAGGTTTACTTACATTGTATCAACATCTCACCCCCAGGTTTACTTACATTGTATCAACATCTCACCCCCAGGTTTACTTACATTGTATCAACATCTCACCCCCAGGTTTACTTACATTGTATCAACATCTCACCCCCAGGTTTACTTACCGTTCCGGTTCCAGACTTCTGGCAACTTCACCTTGTCAGCTGTGGTCAGTAGCAGGACGCTGACCAACGTGGCCACGTCATCGGCCTCGACCTCTGTCCTCGTGCTGGACGGGGTCAATGCCAGCATCATCCAGGCACCGGTGTACACCGCCACTAGGAAGGTGGTCGTCTTCCTGCTGGACCCCCACACAGGTGAGTCGGTGCTAAACATACAGGTGAGTCGGTGCCAGCCACACAGGTGAGTCGGTGCCACTAGGAAGGTGGTCATCTTCCTGCTGGACCCCCACACAGGTGAGTCGGTGCTAAACATACAGGTGAGTCGGTGCCACCAGGAAGGTGGTCATCTTCCTGCTGGACCCCCACACAGGTGAGTCGGTGCCACTAGGAAGGTGGTCGTCTTCCTGCTGGACCCCCACACAGGTGAGTCGGTGCCACTAGGAAGGTGGTCGTCTTCCTGCTGGACCCCCACACAGGTGAGAGGACGGTGGTCGTCTTCCTGCTGGACCCCCACACAGGTAAGTCGGTGCCACCAGTAAGGTGGTCGTCTTCCTGCTGGACCCCCACACAGGTGAGAGGACGGTGGTCGTCTTCCTGCTGGACCCCCACACAGGTAAGTCGGTGCCACTAGGAAGGTGGTCGTCTTCCTGCTGGACCCCCACACAGGTAAGTCGGTGCCACTAGGAAGGTGGTCGTCATCCTGCTGGACCCCCACACAGGTGAGTCGGTGCTAGTCACACAGGTGAGTCAGTGCCAGCCACACAGGTGGGTCGGTGCTAGACATACAGGTAGGTCGGTGCCAACCACACAGGTGAGTCGGTGCTAGTCACACAGGTGAGTCGGTGCTAGTCACACAGGTAGTCTTGAATGCCCATCTAAAGACTAGATATCTTAACGTCAAGAAAACATTTTTGCTGACATCTGTATCCACAACAAGACATTGTGTCTGTGTCAGCACATCAGCTGTTGACCTCCCCCCCTCCGTACACGTCACGTGACTAACTGATCGTCTGCTCGCGTCCCACAGGAAGTGACCTCTACTACAACTGGACCATCAGCGACGGCACCAAGTTCCTGCAGACCAGGAACAGCAGCCTCAGCTACACCTTCAACTCCAGCGGCATCTACGACGTCAACGTCACCATCTACAACAGCATCAGCCAGAAGAGCAACGGCACAACAGTCTACGCCCTGGACGAAGTCACGGGGGTTTTTATGTACAGCAACACTACAGGTAAACTACTGCCACAGGTAAACTCTACTGCCACAGGTAAACTCTACTGCCACAGGTAAACTCTACTGCCACAGGTAAACTCTACTGCCACAGGTAAACTCTACTGCCACAGGTAAACTCTACGGCCATAGGTAAACTCTACTGCCACAGGTAAACTCTACTGCCACAGGTAAACTCTACTGCCACAGGTAAACTCTACTGCCACAGCTAAACTCTACTGCTACAGGTAAACTCTACTGCCACAGGTAAACTCTACTGCCACAGGTAAACTCTACTGCCACAGGTAAACTCTACTGCCACAGGTAAACTCTACTGTCTCAGGTAAACTCTATTGCAAAATGTAAATTCACCTTGACCTTGTTATCAAAACTTGTACTCACCTTGACCATGATACTATAGGTGTTAATACTTGGACCATGGAGCCAGAACGTTAACTCACCTTGACCTTGATACCAGAGGTTTAAAAACTTACTTTCGACCACGATACAGAACCTTACCTACCTTGACCTTTACACTACCGTCTTTAAACATTCACCTTGACCTTTATACTAACGTCTTTAAACATTCACCTTGACCTTTACACTACCATCTTAAAACATTCACCTTGACCTTTACACTACCATCTTTAAACATTCACCTTGACCTTGACACTACTCCGTTCACTGACCTTGCAGTCCGCGGCCTGATGACACCTGTCCTGGTGAACGTGGTGTCTGGCACCAACTACACCTGCACCTACGACTACGGCGACAACACCGGCAGACAGAACAGCGGCCTCCTCTCTGGTCCCATGGCCAACGCCACCAAAAGGTAGTCACGTGATGCCCTATCTGACCAAATATGGCGCACATTAGTTGAACGAATCTGTGTTTCCTTTTCTCTTCTGAACGTTAAAGTTTAGAAAGTCTTTGGAGTAGCTGGTTAGATCAATTTGTGAGGCTTGAACAGGTATAGCACATTACGTTTGGGTAGGTTTGTAGACAGTTGGGGCTAGGGTTAAAGCTGAAGCTATCTGGGCTAAAGGTTAAACGGTAAGGATTTGTGTTTTTGTTGAAGCTCTTTAGGCTAGGGTTAAGATGAAGGTTAGGCCAACGGTTAGGGTTAGTTTTTGTGATGAAGCTGTTTAGGGTTAAGATGGTTAGGTTAACGGTTATGAAGGATAGGCTAACGGCTAACCTGTTGGTCCATGTTTCAGCTACACATACGCCACACCTGGCGTCTACAGCATCAACATCACGTGCTCCAACCAGGTGAGCCGAGGGACGCACGTGCTGCAGGTGAAGGTCCAGGACCTGATCAGCAACCTCCAGCTGCTCACCCTCGGCGCCAACACCAACCAGAACTTCTTCATCATCTGGCAGGTCGACGCTGGCACGGCCTTGAACTTTGCACTCACCCTCAACGGAATTGCACTGACCAGTGAGATCACGTGATAGCTACTTTTGTTTTAGTGGGCATCATATGGGGGAGGGGGTGTGGCTGTGTAGGTTTACACGCGTAGTAAAGTTTTTTCATGCACGTTGAGTATGTAAGCGTTGGATGTGTAAGCAAGTTGAAAATGTAATCAGTTTTATCCAGGTTTGTGGATTCAGTGCGCCAAAAGTTGATCCACACCACATCCACATCATTGTGCTTGTAATTCTATAGGAGTTAGACAGTTTTACGTTTCCACATAAGTGCTAATTCACGTGGTATTCGTGACGTGTCACGTGGTGCTCGTGACGTGTCACGTGTCGTCCCTGACGTCACGTGATTACTCCGTGACGTTCGTGACGTGTCACACGTTTTTGACGTGTCACTTGGCGTATCACGTGACGTTCGTGACGTATCACGTGACGTTCGTGACGTGTGACGTGACGTATTCCCCAGATTTCTCCCAAGTCTCGGCCTACAAGTGGCAGACGAGCCTACAGCCGGGGCGCGGGAACATGGTCCTACCGCTGGTTCTCAGGGCATGGAATGACGTCAGCACCCAGCAGATCTCCACAAACTTCACCATCCTGACGGCTATCGCCAACCCGACCTTTACAACCAATGTCGCTAACGCCAGCAGGTCAGACTCTTACACACATTACACATTAGCTTCTTACACACCTCCCTGTGTCAGTCTCTTACAGAAATACCTGTCTCTTACATCCAACCTATAAAATTACCTGTTCACCTTTTTTTTTCAAGTTACGACGACGTCTACTTCGTGGCCAACATATCCGCCGGATCTGACGTCACAGTGACGGTCGACTATGGCGACGGCTATAACGACACGTACACCCAACCTCTCAACACCAACTGGCCAGGTGCACAGACCTTCGTACACAAGTACTTCAATGGTGGCAGGTTTACGGTCAGGGCGACCTTTAGGAATGCGGGGGGTAAGTGTTTGATCTAACCTATCCCCGTATGGGGTGGGGGTGCGAAGTTGAAGCTAACATTATGTGTGTGAGGTGAGTTAGTTCAATCTCACATCAACACCCGCCTTCAACAATATAGTTGTAACTCGCCTGCAATCTGCCCCACCCCCACCCCCTCCCCAGGCAGCCAAACGAGGTCCGTGGAGATGTTGGTGCTGGTGGGGGTGGGGATGATTAACTGCAACCTGGACGAGTACGCCCTCTACCACCCGCCCGCCCTCGTCAACCTGATGTTCACAGCCCCTGCCCTGCCCACAGAACCCACGCTCACAATCAACTGGGGGGAGCTGACAAGCAGGGACACACAGGTAAACATTGGCACAGGTAAACATTGGCACAACACAGGTAAACATTGGCACAACACAGGTAAACATTAGCACAACACAGGTAAACATTGGCACAACACAGGTAAACATTAGCACAACACAGGTAAACATTGGCACAACACAGGTAAACATTGGCACAACACAGGTAAACATTGGCACAGGTAAATATTGGCACAGGTAAACATTGGCACAACACAGGTAAACATTAGCACAGCACTGGTAAACATTGGTACAACACAGGTAAACAGTGGCACAACACAGGTAAACATTGGCACAACACAGGTAAACATTGGCACAGGTAAATATTGGTACAGGTAAACATTGGCACAACACAGGTAAACATTGGCACAACACATGTAAACATTAGCACAGCACAGGTAAACATTAGCACAACACAGGTAAACATTTGCACAACACAGGTAGACATTGGCACAACACAGGTAAACATTGGCACAGCACAGGTAAACATTGGCACAGCACAGGTAAACATTGGCACAGCACAGGTAAACATTGGCACAACACAGGTAAACATTGGCACAGGTAAACATTAGCACAACACAGGTAAACATTGGCACAATACAGGTAAACATTGGCACAACACAGGTAAACATTGGCACAACACAGGTAAACATTGGCACAGCACAGGTAAACATTGGCACAACACAGGTAAACATTGGCACAGGTAAACATTAGCACAACAAAGGTAAACATTGGCACAGCACAGGTAAACATTGGCACAGCACAGGTAAACATTGGCACAGCACAGGTAAACATTGGCACAGCACAGGTAAACATTGGCACAGCACAGGTAAACATTGGCACAGCACAGGTAAGCATTGGCACAACACAGGTAAACATTGGCACAGGTAAACATTAGCACAACACAGGTAAACATTGGCACAACACAGGTAAACATTGGCACAACACAGGTAAACATTGGCACAGCACAGGTAAACATTGGCACAGCACAGGTAAACATTGGCACAACACAGGTAAACATTGGCACAGGTAAACATTAGCACAACACAGGTAAACATTGGCACAACACAGGTAAACATTGGCAAAACACAGGTAAACATTGGCACAACACAGGTAAACATTGGCACAGCACAGGTAAACATTGGCACAGCACAGGTAAACATTGGCACAACACAGGTAAACATTGGCACAGGTAAACAGTAGCACAACAAAGGTAAACATTGGCACAGGTAAACATTGGCACAGGTAAACATTGGCACAGGTAAACATTGGCACAGGTAAACATTGGCACAGGTAAACATTGGCACAGGTAAACATTGACACAACACAGGTAGACATTGGCACAACACAGGTAGACATTGGCACAACACAGGTAGACATTGGCACAACACAGGTAGACATTGGCACAACACAGGTAGACATTTGCACAACACAGGTAGACATTGGCACAACACAGGTAAACATTGGCACAACACAGGTAAACATAAGCACAACACAGGTAAACATTGGTACAACACAGGTAAACATTGGCACAACACAGGTAGACATTGGCACAACACAGGTAGACATTGGCAAAACACAGGTAGACATTGGCACAACACAGGTAGACATTGGCACAACACAGGTAGACATTGGCACAACACAGGTAAACATTAGCACAACACAGGTAAACATTAGCACAACACAGGTAAACATTAGCACAACACAGGTAGACATTGGCACGGGTAAACATTAACACAACACAGGTAAACATTTTATTGAAATTAACATAAACATACGTGTAATTGAAATTTGATAACCACTGACAACCCACCAACCACCCACCATCTCCAACCCACCAACCACCCACCATCTCCAACCACCCACACCCACACCCCACCACCACTCACAACCTACCAACCGCTCTCAACCCACCAACCACTGACAACCCACTGACCCCTCCCCCCCTCCCCCAGCCCGCACTAGAGATGAACAAGAACTACAGCTACCAGTACCGTGACACGGGCACGTACAAAGTGATGGCCAGACTACAGAACATCATGGGGACCAAGACTTGCCTCAAGGTACAGGGGGCTTTGGTAGATGTACAGGGGGCTTTGGTAGACGTACAGGGGGCTTTGGTAGATGTACAGGGGGCTTTGGTAGATGTACAGGGGGCTTTGGTAGATGTTCAGGGGGGGGGGGCTTTGGTAGATGTACAGGGGGCTTTGGTAGAGGTACAGGGGGCTTTGGTAGAGGTACAGGGGGCTTTGTTCAGGGGGGGGGGGGGCTTTGGTAGATGTACAGGGGGCTTTGGTAGAGGTACAGGGGGCTTTGGTAGATGTACAGGGGGCTTTGGTAGATGTACAGGGGGCTTTGGTAGAGGTACAGGGGGCTTTGGTAGATGTATAGGGGGCTTTGGTAGATGTACAGGGGGCTTTGGTAGAGGTACAGGGGGCTTTGGTAGATGTACAGGGGGCTTTGTTCAGGGGGCTTTGGTAGAGGTACAGGGGGCTTTGGTAGATGTACAGGGGGCTTTGGTACATGTACAGGGGGCTTTGGTACACGTACAGGGGGCTTTGGTAGAGGTATAGGGGGCTTTGGTAGAGGTACAGGGGGCTTTGGTAGATGTACAGGGGGCTTTGTTCAGGGGGCTTTGGTAGAGGTACAGGGGGCTTTGGTAGATGTACAGGGGGCTTTGGTAGATGTACAGGGGGCTTTGGTAGATGTTCAGGGGGCTTTGGTAGAGGTACAGGGGGCTTTGGTAGATGTACAGGGGGCTTTGTTCAGGGGGCTTTGGTAGAGGTACAGGGGGCTTTGGTAGATGTACAGGGGGCTTTGGTAGATGTACAGGGGGCTTTGGTAGATGTACAGGGGGCTTTGGTACATGTACAGGGGGCTTTGGTAGAGGTACAGGGGGCTTTGGTAGAGGTACAGGGGGCTTTGGTAGAGGTACAAGGGGCTTTGGTAGAGGTACAGGGGGCTTTGGTAGATGTACAGGGGGCTTTGGTAAATGTTCAGGGGGCTTTGGTAAATGTTCAGGGGGCTTTGGTACATATACAGGGGGCTTTGGTAGATGTACAGGGGGCTGTGGTATATGTACAGAGGGCTGTGGTATATGTACATGGGGCTTTGGTAGATGTACAGAGGGCTTTGGTAGATTACAGGGGGCTTTGGTATATGTACAGGGGGCTTTGGTAGAAGTACAGGGGGCTTTGGTAGAAGTACAGGGGGCTTTGGTAGATTACAGGGGGCTTTGGTAGAAGTACAGGGGGCTTTGGTAGAAGTAAAAGGGCTTCGGTAGACGTTCAGGGGGTTTTGGTAGAAGTAAAGGGGCTTTGGTAGACTACAGGGGGCTTTTGTAGAAGTACAGGGGGGCTTTGGTATACGTACAGGGGGCTTTGGTAGACGTACAGGGGATTTCGGTAGATGTACCTGGGCTTTTGTAGAAGTACAGGGGGCTTTGGTAGAAATAAAGGGGCTTTGGTAGACGTACAGGGGACTTTGGTAGATGTGCAGGGTGCTTTTGTAAAAGTACAGGGGTCTTTGGTAGATGTACAAGGTGCTTTGGTAGATGCTCATGGGCTTTTGTAGAAGTGATGGGGGCTTTGGTAGACGTACAAGGGGCTTTGGTAGATTTACAGGGTTTTTAGTAGAAGTGCAGGGGCTTTTGTAGAAGTACAGGGTGCTTTGGTAGAATTACAGTGGCTTTAGTAGAAGTGCTGGGGCTGTTTTGTCGTCACGTGTCACCTTGTGCCGTCACGTGATATTGTCACATGTCACCCTGTGCCGTCACGTGACTGACCTACTGTTTGCCCCCAGCCCGTGACTGTCGTGGAGAAACTGGCCGGCCCGTTCTTCCTGCCGCAGTTCCCTGCCGCTGCCCTGGACCTGCCCTACGAGGTCGTCTTCTGCCTGTTCCGGGGACCTACTGGTGACCTCTGCAACATGACCTTTGACTTTGGCGACGGCAAAGGCCCACTGGTGATACAGCGTACAGGTAGGTGGTGACACAATGTGGGGTTCTGTTTTAGGTGGTGACACAATGTGGGGTTTATCTGTTACAGATGGTGACACAATGCGGGGTTTATCTGTTTCAGATGGTGACACAATGCGGGGTTTATCTGTTTCAGATGGTGACACAATGCGGGGTTTATGTTTCAGATGGTGACACAATGTGGGGTTTATGTTTTAGGTGGTGACACAATGTGGGGTTTATCTGTTTATGTAACTTATCCTGGGATTTACCATTTATAGATGGTGACATAAAATCACATAAAGGCGAATTCAATCATTTCATCATCGAATCGAATTTTTGGACAGGTACAGGCAGAAGTACCAGGCGGTTTTTGCACCTCATCTCACCGTCTGTCACGGTACACACCCACAGTACAAACACGCCATCAACACACACCTCAACCACAACATCAACATACACATCAACACACACCACAACAAACACGACATCAACACACACCACAACAAACACGCCACCAACACACACCTCAACAAACACGACATTAACACACACCTTAACAAACACATCAACACACGCCTCAACAAACACGACATCAACACACACCACAACAAACACGACATCAACACACACCTCAACCACAACATCAACATTCACATCAACATCCTCATCCAATGAAATTAAATTCCGTAATTAACAGAATTATTGAATTCAGTGACTAAAGTAATCAATGTACGGCAATTTATAGTAATTCGCCATAAATTAAACTAATTAAAACAATTAATTGGAACCTTTGTCATTAGCTGATAGAGCAGGTGAGTTCTATCTGTTATTTGTAACATTTGTTACATTTGTTACTTTGGATTGTTACTTGTTACTTTATAACTTGCATGCGTGCTGCACGCTGTTGAATTGTGGTCACCATGGCAACATGTGACATCATTTAATCGCACACTATTTCTTATGTTCTATTTGTTGTATCTCATCCAGGGTTTCCGTCTGAGATTTTGAGCCTATTTGACGTCATTTATATGGTTGACGTCATTGTTTATGGTTGACGTCGTTCTTAATATCGAATTCTATTTCTGTCTTTCTACATTCTCATTTTAATGTTCTGTTTTACATATATGGTTTTTAAAATCAACATTTTATCAACATTTTTTTCACCTTCTTTTAAATCAACATTTTTTCGAAATTTTCGATTTTATTTCAATGTTTTTCAACATATTTTGACAGTTATTTTTCAATGTTTTTCAACATTTCTTTCCACATATTCAACATTATTGTTACACATTTTTTTCAACATTTACAACTGTAATGTTTTCAATATTTTTCACCGTTTGTCAATGTTTACTGTTTGTCAATATTTTCATCGTTTTATCCGTTACTAAGCGTCAACACGAAGCTATATTTTCATCACTTACACGGATCAAATTAATTCTTTTAAATTTTTTTTATCAGTATTTTATTTTAAAGCCGTACAAAAATCAACGGTGTTAAGTTTTTGGCTATTTAAAAGTTTCACTTGTCCAATTTTTGTCTTGAGATCTTACCAATCGAAAGTTTAAGTCATGAGTTGATACACATACGGATACATGTTTGCATGTTAATTCCTAATTAAACAAATTTAGTTAACATTGCAACCAAACTGAATGTATATGTTTTGAGATGTATATAAACTGAAGGTATAGGCAGGATTTAGCACTTATATTTTGTTTTATATAATACAATATATATATATATATATATATATATATATATATATATATATATATATATTGTATTATATATATATATTGTATTATATATATATATATATATATATATATATATATATATATATATATTCTATAGCGGCTTAAGCCCATGCCTACCCCACTGGTCACTGTATAAACATGTATCTTGATTTATCTTTGATGTTTATCTCTTTTATACGACACTCACATAATTAATTAATTTTATTAATCAGCCATCTTAAGCCATTATGACAACCATTGAGACTAATTAATTAATTCAACCCCTAACTTGGTGAGCCAGAGTCTTTATAAATGTCAAGTGATTCTGTTACTGTCTACTCTATCAAAACAAAGTTTTCCTCTACAAAATATTTAACTTCTAATTGCAATTTAAATTTGTTGAATGTAGTGTGACAAGGCTATGCAAAAAAACTTTCATCCACAATTATTATGTATAAAAAAGTAAAACAAAACAACCAATGACACAATTTTTATTTTTTTATCGACTAAATTCCTCATATATGCTATAAATATTTTGATGTGAGTTAATTTGTCTGAGATCATTTGTCCTAAGATCTTTTATCCGGAGATCTTTTGTCCTGAGATCTTTTATCCGGAGATCTTTTGTCCGGAGATCATTTGTCCTGAGATAATTTGTCCTGAGATAATTTGTCCGGAGATAATTTGTCCTGAGATCATTTGTCCTGAGATCTTTTGTCCTGAGATCTTTTGTCCTGAGATCTTTTGTCCTGAGATCTTTTGTCCTGAGATCTTTTGTCCTGAGATCTTTTGTCCTGAGATCTTTTGTCCTGAGATCATTTGTCCTGAGATCATTTGTCCTGAGATAATTTGTCCGGAGATAATTTGTCCTGAGATCATTTGTCCTGAGATCATTTGTCCGGAGATCTTTTGTCCTGTCACCCACAAGCCCTACTCCATCAAACGAAGACTTCTCTCCCCAAAGCCTTGTTAAAATATTAGTGCTACAACATTTTATTTATCTCTTTTGTTTTTAGTTCAAGAGTATATAGTGCTATCCAACGGTTATCGTATGGTGGTAATACAATAACCGCTGTTGTATTAGGGTAATACAATAACCGCTGTTGTATTAGGGTAATACAATAACCGCTGTTGTATTAGGGTAATACAATAACCGCTGTTGTATTAGGGTAATACAATAACCGCTGTTGTATTAGGGTAATACCATAACCGCTGTTGTATTAGGGTAATACAATAACCGCTGTTGTATTAGGGTAATACAATAACCGCTGTTATATGAGGATAATACAATAACCGCTGTTGTATTAGGATAATACAAAGTTATGTTTGAGAATCTTTCTTGAGTGGCAAGGAATGACCAACGTGAGTAATTAAGAATGTTTTAACGAAGCAGGTGTGTAAAGAGTGTATTAAAAAAAACTGTATCCAGTACAGTTTAATAGAATGTTTGTCAAATTAATTCCAGTGTATTTTAAATAAGCTGGTGGTTTTTCTAAGTGGGGTGGTTGTCAAATTAATTCCAGTGTATTTTAAATAAGGTGGTGGTTTTCTAAGTGGGGTGGTTGTCAAATTAATTCCAGTGTATTTTAAATAAGGTGGTGGTTTTTCTAAGTGGGGTGGTTGTCAAATTAATTCCAGTGTATTTTAAATAAGGTGGTGGTTTTTCTAAGTGGGGTGGTTGTCAAATTAATTCCAGTGTATTTTAAATAAGGTGGTGGTTTTTCTAAGTTTGAAAGAACTCCGTGAATAAGTATTTGTATAGCAAAACTATTGAATAAAATCACGGGTGAATAAAAAAAGTTTGACGTACGAGTGTCTAGACTGATTACAACAATGTGACCTTGACCCACGGGTGTCTAGACTGATTACAACAATGTGACCTTGACCTACCAGGTAACGGGAAAAACCAGTGTGACGCCAGGAATGTGACGTACAACAGCAAAGGGTCAAGGACCATCAAGGTCACGGCCACGTCACCCCTGGAGACCGTCAGCTTGAGCTACACTGTTGACGTCATCAGGGGCATCAAGGACCCGTATGTGTCCGTCACGACCAGCGGTGACGTCATTTTTGGCAGTGAGTACAGTCACGTGACTCTCTACACACGCGGACAACACGTGTGTCGTTTTTTAAAAACATTTCAATTTACCGGAAGTGAATTTTTTTTTGAATTACCAGAAGTATAAATAACTTTTCCATTAGCAGAAGTATAAATAATTTTTCCATTAGCAGAAGTATAAATAATTTTTCCATTAGCAGAAGTATAAATAATTTTTCCATTAGCAGAAGTATAAATAACTTTCCCATTAGCAGAAGTATAAATAACTTTCCCATTAGCAGAAGTATAAATAATTTTTCCATTAGCAGAAGTATAAATAACTTTTCCAAAGTGTTGGCGATGTGTGTTCCACTTTGCTGACATAAATGACAATGACATATGGACTGACATGACTAGCCTCTGGTTCATGCCCCCTCCCCTCCCCCTACAGATCCGACGACCTTCACCCTCACGTACTCCGACCCCACGCTGCCCGACAACGCCAACTTCACCCTGGACTTCGGAGACAACTCAACTACCGACGCTGGCCCGTACTTTCTGACGTCATCGACGCTCACCGTCCGCCACACGTATGTCAAGGACGGGCTGCTGACCGCCACGGCCGTGCTGTCCAACGCCGCATCACGTGCTGTCAGACAACTGATGGTGAGTAGCGCTATAGACGTCATGCCACTGACGTCATGTAATTGACGTCATGCCACTGACGTCATGTAACTGACGTCATTTCATGGACGTCCTATCATTGGCGTCATTAAACTGACATTATTAAACTGACGTCATAAAACTGACGTCATATCCCGCCGTATCCTACCCCCAGGTGGGCGTGTACCGAGAGTTCCAGAACCTAAAGGCCCAGGCCTACTACCTGGCTGAGATCCCGCCCAACGAGACGGTGTTTGGCTTCAACAACGGCTCCAGGCTCTACCCCCAGAACGTGCCGACATACTTCATCGTCACTGACGACAACAACGGTGAGGGCTATGTGCAGGATTGTTGTGTGGGGAGCTGTCAGTACATTCGTTAGATAAGCACAACACCCACACGTATAGTGGCACCCACACGCTAGCACGCACGCACTCACACACGCGCACGTACGCACTCTCACACACATATACAAACACTCTCAAACACACTCTCAAACACACTCTCAAACACACTCTCACACGCACTCACACACACATACACACGCACTCTCACACATATACACACGCACTCTCACACATATACACACGCACTCTCACACACACACTCTCACACACACATATACACACACTCTCACACACACTCTCACACACATACACACGCACTCACACTCATATACACACGCTCTTACACATAAACACGCACGCACACACATACACACGCACTCACACTCATATACACACGCACTTACACATAAACACGCACTCACACACATACACACGCACTCTCACACACTTATACTCATCTGTACTTTCTGCTGCTATTGCATACACACAAAACACACAACACAATATATATATTCCTATGTTGCTATGTACGTTCTACAAATGTACCGTCTCCCCTCTAGCCTATGCCAGCCACTACAATGTGACAATAACAGACTCCACATCCAAGTCTACCAACTACCAGAAGTTCTCCAGAGTCTTTGATATCAGCTTCCCAAAGGTATCTTTTTTTAACCATACCAGCATTGCTTCAGTATTGTGTGCATACACCCCAAAGGTATCTTTTTTAAACCATACCAGCATTGCTTCAGTATCGTGTGCATACACCCAAAAGGTATCTTTTTTAAACCATACCAGCATTGCTTCAGTATCGTGTGCATACACCCAAAAGGTATATTTTTTAAACCATACCAGCATTGCTTCAGTATCGTGTGCATACACCTGAAAGGTATCTTTTTTAAACCATACAAGCATTGCTTCAGTATCGTGTGCATACACCCCAAAGGTATCTTTTTTAAACCATACCAGCATTGCTTCAGTATCATACACCCCAAAGGTATCTTTTTTAAACCATACCAGCATTGCTTCAGTATCGTGTGCATACACCCCAAAGGTATCTTTTTTAAACCATACCAGCATTGCTTCAGTATCATGTGCATACACCCCAAAGGTATCTTTTTAAAACCATACCAGCATTGCTTCAGTATCGTGTGCATACACCCCAAAGGTATCTTTTTTTTAAACCATACCAGCATTCCTTTAGTATCGTGTGCATACACCTCAACGGAATATTTTAAAAAATCTAACCAGCATTGCTTCAGTATCGTGTACATACACCCCAAAAGTATATTTAAAAAATCTAACCAGTATGTTCTCAGTATCCTCATATCTTGCAAGTACTGGGGACTAACACTTATATTTAGCGATCTGTACCTACAGTTTGAATTAAGTAGGTTGTATTGTCATGACTAAAATTGTCAAATTTGCACTGTAACTGCATATCAAGCAGTTTAATTAAACATCAAGTAGGCCTACGTGCAGGAGTTAACCCTCCACAACCTGTTTCTACTGTTGTAAAAACTTTAACCCCCCACTACCTGTTTCTACTGTTTCAGATGGACACATTTCGAGTGAGCATCACGGCCTACAACCCCATGTTCTCAGCCTCCATCACTCCCATGACCCTCATACTAGTTGAACTCATCGAGAACTTCACAGTGGTCGAATACAACCTCAAGGTTTGGGTCATTGTCTCACTCTCTTGTCTTCCTCCATACTCTACAACATATATATAATGTCCAGAGACCATCTCCCTGAGACCATCTGAGACCATCCCCCTGAGACCTTCTCACCATCTCACGAGACCATCTCCCTGAGACCATCTCCCTGAGACCATCTCCCTGAGACCATCTCCCTGAGACCATCTCCCTGAGACCATCTCCCTGAGACCATCCCCCTGAGACCATCTCCCTGAGACCATCTCCCTGAGACCATCTCCCTGAGACCATCTGAGACCATCTCCCTGAGACCATCTCCCTGAGACCATCTCCCTGAGACCATCTCCCCCTCTCCCCAGGCCCGAGCCAACGAGTACAAATATTTCAACGTCAGCTTTAACAAGATCGGATCAGGGACGTGTCTCTATGTCGACTACAACGATGGTGTCAAGGAGATCTACGCCAACGATCTTACACTCTGTACCGATAGCAGCTTTTCGTAAGTAGATTTACGACTTAGTTGAGTAGATTTACGTCTTAGGTGAGTAGATTTAAGTCTTCGGTCAGTAGATTTAGTAGGTGAGTCGATTTTTGTCTCAGGCATGTAGAGTTACGTAAAAAGGGTTACATCCTAGATGAGTAGAATAAGATTTTGTTGTGATATATTTTCCTGTAAGTTCAATGAGACGGCCAGTTTGATCACAACGAGTGTTCAAATGTCTTCACCAGAACCATGTTGACCGAACCCTGACAGCTTGTATTGACCCGAACCCTGACAGTTTGTATTGACCCGAACCCTGACAATTTATATTGACCCGAACCCTGACTGTTTGTATTGACCAAACCCTGACAGCTTGTATTGACCGAACCCTGACAGTTTGTATTGACCCGAACCCTGACAGCCTGTATTGACCCGAACCCTGACAGCTTGTATTGACCGAACCCTGACAGTTTATATTGACCGAACCCTGACAGTTTGTATTGACCAAACCCTGACAGCATGTATTGACCGAACCCTGACAGCTTGTATTGACCGAACCCTGACAGCTTGTATTGACCAAACCCTGACAGCTTGTATTGACCGAACCCTGACAGCTTGTATTGACCGAACCCTGACAGTTTGTATTGACCCGAACCCTGACAGTTTGTATTGACCCGAACCCTGACAGTTTGTATTGACCCGAACCCTGACAGCTTGTATTGACCGAACCCTGACAGTTTGTATTGACCGAACCCTGACAACTTATATTGACCACCATCCACCAGATCCGTGGCTGAGGCGGACAAGCACGCCATGACCGATCTCCTCAAACCACGGTCCGGGGTTTTGAACCACACCTACGGGTCGGACGGTGAGTACGTCTTCACCGCCACCGCCAAGAACAGCCAATCGGAAGTCAAGCTGACCATCACGTTCAGCATCAGCGGCTTTGACTGCGCTCGACCGACAGTCAACATCCACAACAGGTAGCGCCATCTTGTCTTGTTTGTAACGTTTACCTATCTACCAGCCAGATAGATAGTGAACGTCCCCGGATTCTTTTTTCGGGGTAATATGCAAATGACTTAAAGCCTAAATGGATGAACACTAACTCAACAACACACTAGGGCTCGATCTCGATGTCTAGGGAAAACTAGTGATACTATTGAAGTTAACAACTCATTCAATCTGCATACAACCTTTAATAAGCGAACACAGTTGTGGCAGAACACTAGGTTAAACGAGATAAAATATTTAATTTGGAAAATAACAAAACCCAACTTACAAAGCGTAAGAAAAAATACTATCACAGATTTTAACACTGTATAAAAATAGCCACAGGTCACACAACACTGTTATAGCATCAGGAATCACTTGGCGACAAGTAATATTATACTAGAATACTAAAACAACTTAAGAAAGCATAGCACACTCAGGACTTAAGCTCTCTCACTTCAAATGGTCAGAATCTATTGCCGGACAATATGGACGGCTTGGTCCTAATAGACCGTTTGATCAAGGTAGACTGCCTCGTGTTGCGTCTGTGCGATCTAGTTAAAGACTTATGCAACAGGGGAGGTTATCCTCAACTCATGTAGCCATTGGTTGGGATGGTCATCTGATCAGAATTAATCAATCAGATCTTGATGGAAAATTTCTGGGTCCTAGACACCCTTAATAAGACAGTGGAAAAACCCCGGTAGTTGCACCATCAATCCATATAAGGTATTATACAATGTCAAAATAAAACATTACTGGATCTAAGTAGGTCACATCCCCTCCCTTTTTGGAAGTGACAGATAGGTTCCACAAAAACATACATAAGGAACCAATCTGGCAATGAAATAAAAAAAATGTTTTACAAATGTAGGCAATCAAAATCATAATACCAGATGAAAATATCCCTGAACATAAAAGGGAAGTAACTCAAACTTTTACAATTGGTGAAAGGGGAGTAACCCTTCAAAAAATAATTACACATCAAAATCCCTCAGAAAAGGGTATTACAATATTTCCATGTGGATATTAAAAGTGGTAAACCCGCCAGGGTAAGACCTTTATTTCAATGACTAGCTACAATATCAACTGAGTCATATGAGACATATTATCATAAAAGATTCCATATAATCAAAAACCACCTTTAATTAAGGTTCACCTGAAAATAAATAAAATATTCAACAGCATTGGAATTTTGAAAAATTCAAAACTCATACCACTCATTTTCATGTGAGTGTCACCCAAACACAACAATTGTGTATGTTCCTAATGAACCATAAAACATGTCACATGATCAATGTGTGTAATAAGATTTTACATCCTTGACAAACAATCAGCCACAACATTATCACTACCCTTAATGTGTGAAATTTCCAGATTAAAATTTTGGAAATATAAACACCATCTCAATATTCTTTGATTTGTCTGTCCTAACTTAGAGGTAAATTTCAGGGGATCATGGTCAGAAAACACTCTGACTGGATTGGTTGAAGAAGTGACATAGACTTCAAAATGTTGTAATGACAAAACCAAAGCTAAAGCTTCTTTTTCAATAGTAGAGTAATTCTTTTGGTTCTCATTTAACTTCCTGGAAAAAAAAGCAATGGGATGGTCAATCCCCATGTTGTCTTCTTGAAATAGGACTGAACCAATGGCTAAGTTGCTAGCATCAATGGCAAGTTTAAAGGGCTTGCTGAAATCTGGTGCAGCCATAACAGGAGCATTAGATAAAAATGACTTAATGGTTAAAAAAGCTTCATGACATTTATTTGACCATTCAAACTCAACACCCTTTTTCAATAATGCAGTAAGAGGTTCAGCAATAGCTGAAAAGTTTTGACAGAACCGCCTATAGTAACCAGCCATCCCAAGGAACTTTTTGATTTCTTTACAATTTTTGGGAGGAGGTAACCTTACAATAGCATCTACTTTAGCTTCAATGGGCCGAACTTGGTTCGTTCCCACTTGATAACCCAAATAGGTAATTGAACCTTTACAGAAATCACTTTTATGCAAGTTTACAGTAAAATTCACTTCAGACAATTTTCTAAAAAGGTTAGTCAACTGAACAATATGTTCTTCAAAAGTATTAGAAAATACAACTATATCATCGATGTAGGCCTCACATTGGTCTATGTCAGCAATGACAGAGTTAATGACCCTCTGGAAGGTTTGGCCAGCATTTCGCATACCAAAGGGCATACGTTTGTATCTATAACAACCATTAGGGGTTACAAAAGCAGATATTTCTTTTGCACGGTCAGATAATGGGATTTGCCAGTATCCTGAAAGTAAATCAATTTTGGAAATTATCTTAGCTTGACCAACTTTATCAATAACGTCTTCTATTCGAGGTAATGGATAGGAATCAGCTTTGGTGAGCGCATTTACCTTCCTAAAGTCGGTCACAAACCTGAAAGATCCACCGTCTTTCGGTACTAGGAGACATGGGGAACTCCAGTTGCTGAAACTGGGCTCAATGATATCATTCTTGAGCATATAATCAATTTCATCTTTTATCAAAACAGCTTTTTCGGGGCTAACTCTATAGGGGTGTTGTTTGATGGGTTTTGCGTCACCTACGCCTACATCATGAGGTGAAACCTTCGCTTCTTTGGGGACATCCCCAAAAATAGAGGGAAATGTCTCAAATAACTGAGACAATCTATAGCTTTCCTCTGTGGACAAATGCATAAGGTGGTCATTTAGATGATCTAAAAAGGAAGAATTTACCAATTTTGGGGTTTTCCATTTATCATGTATCACATCATCAGAAACATTTGAACATACAGGTAAAGTAATTTTAGCTGTGGAATGAAAATTGTTACAATTATCATAATACTTTTTCAGTGAGTTAACATGATACACTGTCTGTTTCTTTCTTCTGTCGGGCGTATTGACAACATAGTTCAAATCACTTAATTTTGAATGCACAGTAAAGGGTCCACAATATCTCAAGGATAACGCATTGTTCAGATTAGGCACTAACACAAGAACTTTGTCGCCTGGATTGAATGTTCGTTTACGAGAACTCTTATCATACAGTCCTTTCATTCTCACTTGGGCCTTTCTTAAGTTCTTGTGAGCCATTTCGCACACGGCTTTCAGTCGAACGTGAAAATCGTCAAAGTTTTCCACTGGATGATCACTGGTACCTGTCCAACGTTCGTGGATCAGCTTCAGGGGACCACGGACAGAATGTCCAAACACAAGTTGAAAAGGAGAGTAACCTAAAGCTTCCTGGACACAGTCCCTCGCGGCGAAAATAATCCAAGGAACAGTCTCATCCCATTGGGTGTTACTATTAGCGACTATTCTTAGCATGGTTTTGAGGGTTTGGTGGAACCTCTCAAGTACGCCTTGAGACTGGGGGTGGTAGGCTGAGCTGGTGATGTGGGTAACGCCTAGCTTGGCTAGTGCTTCCTGAAAATGGTGACTGGTGAAGTTGCTGCCTTGATCTGTTTGGACGATTCTAGGTAATCCAAAGGTAGTGAAGAACCGGGTCATGGCTCTGACTACAGTCTTTGCCTTAATGTTCCGTAAGGGGAACGCCTCGGGAAAACGGGTACTTGAACACATAAAGGTAAGTAGGTACTCGTTGCCCGCCTTGGTTTTAGGCAAGGGACCTACACAGTCCATGACGATTTTAGAAAAGGGTTCTTCTAATACAGGAATCGGACTCAAAGGGGCCTTAGGAATTTTCTGGTTTGGTTTTCCGGCCAACTGACAGTTCGTGCAACTTTTGCAGTAACGCGACACATCATTTCTCATTTTGGGCCAAAAGAACAGTTCTTTGATCTTCGCCGTCGTTTTAGTGACTCCTGGGTGCGCTGACATTGGATGGCCATGTGCCAGTTTCAGTATTTCATGCCGATAAGGTGGAGGGACCCACAGCTGGTTTTTACCCAACCATGGTTCGGCTGGTGAGGCATTCACTGGTATAGCGCGACGAAAGAAGAGGCCGTTCTCGGAGAAATATTCTCCATCGTCCGATGATAGAGATTTTTCGACCATTGCTTGGAGTTCCGCGTCGACTTGTTGAGCTTTAATGATGTCTTCCTGAGATATCCTCAGGGGTAAGCCCAGGCTTGTGTTCTCTGGAAGCATAGACTCCAGTTTGGGAGTCGAATTTCTTGACGATGATGGTAGATGTGATTCAGACGTTGTGTCAGCCAATTGTTTGGTCTGGCTTCTTGTCACCACACATGCAGGATACAGTTCATTATCATTATCTGGAACTGTTGACAAAGGGTCTGAAACCGTACAGGGGTATACTTTGCTTCCCGCAAGGTCATTCCCTAGAAGTAGGTGTACTCCTGGGACAGGAATACTATCTATCACACCTAAAATGACCTCACCTTCGACGAGATGATGTTTCAGGGCAAACTTGTGTAGAGGGACGACAGTAGATTTTGTCCCCACTCCCTGGATAATGGAAATAATTCCGGTGTTCGTCTCTGGTGTAATGTCCATTGAACTTTTCAAAAGAAGAGATTGTGACGCTCCTGTGTCTCTTAGGACGGTGATATTCCGCTGAGACAACGGATCACCTGGTTTGCTAATGATGGTTTCGGCAATGAAAGATGAAAAGTCAACTTTTCTCGATCCCTCGAGATCGGTAGACTCGGAAGAAACTGGATGGTGGCGAGAACAGTCAAAATGTGACTGCACATAATGTGTGGAGACTTGACTACCTTCTTGCGGACACTTAGGGTTAGAGTCCTTTAGAATTCTAGAGTTCATAGTTGAACTGGCTGCTTGAGGGGATAAAGCATAGTGCGCAGAAGTACGCACCACCTCTCTGTTATATTGACGACGTTTGTAACAGTCCTTGACAAGATGACCAGGTCTTTTGCAGAACTGGCATACTGCTCGACGATTGAGAGTTGATCTTGGTTTCTCTCTGGACTGTGATGCCTTCACGTGTTGGCCAACAGGAGGATTGCTGCCAAAAAGGGGAAGCACGGGGTTGAGGCGGTTTCCTGACACTGGTGGTTTCTTATGCACCAACATATATGTGTCAGCCGACTCAGCAGCCTTCTGGATGTCAATTATCTTGTTATCCAGTATGTGAAGTCGTATCTCTTCAGGCAGGGACGTTAGGAATTCTTCCCTTAGGATAAGTGACCTGAGTTTCTCAAACTCAGAAACTTCCTCAGAGTGTAGCCACCTTGAGAATATTTTCTCCTTTTCAAAGAGAAATTCCACATATGATTGAGTGGGTAACTTGCGGAGTGCTCGGAATTTCATCCGATAGGCCTCGGGTGTCAGTTCGTAGGCCTTCAAAATGGCAGTCTTGACCAAACTATAGTTATTTTGAACGTCGTGAGAGAGTGCCTGGTATGTTTTTGCAGCTTTCCCTGTAAGGACCGAGCTCAATAAAGCAGTAATGGAAGTTTCGGGCCATTCACATGTCTTCGCTAAACTCTCAAATGAGTTAAAGAAAACGACCAAATCTGTTTCATCAAATTTAGGAACTAATTTCCCAAATTTGGCAATCACTTGCCCCACCGACAACTTTTTTGGATCTACCAGAGAAGTGACATCACTAACTTTACCAAATTCTGATTCCAACCTCCTCCTATCTAAAGCAATTTTAACCTCTAACTCCTGTTCTTTTAATGCCTTCTCTAAAGCAACTTTCTCCTCACGGAGTAACACACCAGCCAACAAACTTTCATCAAATACCCCTTCGTTAATAAAATGAACAACAATTTTATCTCTCAACACCTCTGACTTCTGCGTAACAGAATAATCCAATTTCAATTCCTTAACAACACTAATCAAAACTTTTCTACTCAACTTTTCTACATCCTCAACAGTGGGATTAGCCAAAAAAGATTCCATTTCACTAACTTTCAAAATCACAACAAGCCTAGATTCTTTAAATTAACACAGAGCGTTGGGCCGTGTACTTGACCTCTTCAATCTAGGACGTGACACGTCTGACTTTTGACCTAGATAATTCTAGCCTGCGCGCGTTTCAATAACACGGCTTCACTGGATAGAAAAACAACTAAATCAAACTAACTTAGAGTTTAACTGATATAACCAACAACTGGAACGACAGATTAAATCTCGGCGAGCCCCCACTTTGTAACGTTTACCTATCTACCAGCCAGATAGATAGTGAACGTCCCCGGATTCTTTTTTCGGGGTTATATGCAAATGACTTAAAGCCTAAATGAATGAACACTAACTCAACAACACACTAGGGCTCGACTTCGATGTCTAGGGAAAACTAGTGATACTATTGAAGTTAACAACTCATTCAATCTGCATACAACCTTTAATAAGCGAACACAGTTGTGGCAGAACACTAGGTTAAACGAGATAAAATATTTAATTTGGAAAATAACAAAACCCAACTTACAAAGCGTAAGAAAAAATACTATCACAGATTTTAACACTGTATAAAAATAGCCACAGGTCACACAACACTGTTATAGCATCAGGAATCACTTGGCGACAAGTAATATTATACTAGAATACTAAAACAACTTAAGAAAGCATAGCACACTCAGGACTTAAGCTCTCTCACTTCAAATGGTCAGAATCTATTGCCGGACAATATGGACGGCTTGGTCCTAATAGACCGTTTGATCAAGGTAGACTGCCTCGTGTTGCGTCTGTGCGATCTAGTTAAAGACTTATGCAACAGGGGAGGTTATCCTCAACTCATGTAGCCATTGGTTGGGATGGTCATCTGATCAGAATTAATCAATCAGATCTTGATGGAAAATTTCTGGGTCCTAGACACCCTTAATAAGACAGTGGAAAAACCCCGGTAGTTGCACCATCAATCCATATAAGGTATTATACAATGTCAAAATAAAACATTACTGGATCTAAGTAGGTCACATGTTTATGACGTCATGTTGTCCTGTTCATTACGTCATGTTGTCCTGTTTATGACGTCATGTTGTCCTGTTCATGACGTCATGTTGTCCTGTTCATGACGTCATCTTGTCCTGTTTGTCATTTTGTCCTGTTCATGACGTCATTTTGTCATGTTCATGACGTCATTTTGTCCTGTTCATGACGTCATTTTGTCCTGTTTGTCATTTTGTCCTGTTCATGACGTCATTTTGTCCTGTTCATGACGTCATGTTGTCCTGTTCATGACGTCATGTTGTCCATTTCCTGTTCATGGCGTCAGTTCACCAAGTTGACTATAAACTATCAGCCCACTGTAGAGTTGAACAGTTACAAAACACACTAAACACCGCTCCAGTGGAGATAGAATCTATGACATTAAATAAACCAATATTTATCACAAACCTGACCTCCCCCTCCCCCCCTCCCCCCGTCACCAGGAGACCTTACTTCACGGCCCCAGAGGTGTACAAGAGGAGCCAGAAGTTGACGGTCAGAGGTCTGACCAACATCCAGTGTGTGGCCAGCTTGGCCAATGTCAAGTCATGGAGGGTGGAGAGAATAGATGAGCGCTGGAGCACGGTAGGTGGCCAAATTTCAGGTACAGCACATTAGGTGGCCAAATTTCAGGTACAGCATGGTGGGTGGCCAAATGTCAGGTACAGCATGGTGGGTGGCCAAATGTCAGGTACAGCATGGTAGGTGGCCAAACGTCAGGTACAGCACAGTAGGTGGCCAAATTTCAGGTACAGCATGGTGGGTGGCCAAATGCCAGGTACAGCATGGTAGGTGGCCAAATGTCAGGTACAGCTCGGTAGGTGGCCAAATGTCAGGTACAGCATGGTGGGTGGCCAAATGTCAGTGTAACATGGTAGGTGGCCAAATGTCAGGTACAGCATGGTACGTGGCCAAATGTCAGGTACAGCATGGTGGGTGGCCAAATGTCAGGTACAGCATGGTGGGTGGCCAAATGTCAGTGTAGCATGGTAGGTGGCCAAATGTCAGGTACAGCATGGTGGGTGGCCAAATGTCAGGTACAGCATGGTGGGTGGCCAAATGTCAGGTACAGCACGGTAGGTGGCCAAATGTCAGGTACAGCATGGTGGGTGGCCAAATGTCAGTGTAACATGGTAGGTGGCCAAATGTCACGTATAGCATGGTAGGTGGCCAAATGTCAGGTACAACATGGTGGGTGGCCAAATGTCAGTGTAGCATGGTAGGTGGCCAAATGTCAGGTACAGCTCGGTAGGTGGCCAAATGTCAGGTACAGCATGTGAGGTGGCCAAATGTCAGGTACAGCTCGGTAGGTGGCCAAATGTCAGGTACAGCATGTGAGGTGGCCAAATGTCAGGTACAGCTCGGTAGGTGGCCAAATGTCAGGTACAGCATGTGAGGTGGCCAAATGTCAGGTACCGCATGTGAGGTGGCCAAATGTCAGGTACCGCATGGTACCGTCTTAATAGTAGGCTGCAGGTTGATACATTTGAGCGACGTGAGTGATCCAGTGAGAGAAGTTTATCTTGACATTTTGATGCTATCTGTTCTGTAGGTCATCGAGAATATTTCACTGGCCAACCTTGACACTACCAAGGCCGAGGTGACCTTCCCACCTCGTTTCTTTGACCTTGGCCTTTACAGGGTCTACTACACCATGGAGATGACGGGCGCGGGGGCGCCTGGTGGAAGCGCTTACTCATCTACAACATTCACACACATCAAGGTGAGTTGACATCCACAACATTCACGCACATAAAGGTGAGTTGACATCTACAACATTCACGCACATAAAGGTGAGTTGACATCCACATGACATCCACAACATTCACATACATCAAGGTGAGTTGACATCCACATGTTTAGTTGCAGTGTTTCTTCCAGACTTTTTTCTCCTGGGGGGGGGGGGCACTTGAAATTTTCTGGGGGGCGGTGAGGGGGGGGGGGCGGTAGACTTTCTTCGGGGGTGGGGGGGCTAAGCCTGGAAGAAACTCTGTTTAGTTGGTCACGTGTTCAGCTTGTCACGTATTGAGATTATCACGAGACTTATTTTCAGATCACCAAAACGGACCTGATTGGTATCATGGTGGCCGGGGGTGTGAGCGAGATTCAGAGAGGGACGGCCCAAAGGCTGGATCTGAACCCCACAGACTACTCCCTGGATCCTGACGTCAGCCCGAATGTCACTCAGGTATGACGTCATTTGATGTCCGTGGGTGGTCAGTGATTGGTTTGGTGGTCATCTAACGTTTGAGGGAGGTGTGTGAGAGGGTGTGTGGCAAGGTGTGTGTGACTAGATGTTGACCTTGACCCTAACCCCGTGCCGGTGTTGACCTTGACATCTAACCCGTGCCTGTGTTGACCTTAACCTCTACCCCCCGTGCCTGTGTTGACCAGGGTCTGACGGTGACAGGCTGGGTCTGTGAGAACCTGGACTCCCCCACGGACACCACCTCCTACCTGGCCGGCGGCTTCAACATGACGGGCCAGACCCAGAGTCTCGACATCAGCAAGTTTCAGCTTAGTCGTTACAGGTGAGTGGGGGGGGGGGGGGGGGGGGGGGATGGGGAGGGGGGAGATGGGGGGGGGGGGGTGGTGGTGTTGGGTTGGGTTGGTGGTTTGATAATGATAGTGGTGGTGTTGGTAGTTGTTGGGTTGGTAATGGTGGTAGTGACTGTAAGGATTGTTTGTGTGACAAAGGGTTGTTGTAATGGTGGTTGGGTGTTGTGATGCGTACGGTGTGTGTAATGGGTGGGGTTGGGGGTGGGGTTTTCAGCTTCACAAGATAAATGTGGTGGGGGGGGGGGGGATGACAGAAGCAAATGTAACCAGATGGTGCACGACATGTGTGTGTGTATATCAGGGGCGGAACTACAGTGCCGCCAGACCCCGCAGTGCGGGGGGGGGGGGCCCACGCCATTTGGGGGCCCAGAGCAGACCATAATCAATTTCTTATAGTTTAAAAAAAAATTCTTGCATTTTTGACATGACGGTAAAAGCTTTTGTAAATAACAAACAGATCTACTACAGTAGTGATGTTATACAGTAGCTAACACATGCCGTTGCGTAAAAAAAATATGCCTGAGCTGTACTGTGAAAGAGATGCAAACGTTCAAAACACTTCCATGACTTATTTCCCTTTTTTAAATAGTTAAATTGGGGTGCTCATAAGCTCCTTTTAATATATTTGTACTAAACAAATTAAAAATCAATTACTTCTTTTAATTATTATTTTTTTTTAATACAATCGAAAGATTGACATAGCACAAAAATGAAATATATTTAAAACAAATAATATAAATACCAAAAAACATTAAAATAAACATAACCCGAGAAACCATTACACATACAAAGCTCTCACGTTTTATATTTTTTTTTTGACCGGCTTTAATTCAGTTTCCATATCATGTTACAGCAAACATTGAATAAACTAGTTCTAATTCTAAAAAAATAATAATTTCAAAACAGACTAATGTACCCACACATATGACATGTTGTAATATGTTTAAATTGAAAAAAAAAGACAATTTTTTTCAAAACCCGATCAGACCAGAAATGAGTATCCAGTGTTTGTGTCTGTGTTTGTATGTATATATATATATATATATATATATATATATATATATATATATATATATATATATATATATATATATATATATATATATATATATATATATATATATATATATATATATATATATATATATATATATATACATATATATACATATATATATAGAAGGGGGGCCCCAGAATTTTTTTTGCGGGGTGGCCCTTTTTTTCTAGTTCCGCCACTGGTGTATATCACCTGTGGGTGTGTACGGTCACGTGACTGTTTTCTCCCCAGAATAACTGTGTACCTGGCCAAGGACACCAGAAAGACCAGCGCCATCTTGTATCTCAAGGTCGTGGAGGGAGACCCGCCCACTGCTACCATCAGGTAGCCACACAGTTGTACCTGACCAACTGTACCTGACCAACTGTACCTGACCAACTGTACCTGACCAACTGTACCTGACCAACTGTACCTGACCAACTGTACCTGACCAACTGTACCTGACCAACTGTACCTGACCAACTGTACCTGACCAACTGTACCTGACCAACTGTACCTGACCAACTGTACCTGACCAACTGTACCTGACCAACTGTACCTGACCAACTGTACCTGACCAACTGTACCTGACCAACTGTACCTGACCAACTATACCTGACCAACTGTACCTGACCAACTGTACCAGACCAACTGTACCTGACCAACTGACCAACTGTACCAGACCAACTGTACCTGACCAGCTGTAACTGACCCACTGTAGCTGACCAACTGTACCTGACCAACTGTACCTGACCAACTGTACCTGACCAACTGTACCTGACCAACTGTACCTGACCAACTGTACCTGACCAAATGACCAACTGTACCTGACCAACTGTACATGACCAACTGTACATGACCAACTGTACCTGACCAACTGACCAACTGTACCTGACCAACTGACCAACTGTACCTGACCAACTGTACCTGACCAACTGTACCTGACCAACTGTACCTGACCAACTGTACCTGACCAACTGACCAACTGTACCTGACCAACTGTACTTACCAACTGACCAACTGTACATGACCAACTGACCAACTGTACCTAACCAACTGTACCTGACCAACTGACCAACTATACCTGTTTTAAAAATGTAATTGTCCAACTTGTGATGACCTTGACCCCGCCCCACCCCAGCCCCGCCACGGGCAGTGTGTACTACCAGATAGCAGACGGCTACAAGGTGCTTCAGTCCTCCCGCGTGGCGCTGGACTGCTCGTGCGACAACTGCGGCCAGTCAGAGAGCTACAGATGGACGGTGTACATGGCCGACTACCGCTGGCCCAGTGGCTGGCGGCCTCTGCTGGACGATGACCTCTATGGCCGGGTCTCAGGTAGCCAATCACTTTCTTACTTTTGATCTTTTAAACGGAATGTAATTGTTTAAAACAATTACTTGTTTTTTTTTCTCTCTCATCAAACGATATCATTTGACACATTAATTAATATAAATTAATTAATCGTCGAATTAGTGATCCGTTGCATCAAAGAGTTAGAGAACGTTTAAGTGTATGCTAGTTATGGTTAACGGTAAGCTTATTGCTTGGTTTTGTCTTAAACTGATGGAGACTACAAATGTCTAGAGCTAAGGTTAACGTAGGTTTTGGGTTAAGTTTTAATCCTACAGTACTGGTGAGGGAGTTGGAATAACTACACCCCCCCCCCCCTCCCCCCCAGGCTAGGCCTGCATGGCGGTACTTCTTGTTGCTATGGTTACTATAGACTAACAGCATGTTAAGTGTTGTGTAAAATGCATGATAATTAGCACTAACAGTTAGTGTAATTAAAAACACGTCTTGTGGTTTTCTGTGCATGATGTGCCCGTCCAACATCTGTCCGTCATGTTATCTCAGACAGTCGACTTCCATCCAGCAAACGAATGACAGATGCAGCAAGCCATTAGGTTTAGGTTGAACGTATGGTTTAAAAAAAATGAATGAAACCATATAATTAAAACAAAATAAGTTTGCTTGTTGGTTACAGAAGAGTTTTCCAAAAGTTTACGAGCAGTTACGGCCATTAATGGCGTCGGTTTTTGTTTTCCAGTTCCACATTTTATTATCCATGAAATTGTTGCATGTTTTTGTTGCAGGTAATTTGATTTGACAACTCACAAACCTTACTAACAATTTTCTTCTTCAAATTTTTTTTTAGATCAATCACGTTTAATTGATTGATTAATACTTTTTTTTTTTTTTAGATCTAATCAGTTTTATATATTATTGGCTATTTTTAAAAATTGTGACTAACCAAACATTCGATGCACGTTTTAATTTTTCCTTTTTCCTCATTTGCCTCACCTTTTGCATGCCTTCCCCTCCCCATGCCTTCCCCTCCCCCATGCCGCCCCTCCTCCGTGCTACACCTCCTTGATGCCACCACCTCTACCATGCAACTCCAACCCCCCCCCCCCAAACACCACTGCTATTTCTACTCACTGTCACACCTTCATTCTGACCCAACCACCAACCACTCACCTTGATGCATGCCCACACCACCCCTGACCAACCCGCCAACCACTCACCTTGATGCATGCCCACACCACCCCTGACCCAACCACCAACCACTCACCTTGATGCATGCCCACACCATCCCTGACCACCCCTGACCAACCCGCCAACCACTCACCTTGATGCATGCCCACACCACCCCTGACCAACCCGCCAACCACTCACCTTGATGCATGCCCACACCATCCCTGACCAACCCGCCAACCACTCACCTTGATGCATGCCCACACCATCCCTGACCACCCCTGACCAACCCGCCAACCACTCACCTTGATGCATGCCCACACCACCCCTGACCAACCCGCCAACCACTCACCTGCCAACCACTCACGTGCCAACCACTCACCTTGATGCGATGCATGCCTCTGCCAGCGTTGGACGGTAATGTCCGTGTTGTATCCGTTAGATGGTCCCCTGTATATGTTGTACATTGATATGGCGTGTGTTGTATGTTATACATTGGTATAGCATATGTTGTATGTTGTACACTGGTATGGCGTATGTTGTATATGTTGTAGACTGTTGATTACGTCATAATAATTTTTGTAATGGTTTAGTTTCGCACTTTCTTTAAATGACGTCACAGTCCAGTTTACACCACTCTCTTATTGCCAGAGATCTTCTCCCCCCCCCCCACGACAGATCAAATAGCTGGCTTTGGTCTGTCTCGCACATGTGGGTGGGCAGTCTGATAAAGTTGGCCACAATTTGGATCTCTGTCTCCCACTTCACCGCCCACCACAACCTCCCCCACCGCCTCCCCCACTACATCCCCCCACTACACCGCCCACCACAACCTCCCCCACTACACCCCACCACCTCCCCCACTACACCCCCACCAACTCCCCCAGTCCGCACCCACCACAAAAACTGTGACGTCATATACAAAAGCTGTTCCATTCATGTTTTTTTTATAATATCTGGTTGTTCCATATGTGGTTGTCATACACCTGGTTGTCATACACCAGGTTGTCATACTGTCATACACCAGGTTGTCATTGTCATACACCTGGTTGTCATACACCTGGTTGCCATACACCAGGTTGTCATACCAGGTTGTCGTTATCATAACCAGGTTGTCATTGTCATAAGCAGGTTGTCATTGTCATACACCTGGTTGCCATACACCTGGTTGTCATACACCAGGTTTACATCAACATACTATAGTGTCCATGTTTTATGTGATCAAACTAGCTGGTGCAACAATGTCTTTTGTTTGGTTGTGCCAGTTGAATGTCACGTGACCTAGTGACGTGCCAGTTGAATGTCACGTGACCTAGTGACGTGCCAGTTGAATGTCACGTGACCTAGTGACGTGCCAGTTGAATGTCACGTGACCAAGTGACGTGCCAGTTGAATGTCACGTGACATAGTGACGTGCCAGTTGAATGTCACGTGACCTAGTGACGTGCCAGTTGAATGTCACGTGACCTAGTGACGTACAACTAGTTAAAACTTAGAGATATGTGCCGGGGTGGGCTGGCTGTGTCGAAGGGCCCGGAAAATAAAAAAGCGGCCCCTCCCAACTTTATTTTCAAATTGCTTTGTCTACACCCAAGCCTGTTGACAAATTGCAATAAACTATATCACAAACAAAAAAATGAAAGCAGAACTAGGCCATTACAGCGCTGTTCCTAACTGCCCACCGGAACTTCTTCATGGTTGCCCAGCCCACCCCCTGTTGATGTTACCAACTGATAAGTGAAGCAGTCGTTTAGGATAGATTCACTCTCGAAATCGTGTATAATATATATATATATATATATATATATATATATATATATATATATATATATATATATATATATATATATATATATATATATATAGTTGGTTGTGTGTTTATATAGCTTCATAAATATTGTGTACCTGCTCTCTCTATCTATTGCCTGCTGAAATTCTAACTGGTTATAAAAATGTATTTCACACCCGTTACAACTTTAAATCAAACATGATAATAAAAATGAGGTGGACACCCCCCCCCCCCCCCCCTCCACTCAAAACCCCATCAAAAATTCTGTGAATAATTCAATTTTCTTTCTATCGAGACATTTAATCTTCAATTAATTTATGTTACTACCTTAAAAATTGATATTGTTGTGCCTATTATATCATATAATAAAGCTAAGACTGTACGTATTGCATGTTTGTAATTATATGTCTATAGTAGCAACATATAGCGCTGTACCATATTATATTGTAGCACAGTGGTATATTAAATTAGACTTGGTGTCAAGTCTTTTTTGCCGTTTGGATGTTCTGTGGATGTTCTGTGGATGTTCTGTGGATGTAACGTGGATGTAACGTGGATGTAATGTAGATGCATCTTTGTGTACATATACTTGGTATCGTTGTAAACTTTAGATCGTCTAAGTGATTAATGATATAGAGACAAAATCATTTACGTTTAGAAAATTAAAATTTCCTTTTAAATCTGTTTTACTAACTATTTCTGCTAAAATTATTCGTTTTAAATAACTAACTTCGGGTTTATTAGAATTTCAGCGGTTTGTAAATGTTGGGCAAAATTTAGTCGGAAAGGTAGTTATAATTTTTGAATTAAAGAAGAAGAAAACTTACTTTAATTAAACTACGGTGCTGTTATAAAATGTCAAGGCACGTGAGTTGTTTGTCATTGAATCGTTAGCTCATGGTAACCTTTGTTTTACCAAAACCTGCTCACTGTGCTACACAAGCAGGGTCAAAAGGTCAGTCATACATGACACATTTGTGTTCTGCTTGACCGGGTTCTGTGACACATGCTGTGTGTCATGCGCGAGTGTGTCCTGCCGTGTGAGCACAGCTGCGGGTGTGTCCTGACACCGCCCTCACCCCGTCTGTCTGCTCCCCCCCCCCCCAGGTGGCAACTCTAAGCAGATCTCCATCGAGTCCAGCCTCTTCGAGACGTTCAAAGCGGAGCGCATGCGCGCTGAGTGCAACATCACTTCCGGCTCAACATCCGGCAAGGTAGCCACAAACCTGCAGGTTAGTTATGTCGTCTGCTCATTTAAATTAGTTAAACCGTACTGATTAATAACAGTTTCATTAAAACAAATAATTGACTGGCTGCTTTAGCAGTGACGGCCAATATGTAACCTTTGACCCAGTGACCCAGTGACGGCCAACGTGTAACTTTTGACCTAGTGATGACTCACCTTTGACCTTTGACCCAGTGGCGGCCGACATGTAACCTTTGACCCAGTGACGGCCAACATGTAACCTTTGAACCAGTGACCCAGTGACGGCCAACACGTAACCTTTGACCCAGTGACCCAGAGACGGCCAACGTGTAACCTTTGACCCAGTGACGCTCACATGTAACCTTTGACCCAGTAACGGCTCACCTGTAACCTTTGACCCCCACTCTAGATCAACAAGCCCCCCATCCCTGGGAGCTGTACCGTGAGCCCCTACAACAGGACCATCACCACAGAGCAGGCGTGGACCATTAACGTCACTGGCTGGTATGATGACGACGGCATACAGGAGTACCAGTTCTTCGGTAGGTCATTGCAGGTTCTTCGGTAGGTCAATGTAAGTTCTTTGTTAGGTCATTGCACGTTCTTGGGTAGGTCATTGCAAGTAATTTGGTAGGTCATTGCAAGTAATTTGTTAGGTCATTGCAAGTTCTTTGGTAGGTCATTGCAGGTTCTTGGGTAGGTCATTGCAAGTTCTTCGGTAGGTCATTCAAGTTCTTCGGTAGGTCATTGCAAGTAATTTGGTAGGTCATTGCAGGTTCTTGGGTAGGTCATTGAACTTTCTTGGGTAGGTCATTGCAAGTTGTTCGATAGGTCTTAGGTCCCCAAGTACTACTATAGATTTTGGTTAGGTCACTGGTGAATGCTTGACTAAACCGTTTGTCTGTCTGTTTATCTGTCTGCACAGTTCACACAGACAACAGCACCGTGGACAAACAAATCACGTCATACAAGACAGACAAAGGCTCCCTGGTCCTGTCCGTCAGGATCCCCGAGGGTCCGGACTACCTCAACTACACCCAGTCGGTCATTGTGAAGGTCAGGGACAATCTGGCGGCCACCAAGGACTTTAACTGTGGGAACATCGTGGTAAGGTTTTGTGTGGGGGTGGGGTAGTGTGTGGGGTAAGGGTTTGTGTGGGTGTTGGGGTATTGTGTTTGTGGGGTACGGTTTTTGTGGGTAGTAAGGTATTGTATGGGTGGTAGTGTGGGGTGAGGTATTGTGTGTGGGGTAGGGTTTTGTGTGGGTGGTGGGGTATTGTGTGGGGTGGGGTTTTGTGTGTGTGTGTGTGGGGGGGGAGGTGGGGTATTGTGTGGGTGGTGGGTAATTGTGTGGGGTGTAAGGTTTTGTGTGGGTGGTGGGGTATTGTGTGGGTGGTGGTGTTTTGTGTGGGTGGTAAAGGTTTGTGTGTGGGTGGCGGTATAAGGTTTTGTGTTGGTGGTGGGGTAAGGTTTTGTGTGTGGGCTAAGGTATTGTGTGGGTGGTGATATAGTTTACATTTTTTTCGAGTTTCTTCTTCTGATTAAAAAAACCCAAAACAACCCGCGTACCATGCATGAAAGGTTGTACGTCTTTTAAACCGGAATATCTTTTTCAACATTTAAATTACCATTTCAAGCCACAGTTCATGAGTAAACTTGTGCCCCCCCCCCCCCAGGTGACGCCCATGCCACAGAGCGACATCCGCGCCCTAGCCCAGGAGATAGCGAGCACCCAGCTGGGGGAGATCAACAAGATGTTCGCCGAGGGCGACCAGAAGACCTGCACGGAGAGGGCGACTAGCATCATGTCCCTGCTCAACAGCGACAGTAAGAGATCAGCCGCAGGTGCTTGTGCATGCCTCGCTTCGCTTTCGTTATCTGCTCGCTCGTCTAACTTGTCGTCATGTCTTCTCTCCACAGCCGGGGTGAAGGTCAGAGCTTAGGGCACCAGGGGTCAGAGGTTAGGGTACCAGGGGTTATAGTTCAGGGGGTGTATGAACATTTGGGAAGAAACCAGTTCAAAAGCAGGGGTGCAGGTATTCCTCGTTGCCCGCCTGTTCTGGCCACTACTTTAGCCAGTTATCTGTCGGGGTGAGGTGAAGAGGTTTGAAAGTTTGGGAAAATAATTTGAAGCTGTTATAAGGCAAGGACGTTGAGTGGGTCACTGATGGGTTAACCAGTAGTGGGGGCCCGGGGTATGGACCCGAGTGGGGGCTGGGGTGGGGGCCCGGGCTGAGGTTTGTGAAAAATGAGTTCCGTTTTAAAAATGTTCATAATTTTAGGCGCCCGAGTTGGTTATGTTTAGGTGGCTCAAAGTGGAAAAAAGTGGATAATGTTTAGGTGGGTGTAGTGGATTGATGTGGATTATGTTTAGGTGGGTTTAGTGGATACAGATGGATGTTTAGGTGGGTGTAGTGGATTGTTGTGGATTATGCGTTAAGGTGGGGCATAAATAGAGTGGATAATGTGAGTCGTAATTTGATTGGGGTGGATTATAAAGTTAAATTAATCCTATGTGGATTCTGGTGGATTATGTAGTTAAGGCCGGTGGATTCCAAGCTTGAGGTAAGTCCTGAATTGTCTCACCACTAACCTCACCAGCATGTCTCACCACTAATCTCACCAGCATGGAATAACTTGACAACT
This sequence comes from Physella acuta, assembly GCF_028476545.2. Taxonomy (NCBI): domain Eukaryota; kingdom Metazoa; phylum Mollusca; class Gastropoda; family Physidae; genus Physella; species Physella acuta. Next base: position 271,745 of record NW_026731876.1, read on the forward strand.
TTCTGTACTAACTGCATGCTCACCCCACTGTACACGGGCATCACGTGACAAGCTATTTCACGCGCTAAGTGCATGCCAGCACTGTTTGATTTTAGTCAACTAACAATTAACGATGCATGGGTGGTGTGGTCAGCCACATTAATGATGCATGGGTGGTGTGGTCCACCACATTAATGATGCATGGGTGGTGTGGTCAGCCACATTAATGATGCATGGGTGGTGTGGTCAACCACATTAATGATGCATGGGTGGTGTGGTCAACCACATTAATGATGCATGGGTGGTGTGGTCAACCACATTAATGATGCATGGGTGGTGTGGTCAACCACATTAATGATGCATGGTGGTGTGGTCAACCACATTAATGATGCATGGGTGGTGTGGTCCACCACATTAATGATGCATGGGCCCACCACATTATAACATCTCTAATATCACTCTGCAATTACTAACATTAATTATTACCTAAAACGCATGGAATTAATCTCACTCATATTAAAATTAATCTTGTATGATACTAATCCCACAGGTTAAAATTAATCTTGTATGATACTAATCCCACACAGATTAATCTGATATAAAAATAAACCCACACTACCTAACCTCTGTATAATAACCACATATGCATGCAATGATTATACCACTAATGTAACTGGTTCATGTTATTATTTATGTTTTGTTTAACATCTAATTGAATACTCTTAAATATCAACAAAATATCTTATTCAAGTTTCAGTTTTAAATCTATTAGTGTGTCTGTGCGTCTGTATGTTAACGTGTCCAAGTTAACTTAAAACATTAAAACATTAATTATAGGTTGCGAAATAGTGTGTCTGAGCTGAACAAATTGTGTATCTGAGCTAACCTGCCGTGTGTCTGAGCTAACGAGTCGTGTGTCTGTGTGTATCTGAGCTAATCTGTCGTGTGTCAGCTAACCTGTCGTGTGTCTGTGTGTGTCTGAGCAAACGAGTCGTGTGTCTGAGCTAACCAGTCGTGTGTCTGTGTGTGTCTGAGCTAACCTGCCGTGTGTCTCAGCTAACCTGTCGTGTGTCTACCCCACAGAAAACGCCAACTCCCCCGTCAACTTCGCCAACACAATGTATGGCGAGTCAGACAGCAACAGGGTCTACTACCAGCAGGCGGTAAGTCAACGATACCTGTACAGGTAGGTTGGTGGTTACCTGTACTGGTAGGTTGGTGGTTACCTGTACAGGTAGGTTGGTGGTTACATGTGCAGGTAGGTTGGAACTTACCTGTGCAGGTAGATTGGTGGTTACCTGTCCAGGTAGGTTAATGGTTACCTGTGTAGGTTCCTTGGAACTTACCTGTGCAGTTAGGTTTTAACTTACCTGTGCAGTTAGGTTTTAACTTACCTGTGCAGGTAGGTTTTAACTTACCTGTGCAGGAACTGATCAAGAAATAAAACTGTGCCCACACACAACTGATACATCCACCTGTCCCCACACACAACTGATACATCCACCTGTCCCCACACAACTGATAAATCCACCTGTCCCCACACAACTGATACATCCACCTGTCCCCACACACAACTGATAAATCCACCTGTCCCCACACAACTGATACATCCACCTGTCCCACACACAACTGATAAATCCACCTGTCCCCACACAACTGATACATCCACCTGTCCCCACACACAACTGATAAATCCACCTGCCCCCACACAACTGATACATCCACCTGTCCCACACACAACTGATAAATCCACCTGTCCCACACACAACTGATAAATCCACCTGTCCCCACACACAACTGATAAATCCACCTGTCCCCACACACAACTGATAAATCTACCTCTCCCCACACAGAACGAGTCCCTACAAGAACAGAAAGAATTCGTCTATCAGGTGGAATCTGAGAGAAACGATAGGGCAGCCGTACGTTTTTTTTTTTCACAATATGTCCACGCTTTCTCGTGACTCATGTGTCCATTTACACCATGTCTCATATGTCCACCCCCCACCCCCCATATCTCATGTGTCCACCCCCCCCCCCCTCCCTGTCCATCCCCCCATGTCTCATGTGTCCATCCCCCACCCCATGTCTCACGTGTCCATCCCCCACCCCCACCCCACCCCCCATGTCATGTGCCCCCCCTTGCCTCACGTGTCCACCCCCACCCTCACCCCCCATGTCATGTGTCCACCCCCCTTGACTCATGTGTCCACCCCACCCCATGTCTCATGTGTCCACCCCCCCCCCCCTTGACTCATGTTTCCACCCCTTCCCCCATGCCTCACGTGTCCACCCCCACCCCCACCCCCCATGTCTCATGTGTCCACCCTCCCTGTCTCTCGTGTCCACTCCACCCCCACCCCATGTCTCATGTGTCCCCCCACCCCCATGTCTCACGTGTCCACCCCCACCTTCCCTGTCTCACGTGTCTACTCCACCCCCACCCCATGTCTCATGTGTCCCCTCACCCCCATGTCTCACATGTCCACCCCCACCCAGTAGCGTAGCGAGGGGGGGGGGCGGGGGGGGGGGACATATATCCCCGGGCGCCGAGCTTTGGGGGCGCCAAAACGGGTTGGAAAAATAAATTGAAACGTTGAGGTGGGTGCAAATTGAAAGTTTGAGGGGGGGGGGTGCAAATCAGAATCTCGAGGGTGGGGGGTGCAAATCGAAAGTTTGACGGGGGGGGGGGGTGCAAATCAAAAGTTTGAGGGGGTTGCAAATCAAAAGTTTGAGGGGGTTGCAAATCAAAAGTTTGAGGGGGGTGCAAATCAAAATCTCGAGGGGGGGGGGTGCAAATCGAAAAGTTTGTCTCCGGGCGCCGGGAAGGGTCGCTACGCCTCTGCCCCCACCCCCACCCTCCCTGTCTCACGTGTCCACTCCACCCCCACCCCATGTCTCATGTGTCCCCCCACCCCATGTCTCATGTGTCCCCCCACCCCCATGTCTCACGTGTCCACCCCCGCCCCACCCCCCCATGTCTCACGTGTCCACCCCCCCCCCCCCCCCCCATGTCTCATGTGTCCCCCCTCCCCATGCCTCACGTGTCCACCTCTGCCCCCCACAGGTCCGCGGGATGATCATAAATCAGATGGCCAATCTGGCGGTCAAGGACATCGTGTCCGTCATGGAGATGTCCAGCACATACGCTGAGGCTACCAAGTACGGGGACGAGATAGACCAGGCCAGTCAGGTACTGTCATAGACAGTCGTAGACAGTCGTAGACAGTCATAGACAGTCATAGACAGTCATAGACAGTCATAGACAGTCATAGACAGTCATAGACAGTCATAGACAGTCATAGACAGTCATAGACAGTCATAGACAGCCATAGACAGTCGTAGACAGTCAGGGTCAGTCATAGACAGTCAGGGTCAGTCGTAGACTGTTGGGGTCAGTCGTAGACAGTCAGGGTCAGTCATAGACAGTCAGGGTCAGTCATAGACTGTTGGGGTCAGTCGTAGACTGTTGGGGTCAGTCGTAGACAGTCAGGGGCAGTCGTAGACAGTCAGGGTCAGTCATAGACTGTTTGGGTCAGTCATAGACAGTCAGGGTCAGTCATAGACAGTCATGGACAGTCAGACAGTCATAGACAGTCATAGACAGTCAGGGTCAGTCATAGAGAGGTTGGGGTCAGTCATAGACAGTCAAGTACTGTCATAGACAGTTGTAGACAAGGTCAGTCTTAGACAGTCAGGGTCAGTCGTAGACAGTTGATAGATTCCTAAAAAATGACAGTACAATATATATTTAGAATTTTATCACAAGAAAACAATTTAATTTGTCTTCACAAAGATGACAAATGTTCCACAATCAAAGGTTTCAATTATTCACACACACAAATCTTGCACTGACCTACACACAAATCTTGCACTGACCCACACACAAATCTTGCACTGACCTACCCACACACAAATCTTGCACTGACCCACACAAATCTTGCACTGACCCACACACAAATCTTGCACTGACCCACACACAAATCTTGCACTGACCCAGACACAAATCTTGCACTGACCCACACACACATCTTGCACTGACCCACACAAATCTTGCACTGACCCACACACAAATCTTGCACTGACCCACACAAATCTTGCACTGACCCACACAAATCTTGCACTGACCCACACACAAATCTTGCACTGACCCAGACACAAATCTTGCACTGACCCACACACAAATCTTGCACTGACCCACACACAAATCTTGCACTGACCCAGACACAAATCTTGCACTGACCCACACAAATCTTGCACCGACCCACACACAAATCTTGCACTGACCCAGACACAAATCTTGCACTGACCCACACAAATCTTGCACTGACCCACACAAATCTTGCACCGACCCACACACAAATCTTGCACTGACCCACACAAATCTAGCACTGACCCACACAAATCTTGCACTGACACACACAAATCTTGCACTGACCCACACAAATCTTGCACCGACCCACACACAAATCTAGCACTGACCCACACCAATCTAGCACTGACCCACACAAATCTTGCACTGACCCACACAAATCTTGCACTGACCCAGACACAAATCTTGCACTGACCCAGACACAAATCTTGCACTGACCCACACAAATCTTGCACTGACCCACACAAATCTTGCACTGACCCACACACAAATCTTGCACTGACCCAGACACAAATCTTGCACTGACCCAGACACAAATCTTGCACTGACCCACACACAAATCTTGCACTGACCCAGACACAAATCTTGCACTGACCCACACACAAATCTTGCACTGACCCAGACACAAATCTTGCACTGACCCACACACAAATCTTGCACTGACCCAGACACAAATCTTGCACTGACCCAGACACAAATCTTGCACTGACCCACACACAAATCTTGCACTGACCCACACACAAATCTTGCACTGACCCACACACAAATCTTGCACTGACCCACACACAAATCTTGCACTGACCCACACACAAATCTTGCACTGACCCACACAAATCTTGCACCGACCCACACACAAATCTTGCACTGACCCACACACAAATCTTGCACTGACCCACACACAAATCTTGCACTGACCCACACACAAATCTTGCACTGACCCACACAAATCTTGCACTGACCCACACAAATCTTGCACTGACCCACACACAAATCTTGCACTGACCCACACACAAATCTTGCACTGACCCACCCATAAATCTTGCACTGACCCACACAAATCTTGCACCCCCAGAAAAACGTGATGGACAGCCTGCAGAGCATGAGCGACTTCATCAACGACCCGGACAGTATCGATAACGTTCCGTCCGAGGAGATCGAGTCTGCCATGAGATACATCGTGGCGACTACAGCCTGCATCATGGACGTGAGTGGACAGTCACATGACACACTTTAGCCAATCACCGGCTACTTTAGCCAACCATTTTACCCACTCATCTCAAACTTAGCCACTTTAACCAATCACCTAGCCTTATTCGCATTCACTTTTTGCTTTAGCTACTTTGTTAGAAACAGTTACCATTGTAGGCCTGACCTCTAGCCCCCTTTAAAATGACCTTGACCCCACCTTCAGGCTGCCGGAAGTAACGGACAGTTCGGCCTACAGAGTGAACTGGCTAAAGCCAAGGAAGATCCCACCTGGAAGGATTACGACACGTCCATATCTGCACTAGAGGATGAGGATGGTAAGTTGTATACGGGTCAGCTAATCCCTCCACTTAAATCATGTATGCCTATACGGGTCAGCTAATCCCTCCACTCAAATAACGTGTGTGTCACTTAATCCATTGGTCACCCAATGTTACAAAATACGGTAAAAAAACAACCTAAATATAGTAAAACAGGTAAATTGTGATACAAAGTCTACAGACTGTCAAGTTTTAGTAAGTGTAGTTCTGCTCCTTCAAATCATATTCTGTTAAGGTTTTGGGAAGTAGTGTTGATGAAATTCGTCTTTATATTCGCTCATGACTTAAGTTAATCTTTGTTTCAACTGATTACTGATGACGTAAACTCACTTTATATCGCTCCTGACTTAAGCTCATGTTTATATCAGCATACTTAAGCTCATGTTTATATCAGCCCTTGACTTAAACTCATGTTTATATCAGCTTTTGACTTAAGCTCATGTTTATATCAGCTCTTGACTTAAGCTCATGTTTATATCAGCCCTTGACTTAAACTTATGTTTATATCAGCTCTTGACTTAAGCTCATGTTTATATCAGCTCTTGACTTAAGCTCATGTTTATATCAGCTCTTGACTTAAGCTCATGTTTATATCAGCTCCTGACTTAAGCTCATGTTTATATCAGCTCTTGACTTAAGCTCATGTTTATATCAGCTCCTGACTTAAGCTCAGCAACAAGCTTTGATGAAGCTCTCCAGATGCAGTCAGCCAGGGTCCACAAAATTCGACAAGCAAAGACGGTAGGGTCACACATCAGTCATGTGACATCAATCATGTGACATCAGTCATGTGACATCAGTCATGTCCCATCCGTCATGTCACATCAGTCTTGTGACATTAGTCATGTGACATCAGTCATGGTTCATCAGTCATGGTTCATCAGTCATGGTTCATCAGTCATGGTTCATCAGTCATGTCGCATCAGTCATGTCGCATCAGTCATGTCGCATCAGTCATGTCGCATCAGTCATGTCACATCAGTCATCTCACATCAGTCTTGCATGTGCATGTACTACTGTAATGACTTGTAACTGTAATGACCTAGTGACCCACTTATTAATGTAGTGACCTAGTGACCCACTTATAACTGTAATGACCTAGTGACCCACTTATTAATGTAGTGACCTAGTGACCCGCTTATACTGTAATGACCTAGTGACCCACTTATTCATGTAATGACCCAGTGACCCACATATTCCTGTAATGACCCAGTGACCCACTTATTCCTGTAATGACCTAGTGACCCACTAATGAGTTTTTCCCTAACCAGGCAGAGCAGGTCAGACAACTGGCCACCGAAACAATGGACAAACAGATGCAGAGTTTCTCCAGGTACAGCGTGCCGGGACAGGTGAGTCAGTCACAGCTTGTCGGCCATCTTGTCGGCCATTTTGTCCCACCTCAACCCCCATCACCCCACATTACCCACCCCACCCCATCACACCTCATATCTCTTCACCTCACCCCCATCACACCTTATATCTCCCCATATCTCCCCTATCACACCTTATATCTCCCCATATCTCCCCTATCACACCTCATATCTCCCCATATATCCCCTATCACACCTCATATCTCTCCCTATCTCCCCCACCTCTCCAGTCGTTTGAGATCAACTCACTCAAGATCAACGCCCTGATGGCAAAGTCTGACATAGCCAACATTCCAGGGAAAGAACTCAGTGTACCAGGCTCAAAGGGCGGAGTAGTCCTCCCTAACACCACTTTCCTCAATGGCTCTAGCAGTGAACCTATTGGAGTGTCGGTAGGGGCTTTGTCTTTACATAAACACAGCAAGTGAATGTATGTATATGTAGGCAGCTACTTATATGTTATATCACTGACTGACATATGTCATGGCGCTGACTGTCATGTCATGGCACTGATGACATATGTCATGGCACTGACTGACACATGTCATGGCACTGACTGCCTGTTCTGTCATACAGGTGTCCCAGTCCACCAACTTCCCACTCAGGTACTCAAAAACTGCTGAAGGAATCTCCTCCAACACCAACTTCGTCTCTATCAACCTGTTCGGCGCCAACAGCTCTAAGGTATGGCCTTGACCAGTGTTTCTTCCAGACTTTTTTCTCCGGGGGGGGGGGGGCACTTGAAATTTTCGGGGGGGGGGGGGGGCGGTAAACTTTCTTCGGGGGGGCGGACACTGTTAAAAGTATATATTTTCTATATAAATTATATAAATTTCATTCCGTTCGGGGGGGGGGGGGGGGGGGCGGTAAAAATTTTTCGGGGGGGGGGGGGGGCTTAATTAATGAATGAATTAAAAAACAAATGAACCTCCTCCTCTGCCCACCAGCTGAGTGTCAAGGATCTCGTGGAGCCAGTCAAAGTTGTGATCCCACGTGACCCCAAAACCTCTGAACCCAGCTACCTGACCGTGAACCCCATGATCCCGTCCTGGGCGACCTTGATGAACTTTGTGACGAACATCAACAGGAGCCACTCGTCCTTCCACATGGACTTCCAGGACATGGACGGCCGGCAGTTCCTGCTGGTGGTCAAGCTCGGGGGTCTGGCCAGCATTGGCAACTCTACAGAGTTCGATAAGTGCGACATGGTCTTTCTGATGCCGCCCAACATGACAGGTAGGGCTGGTGCTGGCTTAACTGCCGATGTCCTAACTGCCCATGTTTTAACTGCTAATGTCCTAACTGCCAATGTCCTAATTGCCAGTATCCTGTCAAAGTCTTTCTTATCAAATTTCACCTATCAATGTCTTACCTGTTATGGGTTCTGTCCCTAGACAAGACGGATAAGAACCACTTCCGGTTCCAGCTGGACAACACGGTGCTGGGCAACTTCACCGGTAAGCTGGCCATAGGTATCCGCGAGCTCAACGACACGGAGTTCGACCTTGACCTCAGCGAGGGCTGCCTGTCGCTGCCTCGCTTTGAGAACGGCACCGACTCGTTCCGGGGCCTGTTCTCCATGAGACAGTACGTCACGCAGTGCCTAGCCATCTCAGACGACGAGGACGACTGGTCAGCTAATGGATGTGTGGTAGGTCAGCTAATGGATGTGTGGTAGGTCAGCTAATGGATGTGTGGTAGGTCAGCTAGTGGTAGGTCAGCTAGTGGATGTGTGGTAGGTCAGCTAGTGGTAGGTCAGCTAGTGGTAGGTCAGCTAGTGGATGTGTGGTAGGTCAGCTAGTGGTAGGTCAGCTAGTGGATGTGTGGTAGGTCAGCTAGTGGATGTGTGGTAGGTCAGCTAGTGGTAGGTCAGCTAGTGGATGTGTGGTAGGTCAGCTAGTGGATGTGTGGTAGGTCAGCTAATGGATGTGTGGTAGGTCAGCTAATGGATGTGTGGTAGGTCAGCTAATGGATGTGTGGTAGGTCAGCTAGTGGATGTGTGGTAGGTCAGCTAACGGATGTGTGGTAGGTCAGCTAGTGGATGTGTTGTAGGTCAGCTAGTGAATATTTGTAGGTCAGCTAGTGGATGTGTGGTAGGTCAGCTAGTGGATATTTGTAGGTCAGCTAGTGGATGTGTGGTAGGTCAGCTAGTGGATGTGTGGTAGGTCAGCTAGTGGATGTGTGGTAGGTCAGCTAGTGGATGTGTGGTAGGTCAGCTAGTGGATATTTGTAGGTCAGCTAGTGGATGTGTGGTAGGTCAGCTAGTGGTAGGTCAGCTAGTGGATGTGTGGTAGGTCAGCTAGTGGATGTGTGGTAGGTCAGCTAGTGGATGTGTGGTAGGTCAGCTAGTGGATGTGTGGTAGGTCAGCTAGTGGATATTTGTAGGTCAGCTAGTGGATGTGTGGTAGGTCAGCTAGTGGATGTGTGGTAGGTCAGCTAGTGGATGTGTGGTAGGTCAGCTAATGGATGTGTGGTAGGTCAGCTAGTGGATGTGTGGTAGGTCAGCTAGTGGATATTTGTAGGTCAGCTAGTGGATGTGTGGTAGGTCAGCTAGTGGATGTGTGGTAGGTCAGCTAGTGGATATTTGTAGATCAGCTAGTGGATGTGTGGTAGGTCAGCTAGTGGATGTGTGGTAGGTCAGCTAGTGGATGTGTGGTAGGTCAGCTAGTGGATGTGTGGTAGGTCAGCTAGTGGATGTGTGGTAGGTCAGCTAGTGGATGTGTGGTAGGTCATTGGGACATTGTGCTCTTAATCTGTGGTTAAACATACAACAAAACCTGTGGTTAAACAGAGTCAAACTTAGGTTCATTAAATCCTCCTGTGTCCTGACAGGTTGGCAGGGAGACGGACGTGAGTAAGACCGTCTGCTACTGCACTCACCTGACGACCTTTGCCGGGGGCTGGGTGGTGGTGCCCAACACCATCGACTGGAGCTACGTCTTCGCCCACGCCGACTTCCTCAGCAACCCCACCATCTACATCACCATCATCCTGACCGGCGTCCTCTACCTGGTTGGTGCCATCTGGGCCAGGCACAGGGACAAGAAGATTTCTGAGACGGTAGGCGGGAATTTGTTGTTTGGTGACAGGAAGATTTCTGAGACGGTAGGCGGGAATTTTGTTGTTTGGTGACAGGAAGATTTCTGAGACGGTAGGCGGGAAATTTGTTGTTTGGTGACAGGAAGATTTCTGAGACGGTAGGCGGGAATTTTGTTGTTTGGTGACAGGAAGATTTCTGAGACGGTAGGCGGGAATTGGTTGTTTGGTGACAGATTTGTGAGACGGTAGGCGGGAATTTGTTGTTTGGTGAAAGATTTCTGAGACGGTAGGCGGGAATTTGTTGTTTGGTGACAGGAAGATTTCTGAGACGGTAGGCGGGAATTTGTTGTTTGGTGAAAGATTTCTGAGACGGTAGGCGGGAATTTGTTGTTTGGTGACAGGAAGATTTCTGAGACGGTAGGCGGGAATTTGTTGTTTGGTGACAGGACGATTTCTGAGACGGTAGGCGGGAATTGGTTGTTTGGTGACAGATTTGTGAGACGGTAGGCGGGAATTTGTTGTTTGGTGAAAGATTTCTGAGACGGTAGGCGGGAATTTGTTGTTTGGTGACAGGTAGATTTCTGAGACGGTAGGCGGGAATTTGTTGTTTGGTGACAGATTTCTGAGACGGTAGGCGGGAATTTGTTGTTTGGTGACAGATTTCTGAGACGGTAGGCGGGGGTTTGTTGTTTGGTGACAGATTTCTGAGACGGTAGGCGGGAATTTGTTGTTTGGTGACAGATTTCTGAGACGGTAGGCGGGGGTTTGTTGTTTGGTAACAGGTAGATTTCTGAGACGGTAGGCGGGAATTTGTTGTTTGGTGACAGGTAGATTTCTGAGACGGTAGGCGGGAATTTGTTGTTTGGTGACAGGAAGATTTCTGAGACGGTAGGCGGGAATTTGTTGTTTAGTGACAGGAAGATTTCTGAGACGGTAGGCGGGAATTTGTTGTTTGGTGACAGATTTCTGAGACGGTAGGCGGGAGTTTGTTGTTTGTTGACAGGTAGATTTCTGAGACGGTAGGCGGGAGTTTGTTGTTTAGTGACAGGAAGATTTCTGAGACGGTAGGCGGGAGTTTGTTGTTTGTTGACAGATTTCTGAGACGGTAGGCGGGAATTTGTTGTTTGGTGACAGGTAGATTTCTGAGACGGTAGGCGGGAATTTGTTGTTTGGTGACAGGTAGATTTCTGAGACGGTAGGCGGGAATTTGTTGTTTGGTGACAGGAAGATTTCTGAGACGGTAGGCGGGAATTTGTTGTTTTGGGACAGGAAGATTTCTGAGACGGTAGGCGGGAATTTGTTGTTTGGTGACAGGACGATTTCTGAGACGGTAGGCGGGAATTTGTTGTTTGGTGAAAGATTTCTGAGACGGTAGGCGGGAATTTGTTGTTTGGTGACAGGTAGATTTCTGAGACGGTAGGCGGGAATTTGTTGTTTGGTGACAGGTAGATTTCTGAGATGGTAGGCGGGAATTTGTTGTTTGGTGAAAGATTTCTGAGACGGTAGGCGGGAATTTGTTGTTTGGTGACAGGTAGATTTCTGAGACGGTAGGCGGGAATTTGTTGTTTGGTGACAGGTAGATTTCTGAGACGGTAGGCGGGAATTTGTTGTTTGGTGACAGGTAGATTTCTGAGACGGTAGGCGGGAATTTGTTGTTTGGTGACAGGTAGATTTCTGAGACGGTAGGCGGGAATTTGTTGTTTGGTGACAGGTAGATTTCTGAGACGGTAGGCGGGAATTTGTTGTTTGGTGACAGGTAGATTTCTGAGACGGTAGGCGGGAAATTTGTTGTTTGGGGACAGGTAGATTTGTGAGACGGTAGGCGGGAATTTGTTGTTTGGGGACAGATTTGTGAGACGGTAGGCGGGAATTTGTTGTTTGGGGACAGGAAGATTTCTGAGACGGTAGGCGGGAATTTGTTGTTTGGGGACAGGAAGATTTCCGAGACGGTAGGCGGGAATTTGTTGTTTGGGGACAGGAAGATTTCTCAGACGGTAGGCGGGAATTTGTTGTTTGGTGACAAGAAGATTTCTGAGACGGTAGGCGGGAATTTGTTGTTTGGGGACAGGAAGATTTCCGAGACGGTAGGCGGGAATTTGTTGTTTGGGGACAGGAAGATTTCTCAGACGGTAGGCGGGAATTTGTTGTTTGGGGACAGGAAGATTTCTGAGACGGTAGGCGGGAATTTGTTGTTTGGGGACAGGAAGATTTCTGAGACGGTAGGCGGGAATTTGTTGTTTGGGGACAGGAAGATTTCTGAGACGGTAGGCGGGAATTTGTTGTTTGGGGGCAGGAAGATTTCTGAGACGGTAGGCGGGAATTTGTTGTTTGGTGACAGGTAGATTTCTGAGATGGTAGGCGGGAATTTGTTGTTTGGTGACAGATTTCTGAGACGGTAGGCGGGAATTTGTTTGGTGACAGGTAGATTTCGGAGACGGTAGGCGGGAATTTGTAGTTTGGGGACAGGAAGATTTCTGAGACGGTAGGCGGGAATTTGTTGTTTGGTGACAGGAAGATTTCTGAGACGGTAGGCGGGAATTTGTTTGGTGACAGGTAGATTTCGGAGACGGTAGGCGGGAATTTGTTGTTTGGTGACAGGAAGATTTCTGAGACGGTAGGCGGGAATTTGTTGTTTGGTGACAGGAAGATTTCTGAGACGGTAGGCGGGAATTTGTTGTTTGGTGACAGATTTCTGAGACGGTAGGCGGGAGTTTGTTGTTTGGTGACAGATTTCTGAGACGGTAGGCGGGGGTATGTTGTTTGGTGACAGGTAGATTTCTGAGACGGTAGGCGGGGGTTTGTTGTTTGGTGACAGGTAGATTTCTGAGACGGTAGGCGGGAATGTGTTGTTTGGTGACAGGAAGATTTCTGAGACGGTAGGCGGGAATTTGTTTGGTGACAGGTAGATTTCGGAGACGGTAGGCGGGAATTTGTAGTTTGGGGACAGGAAGATTTCTGAGACGGTAGGCGGGAATTTGTTGTTTGGTGACAGGAAGATTTCTGAGACGGTAGGCGGGAATTTGTTGTTTGGGGACAGGAAGATTTCTGAGACGGTAGGCGGGAATTTGTTGTTTGGGGGCAGGAAGATTTCTGAGACGGTAGGCGGGAATTTGTTGTTTGGTGACAGGAAGATTTCTGAGACGGTAGGCGGGGGTTTGTTGTTTGGTGACAGATTTCTGAGACGGTAGGCGGGAGTTTGTTGTTTGGTGACAGATTTCTGAGACGGTAGGCGGTACATTTGTTGTTTGGTGACAGGAAGATTTCTCCTCAATTGTTGTCAACAAATCCTAAACTTTTGTCAACAAATCCTAAACTTTTGTTCCAGCTAAAATAAAAGATTTCTCCTCAACAAATCCTAAACTTTTGTTTAAGCTAAAATAAAAGATTTCTCCTCGACTGTTGTCACCAAATCCTAAACTTTTGTTTCAGCTAAAATAAAAGATTTCTCCTCGACTGTTGTCAACAAATCCTAAACTTTTGTTCGAGCTAAAATAAAAGATTTCTCCTCGATTGTTGTCTACAAATCCTAAACTTTTGTCAACAAATCCTAAACTTTTGTTCGAGCTAAAATAAAAGATTTCTCCTCGATTGTTGTCTACAAATCCTAAACTTTTGTCAACAAATCCTAAACTTTTGTCAACAAATCCTAAACTTTTGTTCCAGCTAAAATAAAAGATTTCTCCTCGATTGTTGTCTACAAATCCTAAACTTTTGTCAACAAATCCTAAACTTTTGTTCCAGCTAAAATAAAAGATTTCTCCTCGATTGTTGTCTACAAATCCTAAACTTTTGTCACCAAATCCTAAACTTTTGTTCGAGCTAAAATAAAAGATTTCTCCTCAACAAATCCTAAACTTTTGTTTCAGCTAAAATAAAAGATTTCTCCTCGATTGTTGTCTACAAATCCTAAACTTTTGTCACCAAATCCTAAACTTTTGTTCGAGCTAAAATAAAAGATTTCTCCTCGATTGTTGTCTACAAATCCTAAACTTTTGTCAACAAATCCTAAACTTTTGTCAACAAATCCTAAACTTTTGTTCCAGCTAAAATAAAAGATTTCTCCTCAACAAATCCTAAACTTTTGTTTCAGCTAAAATAAAAGATTTCTCCTCGACTGTTGTCAACAAATCCTAAACTTTTGTTCCAGCTAAAATAAAAGATTTCTCCTCGATTGTTGTCTACAAATCCTAAACTTTTGTCACCAAATCCTAAACTTTTGTTCGAGCTAAAATAAAAGATTTCTCCTCAACAAATCCTAAACTTTTGTTCCAGCTAAAATAAAAGATTTCTCCTCAACAAATCCTAAACTTTTGTCAACAAATCCTAAACTTTTGTCAACAAATCCTAAACTTTTGTTCCAGCTAAAATAAAAGATTTCTCCTCGATTGTTGTCTACAAATCCTAAACTTTTGTCAACAAATCCTAAACTTTTGTTCGAGCTAAAATAAAAGATTTCTCCTCGATTGTTGTCTACAAATCCTAAACTTTTGTCAACAAATCCTAAACTTTTGTTTCAGCTAAAATAAAAGATTTCTCCTCGACTGTTGTCAACAAATCCTAAACTTTTGTTGCAGCTAAAATAAAAGATTTCTCCACGATTGTTGCCAACAAATCCTAAACTTTTGTCAACAAATCCTAAACTTTTGTTTCAGCTAAAATAAAAGATTTCTCCTCGACTGTTGTCAACAAATCCTAAACTTTTGTTGCAGCTAAAATAAAAGATTTCTCCACGATTGTTGCCAACAAATCCTAAACTTTTGTCAACAAATCCTAAACTTTTGTTCCAGCTTGGCATCGCCCCACTAGCAGACAATGACCCCAAGGACCGATACTTTTATGAGATCATTGTCTCGACCGGCTTTAGGAGAAACGCTGGCACTGATTCTCAGGTAAGGTTCTAGACGTTTCTCTGTGAGGTCTTTGTGTCATTTATATGTGGGGTTACTAGGGACTCGTGTTTGTGTGGTTAATGCTGTCATTAGGTGTTAGACTGACCTGTAAGGCAAGGGCTGAACTTTGACATGTTGCTCTGACCTTTGACATGTTGCTCTGACCTCAGGTGTGTTTTGTGCTATCTGGCGAAGACGACGAAAGCGACGCGCGAGTTTTCACCGACAGCAAACGGAAAATCTTCCGGAGGGGGCAACTGGATGGGTTCCTCATGTCTGTTCCCAGGTGAGTCAGTTGGTTCCTCATGTCTGTTCCCAGGTGAGTAACAGGATGAAATAATTCAAGATACTCGTACAGTTTAAATATCTCACCTGTAAAACTGTAGAGCCTAACCAAACTATGGTCACCTGTAACAGTCATCACTAGACCTTAATTGTTTACCTGTACTTGTCTGTAGACCCCTGGGTTACCTGAATTGTTTACCTGTGCTTGTCTGTAGACCCCTGGATTACCTGAAATGTTTACCTGTGTTTGTCCGTAGACCCCTGGGTTACCTGAACTTCATGCGCATCTGGCATGACAATTCTGGGCGTGGCAAGTTCGCCTCCTGGTACCTGAACTATATCATCGTGAGGGACGTACAGACTGACGTCAAACAGGTGTTTATTGCCAACAGGTGGTTCGCTGTGGAGGAGGACGATGGTCAGGTCAGTGACACTTACACCATCCTTACACTTACACCAGCCTCAACCCTAACCCACATCCTTACACTTACACCAGCCTCAACCCTAACCCACATCCTTACACTTACACGATCCCTAACCCACACAATGCACTGAGAATAAATGCGACGTACAGCCACGTCGAGTCCATGCGATGTAACAAAATGTTGATGTGGTGTTGTTGATGTATGCCGATGTTGTGGTGTTGTTGATGAATGCTGATGTTGTGGTGGTGTTGATGTATGGTGATGTGGTTGTGGTAATGTATACTGCTGTTGTGATGGTGATGTATGCCGATGTTATGGTTGTGTTGATCTATGCTGATGTTGTGGTGTTGTTGATGAATGCTGATGTTATGGTGGTGTTGGTGAATGATGATGTTGTGGTGCTGATGTATACCGATGTTATGGTGGTGTTGGTGACTGATGACGTGTCTCCCACCACCAGATTGACCGCGTCATCCCAGCAGCGTCACGTGAACAGCTGGGTGACTTCAGCTACCAGTTTGGTGAGCGGAGCAGGAAAAATCTGGTCGATGGACATCTGTGGTTCTCTGTTGTGGCCCGTCCCCCGCAGTCAAGGTTTACCTGCTTACAGGTAAGTCACCTGCCAGTTAAGGTTTACCTGCTTACAGGTAAGTCACCTGCCAGTCAAGGTTTACCTGCCTGCAGGTAAGTCACCTGCCAGTTAAGGTTTACCTGCTTACAGGTAAGTCACCTGCCAGTTAAGGTTTACCTGCTTACAGGTAAGTCACCTGCCAGTCAACTTTTACCTGTCTGCAGGTAAGTTACCTGCCAGTCAAGATTTAACTGCCTGCAGGTAAGTCACCTGCCAGTCAAGGTTTACCTATCTACAGTTATGTCACACTTATTTATCCTGTCCTACAGAGAGTGTCCTGCTGTCTGTGTCTGCTGTATGTCAGCATGCTGGCCAACGCCATGTTCTACAGGACATCGACCTCAGGTACAGGTGAAACAAGCAGCAGCTCTTTTAGCTTTGGGCCCTTCTCCATCGCACCTGAACAGGTGAGTGGTCTTCACACGTTTACAGGTAGGGTGATACGGTGATATGGTGACTTGGTGATACGGTGACTTGGTGATATGGTGACTTGGTGATATGGTGACTTGGTGATATGGTGACTTGGTGATATGGTGACTTGGTGATATGGTGACTTGGTGATATGGTGACTTGGTGATATGGTGACTTGGTGATATGGTGACTTGGTGATATGGTGACTTGGTGATATGGTGACTTGGTGATATGGTGACACGGTGATATGGTGACTTTGTGATATGGTGACACGGTGATATGGTGACTTGGTGATATGGTGACACGGTGATATGGTGATACGGTGATATGGTGACTTGGTGATATGGTGACTTGGTGATATGGTGATACGGTGATATGGTGACAAGGAGATACGGTGACGTTATAACATGTTGACACGATGATATGGTGACTTGGCGATATGGTGACACGGTGATATGGTGACAAGGAGATATGGTGACGTTATAACATGGTGACACGATGATATTGTGACAGGGTATAAAATGGTGACACGGTGACAATTTGACATTGTGATATGTTGAACAGGTGACAATATCACTAGCCTAAAGACTCAGATCGCGTGACGTAATACAACTATTAGAATTTTGGCCGATCTGAGATGTTGATGTATGATTCCATTTTCAATTCTAAAACAAAAATCATTGCTTGAACCTACAGATATATCGCCATCTCGACAACGGGCTGTATTCGATTCTATTTCATTTTGCTGAATTCGATACCTTATTCATGTCCCTTACCTTAACCCTAATAGTAATTCTATACCACATGACCCTCAAGAATTATCCTAACCGCAGAAATAACACATTGACACTTACCGCAGACATTACTTCGATATTAGATGCTATTTTGTCCTTATGTGATTTTATGAAAATAGAAGAATCGAGTAATTGAATAACAGAAGTGAGTATTGGAGCAGCATCGATCTTAGCGTCAGAAACCAATGGTCTGTTGTTGTCGTGTCTTGCAGATCTTCATCGGCGTGGTGAGCAACCTAATCGTCTTCCCCGTCAACTTCCTGCTCATCTACCTGTTCAGGAAGGCCCGCCCCCACCACAAGCGCCCCTCCCGCATAGACCTGGCTATTAAGGAGGTGATTGAAAACAACAAGCAGGCCTCAATCAATGACGTCAAACCAGAGGTGGGGCTTTAACTCGTGGGGTTTCAGCTGATTCATGCAGTCATGTCAGTATTGTGTCCATGTCACATTTGTCATGTCAGTGTTGTGTCCATGTCACACTTGTCATGTCAGTTTCATGTCAGTATGGTCACATTATCATGCTGGTATCATGTGAGTATTGTGTCAATGTCATGTCAATATTGTTATGTCATTGTTGTGTCATGTCATCATCAACCACTAGCCCAACCTTGCCTTACCCCACAGGTCAGCAGTATCTTCAGCGTGTCCAAGACCCCCACCCTCCCCAAAGACCCCTACGCCACAGACTCCCGACCCCCCACGGGCATGTCGTACGCCTCCACAGAACAGCTGACCCCGAAGAAGAAAAAGGTGGGCTCGTATTTACATGTTTTTACAGCAACAATTTACAGCAATGATATACAGCTACAGTTTACAACTACTTTTCACTTGGCATCTGACCTTGAGAACGCGACTTTTGACCTTGACTAGTGACCGCATTGAGACAATGACATGACCCAGACACCGTGAACTCTGACCTCTGACCACGTGACCTTGACCTCTGACCACGTGACCTTGACCTCTGATCACACGACCTTGACCTTTGATCCCCGACCTTGACCTCTCATCTCCCCAGAAGTTCGAGCTGCCCTGGTATTTCAGCATCATCGCCTGGATCCTGCTGTGGATTGTCACCCTTGGTTCCGTTGTCATGGTGATCTTCTACGGCATCTCCTTCAAGGACGAGACGTGCCGGAAGTGGATCACGTCACTCCTGGTCTCCTTCTTCACGTCTGTCTTCATTACCCAGCCAATTAAGGTCAGTTAATTAGTCGGCTTAAGCAGATCATCGATCTATCAGCCTATCGTCCCATAACCCTTATTGGGGTCTTAAGGGTACCACAGTAAATTATCTCATCATTTTCTGCCATCTGTCTCAGTTCTCTGTTGCTCTTAGTAGTCCTGCAATGGGCAGCCCAGTCCATTCCTTGTTGTCCTCTAGATGTTCTTTTTTGCCATAGTTCTCTCCCTTTATTCTAGGTGTTCCTGTTTGCTATGGTTCTCTCCCTTTATTCCAGGTGTTCCTGTTTGCCATGGTTCTCTCCCTTTATTCCAGGTGTTCCTGTTTGCCATGATGCTCTCCCTTTATTCTAGGTGTTCCTGTTTGCCATGATGCTCTCCCTTTATTCTAGATGTTCTTTTTTGCCATAGTTCTCTCCCTTTATTCTAGGTGTTCCTGTTTGCTATGGTTCTCTCCCTTTATTCCAGGTGTTCCTGTTTGCCATGGTTCTCTCCCTTTATTCTAGGTGTTCCTGTTTGCCATGGTTCTCTCCCTTTATTCTAGGTGTTCCTGTTTGCTATGGTTCTCTCCCTTTATTCCAGGTGTTCCTGTTTGCCATGATGCTCTCCCTTTATTCCAGGTGTTCCTGTTTGCTATGCAGGGTTCGTACGCAGTCTGGAAAGTCTGGAAAAAGTCTTGAATTTCGAAAAGTGAATTTAAGACTTAAAAAAGTCTGGAAAATCGCTAGTTTTTGGGCAGGATTTTTTAAAAGTCTGGAAAAAGTCTGGAATCTAGTTTTAGAAACAAAACTTCGTAGTCCCTATTTTCCAACTTAAAAAATTGCTATTTTTAAGTGAATTTACTCCAATTTTTTTTCCCGCGCTATCGCGCGGGTTTACACTATGTTTGTTGTGACGTTTTTTCGCTGGTTCGCAGAAAAAATGCTCAGTTACTACGTCATTGGGAGAAGAGGGGAAGGGAGGGAAAGGATATTTTGTGGCACGACTGACCGTGTGAATGTGTTACAAGTACTTACAATTGTGGTTTAATAAAAGAATGATCGCCGTCATGATTGTTAGGCTCTCGATTTTACCCGCTATTTTTTCATCGTTTGAGTTTGCATGCAGCAGTCATAAAAAAAATATGGGGGGGGGGGGGAGGATGTGTGAGTGGTAGCTTAGATATAATTTATCAGTATGTAAGGCGTCATCCATTTATGACTTACAACAATTTTTCGGATTTTAGACCTCCCCCCCTTCCCCCCCCCCCCCCTCTGTCCACACCGCGTTCACTTACTTTGGATTAATATTAACATTTATAAGATTAATAAGTCGCAAGGCCTCCTTGGGTTCATACCTGTATTTCTGTTTGCTTCAGCTTACCAAAGAGGTACTATTTTTTATTTAGGAGTCGTCCATAAATGACGTCACACTCCGGAAAGTCGGGAGGAGGGTTTTATAAAGTGTGACGACACGCTCTTGCAATAATGTTAGGGCAGATATAAATACCGTGTTTTATTTACACGCTGTGATGGGTTTTTAAAACACCAGCACAGTCGTCTTAATTTTACATTCTACTCGCAAGATACACGTTTTATGTTTGTTTTAGAATGTAATCACATCCATGTGTACGTCATAAATGGATGACCCCTTTAATTTTAATCCACCTTCCATTAAACTGTTTTTGAAATCTTTGCAAATGCTGACGATTAAAGTTACTACCCCGCCCCTCCTTTTAACATCGGTCACTTGTGTGAACTCACCGTGACCCCAAGTGCGTAGTTGGTACCGCTTAGTAAGTAGAGTGGGGGAGGGGGTATAAGTCACAGCACAGTTCATGTTATGACGTATTAAACAGGCATACTGAAGTCTAGACTACTATGACCTCACAGTGACCCCTTCACCGTGTCGTGTCTGTGGGGGAGGGGGGGGGGGGAGAAAGAAGGATACCGGCAACTTTTTTTTATTGCAGACCTGTTTCTCAGCTATTACTATAAGCACAAACAGTGAATGATTTTTATTTTATTTTTTGCTCCACATTTTTTTTTACAAGTAGCCTATATTTATTTAGGCTACTTAACAAGAGCAGACCTAAATTAATACATTACATTATAATTCTTTAAAGTAATTAACTCTCACTATTATGCAATACCATTTTAATGATAGTTTAATTGAAAACATAAGCAATTAGATCAGGAACAGATTACATAAGTCTAATGTTGGAAACAAAACAGTTGCATCATTTTAATCAATTATTTTAATTATTAAAATTTTAGGTAGGGTGGAGTAGGCAAACTAGAGAAAGTTTACTATGAATATAGCTCAATTGTCTAAAATAAATGTCAATTTAGTATAAGTAATTATAATGACAGTACAAATATTGCATTTTAAAAAAATTATTCGCTAACACATTATCTGTCTAAAGTCTGGAATTTTTCCAAAAAAGTCTGGAAAATGTCTGGAAAAAGTCTGGAATTTCATTTTCAAAAAGCAGTACGAACCCTGGCTATGGTTCTCTCCCTTTATTCCAGGTGTTCCTGTTTGCCATTGTTCTCTCCCTTAATTCCAGGTGTTCCTGTTTGCCATTGTTCTCTCCCTTTATTCCAGGTGTTCCTGTTTGCCATGATTCTCTCTTTTTATTCCAGGTGTTTCTGTTTGCCATGATGCTCTCCCTTTATTCCAGGTGTTTCTGTCATTAATGTCTCTCTCTATTCCAGGTGTTCCTGTTTGCTATGATTCTCTCCCTTTATTCCTTTTTGTCATTGTTCTCTCCTTTTATTCCAGGTGTTCCTGTTTGCCATGATTCTCTCCTTTTATTCCAGGTGTTCCTGTTTGCCATGATTCTCTCCCTTTATTCCAGGTGTTCCTGTTTGCCATTGTTCTCTCCTTTTATTCCAGGTGTTCCTGTTTGCTATGATTCTCTCCCTTTATTCCAGGTGTTCCTGTCATTAATGTCTCTCCCTTTATTCCAGGTGTTCTTGTTTGCTATGGTTCTCTCCCTTTATTCCAGGTGTTCTTGTTTGCTATGGTTCTCTCCCTTTATTCCAGGTGTTCTTGTTTGCTATGATTCTCTCCCTTTATTCCAGGTGTTCCTGTTTGCTATGGTGCTCTCCCTTATCTTCAAAAACCCCAGCAACGAGGAAGAGGACGAAGACGATGACGAGGAGCAGCCACAGGTCGACCCCGACAGTGAACTGTTGCACAGCGATGGTAGGTGCAGTAGAGTTAGGGTGGTCCAATGGTAGGTACAGTTGTGTGGTCCAGTGGTTTAATGCTAGGATATATCTTTGTTTGCTAGACTCCAGATTAACAAATATCTCCCCCCCCTCCCCCACCCCAGTGGTTGCAGCGACCAGACCCCGTAAGATCGGCTACAAACCGCCCGACCCTCAGATGCTGGAGAGACTGAGAGCCACCAGGATGAAGGAGATCCAGATGTGGGCCATCATACGAGAGGTAAACTTGTCATACGGGAGGTAAACTTGTCATAGGGGAGGTAAAATTGTCATAGGAGGGTAAACTTGTCATAGGGGAGGTAAAATTGTCATAGGAGGGTAAACTTGTCATGTTGAAGGTAAAATTTTTAAGCTGAAGTGTAAAAACCCTGAGTTCACTCAGCTCAAATGTTCAAGGTCGAGTACAAATGTTGAAGGTCATTTGTTGTCTCCCCCCAAGGTCATCATCTACTCGTTCTTCCTGTGGATCCTGATGGTCATCTCCTACCGTCAACTGGGCGCTGGCAACTTCCTGTACAAGAACAACATGAAGCGGGTCTTTATTGAGAACCTTGAGTCAGACATAGATTTCTATGGGGTAGGTCATACAGGGGTTATGATTAGGTCAGGGTTAGGTCAGGGTTAGGTCATGCTTAGGTCACGTTTAGGTCATGCTTAGGTCAGGGGTAGGTCAGGGTTAGGTCATGCTTAGGTAAGGTTAGGTCATGCTTAGGTCATGCTTAGGTCAGGGTTAGGTCACGCTTAGGTCATGCTTAGGTAAGGTTAGGTCATGCTTAGGTCATGCTTAGGTCAGGGTTAGGTCACGCTTAGGTCATGCTTAGGTCGCGCTGAGGTCACTCTTAGACAGTGTTTCTTTCAGACTTTTTTCGGGGGGGGGGGGGCACTTGATATTTTCGGGGGGAGGGGCGGACACTGGTAAAAGTATATGTTTTCTATAAAAATTCCATTTCGTTCGAAGGGATGGGGACCGGTAGACTGTCTTCGACGTGGGGGGAGGGGGGGGGGGGGGGGGGGGCTTGGAACTCTGCTCTTAGAGCAATGTAGGTAACATATAGATACAGTCTAACAATTAATTAATTAATTATCGACCTGGAGAAAAAAATACGGGCATCAAATAACAAGTTAGTCACGTGTTCACATGTCTAGCTTAGTCACTCAGTGACTAAACAAATGACCTGACTGTTGACGGATGTGTTCAAATTTTCAGCTGAAAAACGCTAAAGACTTCTGGGACTGGACCCGCTCTGGACTGGTGAACGGGCTGAGAGCGGGTCCCTACTCTAACGGGTACCCGCCGCTGCTCCTGCGGGCCTACATCAACGACAAGGTGTCCAGGATTCTGGGATACGCCACCATCCGACAGCTACGTGTTAAAAAAAGTAATTGTTTTGTTATTGGCTGGCCACTTTGTTAGTGGCTGGCCACTTTGTTGGTGGTTGGCCACTTTGTTAGTGACTGGTCACTTTGTTAGCATTCTAAGACTTTGTCAAGTTACGGTTAGCCAGGTTAAAGACTAACTTGTGTAGTACAGGTTACGTCTAAACTTGTCAAAGTCGAATGGTTAGACTCTAACCTAAACTTATAAAGATAAAAAATAGAATATCCATTACATGACACAAATGATTGAACTAGTAAACCAAATCTACGGCCTATAAAGCAAACAATAGTCATTATATTTTTATAGACTTGTACTACAGGAAATTTTTTGTTCCTAACCTCATGTTCCTTGTTCCCTGTCTTATTTCTAACCTCATGTTCCCTGTCTTGCTCCTAACCTCATGTTCCCTGTCTTGTTCCTAACCTCATGTTCCCTGTCTTGTTCCTAACCTCATGTTCCCTGTCTTGTTCCTAACCTCATGTTCCCTGTTCCCTGTCTTGTTCTAACCTCATGTTCCCTGTTCCCTGTCTTGTTCCTAACATCATGTTCCCTGTCTTGTTCCTAACCTCATGTTCCCTGTCTTGTTACTAACATCATGTTCCCTGTTCCCCGACAGACCAGTGCAAGGTTCCCGACGCTGTCCGGGGAATCATCAGAGAATGTAACGTCATGTACGACATGCTCGACCAGGAGGAAAACTCGTACACCCCAGGGTGGGGGAAGGCGCTGGGTCGGGGGGCAGCTAACACGGCAGAGGAGTATATTTACAGGTACTGTGTGGGGGTGGGGGTGTGGGGGTTGTGTGTGGGGGTGTGTGGGGGTTGTGTGGGGGTGTTGTACATTTTCAGGTACTGTGTGGGGGTGTGGTGTGTGGTACATTTACAGGTACTGTGGGAGGGGGTGTGTGGGGGTGTGGTACATTTACAGGTACTGTGTGGGGGGATGTGGGGGTTGTGTGGGGGTGTGGTACATTTACAGGTACTGTGTGGGGGTGTGTGTGGGGGTGTGGTACATTTACAGGTACTGTGTGGGGGGATGTGGGGGTGTGGTACATTTACAGGTACTGTGTGGGGGTGTGTGGGGGTGTGGTACATTTACAGGTACTGTGTGGGGGTGTGTGGGGGTGTGGTACATTTACAGGTACTGTGTGGGGGTGTGTGGGGGTGTGGTACATTTACAGGTACTGTGTGGGGGTGTGTGGGGGTGTGGTACATTTACAGGTACTGTGTGGGGGGATGTGGGGGTGTGGTACATTTACAGGTACTGTGTGGGGGTGTGTGGGGGTGTGGTACATTTACAGGTACTGTGTGGGGGTGTGTGGGGGTGTGGTACATTTACAGGTACTGTGTGGGGGTGTGTGGGGGTGTGGTACATTTACAGGTACTGTGTGGGGGTGTGTGGGGGTGTGGTACATTTACAGGTACTGTGTGGGGGTGTGTGGGGGTGTGGTACATTTACAGGTACTGTGTGGGGGGATGTGGGGGTTGTGTGGGGGTGTGGTACATTTACAGGTACTGTGTGGGGTGGGGGGTGTGGTACATTTACAGGTACTGTGTGGGGTGGGGTGTGTGGGGGTTGTGTGGGGTTGTGTGGGGGTTGTGTGGGGGTGTTGTACATTTTCAGGTACTGTGTGGGGGTGTGGTGTGTGGTACATTTACAGGTACTGTGGGAGGGGGTGTGTGGGGGTGTTTATGGGGGTGTGTGGTACTTACATGCAGTGGGGGGTGTGGTACATTTACAGGAAGTGTGGGGGGTGTGTGGTACATTTACAGGTATTGTGTGGGATGTGGGGTACATTTACAGGTACTGTGTGGGGGTTGGGGGTTTGTGGGATGGGCTTACGACTAGAAGTATATTATTTAGTACTCTTGGGGCGGGTGAAATTTTAATACTGGGGGATCTTAAAAATATACGTGTATGTGTATGATGCTACATGCTACTCTCACAGGGACTCCTCAGAGCTGAATGGCTACCCCTACTGGGGGGTGCTGAGCATGTACTCGGGGGGTGGCTACGTGGCAGCACTGAACGGGTCAAAGTCCGATCTGGTGGAGACCTTCAACAGACTGGAGGCCGAGAGGTGGATAGATAGATACACCAGGGCTGTCTTTGTGGAGTTCACGGTCTACAACCCTCAGGTAGGTTTACACCTGGCTGTCCCCACAACCCTCAGGTAGGTTTACACCTGGCTGTTTGCTAGCTGTTAATTATATGACAGTTTAGTAAATGACATTTTTACAAGCAATTATTTAGTTCGCAGCGTCTGTTTGTTTGTGGGTTTGTCCTTGAGATAATTTGTCCTGAGATCATTTGTCCGTGAGATAATTTGTCTGGGACATTTGTCCTGAGATCATTTGTCATGCCTACTTATTTGGACAAAATTTTAATTAATTCATAAAAAAATTAATAATAAAATGAATGAATCTGTCAGAAGTGCCAGAAATTTCGCTCGGGCGTTTCGATCTATGCAGACCGACAGACTTGTTGAGGAAGCGTTAAATAAAAGCTTGTAAAAATTTCTTTCTTTCATAAAAGCTTTGGTCGCTCATGAAATCTTTTATATATTTCAGCAACCAAAGCTTTTATGAAAGAAAGATTAGTTTTATTTTCTTATTTTCAGTGCATTTAAAATCTTTTTGCAATAAAGGTTTTTTATATTAGTTTTAAGTCTCCAAAATTGTTTACTTACACATTGTATCTAACCTGAACCGTACATAATGACCTGACCTTTGAACCTGCAGGTGAACCTGTTCGCCATCAGCACCATCCTGGCAGAGTTTGACCCGAGTGGCGGCATCGTCCAGACCTACAGGTTCGAGCCGGCCATGTTGCTACCCTACATGTCGTCAGCCATGTTGTTCCAGCTGGCTTGTGAGGTCAGTCACCTCGTTCTAATCTTGACCTCTGACCTAATGTTGACCTTTGCAGGTGTCTGACCTAATGTTGACCTCTGCAGGTGTCTGAACTAATGTTTATGTCTGACCTAATGTTGACCTCTGCAGGTGTCTGACCTAATGTTGACCTCTGCAGGTGTCTGACCTAATGTTGACCTCTGCAGGTGTCTGACCTAATGTTGACCTATGCAGGTGTCTGACCTAATGTTGACCTCTGTAGGTGTCTGACCTAATGTTGACCTCTGCAGGTGTCTGACCTAATGTTGACCTATGCAGGTGTCTGACCTAATGTTGACCTCTGCAGGTGTCTGACCTAATGTTTATGTCTGACCTAATGTTTAACTCTGCAGGTGTCTGACCAAATGTTGACCTCTGCAGGTGTCTGACCTAATGTTTATGTCTGACCTAATGTTGACCTCTGCAGGTGTCTGACCTAATGTTTATGTCTGACCTAATGTTTAACTCTGCAGGTGTCTGACCAAATGTTGACCTCTGCAGGTGTCTGACCTAATGTTTATGTCTGACCTAATGTTTACCTCTGCAGGTGTCTGACCAAATGTTGACCTCTGCAGGTGTCTGACCTAATCTTGACCTCTGCAGGTGTCTGACCTAATGTTGACCTCTACAGGTGTCTGACCTATGTTGACCTCTACAGGTGTCTGACCTATGTTGACCTCTGCAGGTGTCTGACCTAATGTTGACCTCTGCAGGTGTCTGACCTAATGTTTACAATTGCAGGTGATCTACCTGATATTCACCCTGTTTTTCATCATCCGCGAGGGGAGGGAACTCTACAAGTCCAGGCTGACCTACTTTACCAGTTTCTGGAACCTGGTGGAGGTCGGCATCATCGCCATGAGCCTCGCCGCCATCGTCATCTACTTCTACAGACTTTTTGTCACCAACGACCTTACCTCCTCCTTCAAGGTCAGGCTCTGTCCACTTCGTTGTTTGATTCAACCTAGGCATTAGCTTATAGTATCAGTAAAATCGTTCGAAACTTAAGTATTTGTAGGTGTTTATATAAAACTTGTCATCAAGTTGTATCCGACTTGTCACAAACTTGACATTTGATCTCCCATTCAGTCGACCCATGGGAACGGTTATATCAAGTTCCAATATGTCGGCTACTGGAACGAGATGTTCTCCTATATGATCGGATTCCTCGTTTTCTTCGCCACACTCAAGTTCCTCAAACTTTTAAGGTAGGTTTCATCTCGTATGGTTTCCTTGTCTGCTTCGCCACACTCAAGTTCCTCAAGCTTTTAAGGTGGGTTTCATCTCGTATGGTTTCCTCGTCTTCTTCGCCACACTCAAGTTCCTCAAGCTTTTAAGGTAGGTTTCATCTCGTATGGCTTCCTCATAGGTAGGTTTCAAGATTTTGTTCAGTCTATCATGTCAGCACTTGTACAGTAAACACAATAAGTTGTGTACATGTTATATGATGAACACATTTTAGACCAAGGAACAACGAGTTGCAGTTAGTTTGTTTAACTACTACATATACAATATGTTTGTTTAGTTACCATAGTAACACGGTTGTTTACCAACAGGTTCAACAGGAAGATCTCCATGCTGTCGTCCATCTTGTTTAGTTACCATAGTAACACGGTTGTTTACCAACAGGTTCAACAGGAAGATCTCCATGCTGTCGTCCATCTTGTTTAGTTGCCATAGTAACACGGTTGTTTACCAACAGGTTCAACAGGAAGATCTCCATGCTGTCGTCCATCTTGTTTAGTTACCCTAGTAACACGGTTGTTTACCAACAGGTTCAACCGGAAGATCTCCATGCTGTCGTCCATCTTGTTTAGTTACCATAGTAACACGGTTGTTTACCAACAGGTACAATAGGAAGATCTCCATGCTGTCGTCCATCTTGTTTAGTTACCATAGTAACACGATTGTTTACCAACAGGTTCAACAGGAAGATCTCCATGCTGTCGTCCATCTTGTTTAGTTACCATAGTAACACGGTTGTTTACCAACAGGTTCAACAGGAAGATCTCCATGCTGTCGTCCATCTTGTTTAGTTACCATAGTAACACGGTTGTTTACCAACAGGTTCAACAGGAAGATCTCCATGCTGTCCTCCATCTTGTTTAGTTACCATAGTAACACGGTTGTTTATCAACAGGTTCAACAGGAAGATCTCCATGCTGTCGTCCATCTTGTTTAGTTACCATAGTAACACGGTTGTTTACCAACAGGTTCAACAGGAAGATCTCCATGCTGTCCTCCATCTTGTTTAGTTACCATAGTAACACGGTTGTTTATCAACAGGTTCAACAGGAAGATCTCCATGCTGTCGTCCATCTTGTTTAGTTACCATAGTAACACGGTTGTTTACCAACAGGTTCAACAGGAAGATCTCCATGCTGTCCTCCATCTTGTTTAGTTACCATAGTAACACGGTTGTTTATCAACAGGTTCAACAGGAAGATCTCCATGCTGTCGTCCATCTTGTTTAGTTACCATAGTAACACGGTTGTTTACCAACAGGTTCAACAGGAAGATCTCCATGCTGTCCTCCATCTTGCAGCACAGCGCCAAAGGCCTGCTCCACTTCGGCCTCATCTTCACCATCGTCTTCATGGCCTTCACCCAGCTCTTCTACCTGACCTTCATGCACATCGACATCGGCTACGCCAGCTTCATCTCCGCTGTCGTCACCACAGTCTTGATGATGATGGGCAAGTTCGACATCTACTCCATGATTATGACGGAGCCGTACCTGTCTCAGGTAGGACATTTCCCTCACACGACGACCCGTTCCTCCCTTCTATCTGTGATTGTTAATGTGAGGCAGAAGACCATGTGCTTGCACAGCTCAGCTTGGGGTCAAGTGTGGTGGTTCAAATGTGGTGGTTCAAATGTGGTGGTTCAATTGTGGTGGTTTAAATAGTGGTGGTACAAATGGTGGTGTTTAGACATAAGTCACACCCCGGGGGAGGGTGGAGGGCTTTTTGTGGTGTCATCTCCGTCCTCTCTAATTCCCTGTTGTACTTATATATGCTCATATATTGTGACAAGGGCAATAACTGACTTTTAGGGACATAATTTGTGTGTACATTTTGACAAGGGCAACAACTCTGGTGTTTCAGATCTTTGTCCTCCTGTACGTGATCGTGGTCAGCTTCATCATCGTCAACATCTTCGTCTCTATCCTCAACGAGACGTTCTCGGCCGTCAGGGAGGACGTCAGCAAACAGGGGAACGAGTTTGAGATAGTTGACTTCATGCTGCAGAGGTAAGTTGACTTCATGCTCCAGAGGTGAGTTGACTTTACGCTCCAGAGGTGAGTTGACTTCATGCTGCAGAGGTAAGTTGACTTCATGCTACAGAGGTGAGTTGACTTAATGCTCCAGAGGTGAGTTGACTTCATGCTGCAGAGGTGAGTTGACTTCATGCTGCAGAGGTGAGTTGACTTTACGCTGCAGAGGTGAGTTGACTTTACGCTGCAGAGGTGAGTTGACTTTACGCTCCAGAGGTGAGTTGATTTTACGCTCCAGAGGTGAGTTGACTGCATGCTGCAGAGGTGAGTTGACTTTACGCTGCAGAGGTGAGTTGACTTTACGCTGCAGAGGTGAGTTGACTTTACGCTGCAGAGGTGAGTTGACTTTACGCTCCAGAGGTGAGTTGATT
Source organism: Physella acuta (assembly GCF_028476545.2). NCBI lineage: Eukaryota > Metazoa > Mollusca > Gastropoda > Physidae > Physella > Physella acuta. Next base: position 301,563 of record NW_026731876.1, read on the forward strand.
TTACGCTCCAGAGGTGAGTTGACTGCATGCTGCAGAGGTGAGTTGACTTTACGCTGCAGAGGTGAGTTGACTTTACGCTGCAGAGGTGAGTTGACTTTACGCTCCAGAGGTGAGTTGATTTTACGCTCCAGAGGTGAGTTGACTGCATGCTGCAGAGGTGAGTTGACTTCATGCTCCAGAGGTGAGTTGACTTCATGCTCTAGAGGTGAGTTGACTTCATGCTCCAGAGGTGAGTTGACTTCATGCTCCAGAGGTGAGTTGACTGGATGCTCCAGAGGTGAGTTGACTTCATGCTCCAGCGGTGAGTTGACTGGATGCTCCAGAGGTGAGTTGACTTCATGCCACAGAGGTGAGTTGACTGGATGCTCCAGAGGTGAGTTGACTTCATGCCACAGAGGTGAGTTGACTGGATGCTCCAGAGGTGAGTTGACTTCATGCCACAGAGGTGAGTTGACTGGATGCTCCAGAGGTGAGTTGACTTCATGCCACAGAGGTGAGTTGACTGGATGCTCCAGAGGTGAGTTGACTGGATGCTCCAGCGGTGAGTTGACTGGATGCTCCAGAGGTGAGTTGACTTCATGCTCCAGAGGTGAGTTGACTTGATGCTCCAGAGGTCAGTTGACTTGGTGCTCCAGAGGTCAGTTGACTTGGTGCTCCAGAGGTCAGTTGACTTGGTGCTCCAGAGGTCAGTTGACTTGATGCTGTAGAGGTGAGTTGACTTTACGCTCCAGAGGTGAGTTGATTTTAGGCTCCAGAGGTGAGTTGACTGCATGCTGCAGAGGTGAGTTGATTTCATGCTACAGAGGTGAGTTGACTTCATGCTGCAGAGGTGAGTTGACTTTACGCTCCAGAGGTGAGTTGACTTGATGCTCCAGAGGTGAGTTGACTTCATGTAACACGTAGATCAGCGGTGAAATACAGGGTTTAAACAGGTGGGTCACTTGGTGGTCTTGTAGCCCGACCCCCACCACACACAGAAACACCATAATATTCACACAGGTATTGCTATTGCTAGATGGGTGTCTAGATTTGACCTGCCTACCTGGCTAGTCAGTTGAGTTATAGACCACCTTGTTGTATCCGCGCAGATTCAAGAAGTGGACGGGGATTGGTGGATCTGCCGACCAATCAGAAGCGTCGCCTGAACAAAATGGCGAGACCAACGAAACTAAAGGTGAAAAGTCCCGTGACCACATTGATGACTTCCCAGACAGGATCGAGAAGCTGCTTAAGTCAATCAGTCATGTCTACAACGATCAGGTAAGTCAGTCAGTCATATCTCCAAACCTGAAGTTTGTACACTTAAAACTAAATACACCGGAAGTGTGTACACTTAAAACTAAATACACCTGAAGTGTGTACACTTAAAACTAAATACACCTGAAGTATGTACACTTAAAACTAAATACACCTGAAGTATGTACACTTAAAACTAAATACACCTGAAGTATGTACACTTAAAACTAAATACACCTGAAGTATGTACACTTAAAACTAAATATCTTATCATCTTCCCAGGAAAACTACGCCATGTTCTACCAAAAGAAACCATATGCTGCCCCACCCCTTCCGTCCAACAGCCCCGCCCCACCCCCGCAGAGCAGCGCCCCTGCCGGTCACGTGTTCAGGAACAACCGGAGCATATCCCCTGCCCCACAGGCAAGACGTAGGGACAGCGTGATAGCCAGGGTCCAGACAGACTAGCAGCGGCTGGCACCACAGGGATACACTCGCCAAGATTCCAGAAAACAGATTGCTACATGATGTGTGACAAACCAAACTTCTCTACAAACACACCAGCTACCAGCTTTCAATAGTGAACTACAACGTGGTGACGTCTAACTACCAACCTCACCATCTCACTTTCTCTAACTACCAACTGACCAAATAATGTCCTTCTATAACTTATGTTTGCCCCACACTACCACATACCCCACACTAACTACCACATCTCACACACTTACTGCCTCACACTAACTACCCTGTCCCACCCTAACTACCACCTGCTCCACACTACCACCTGCTCCACACTACCACCTGCTCCACACTACCACCTGTCCCACACTAACTACCGCCTGTCCCACACTAACTACCACCTGCTCCACACTAACTGCCCCACACTAACTACCGCCCGCCCCACTCTGTCCCACACTAACTACCACCTGTCCCACACTGCCTCACACTAACTATCACCTGCCCCACACTACCACCTGCCCCACACTAACTACCACCTGCCCCACACTATCACCTGCCCCACACTAACTATCGCCCGCCCCTCACTAACTACCACACTGCCCCACACTAACTACCACCTGTCCCACACTAACTACCACCTGCTCCACACTAACTATCACCTGCCCCACACTGCCCCACACTAACTACCGCCCGCCCCACACTAACTACCGCCCGCCCCACACTAACTACCCCCTGCCCCACACTAACTACCACCTGCCCCACACTAACTACCACCCGCCCCACACTAACTACCACCCGCCCCACACTAACTACCACACTGTCCCCACACTAACTACCACCTGTCCCCACACTAACTACCACTATCCCCACACTAACTATCGTTCGCCCACCTGTAACTACTAATGTCACACAAACTTTGAAAGTTGTAAGTTAAAAGCACCTTTGACAATCTAAAATTAGTTAGAGCTTAATTACCCAGTTTTAACAACATAATTAATCAATTCTAGTTGTAGCTCCTACTCTATGTAGCCATTCAAATATATCGTAGTTTTCATTCATGTTTTGGTATCACTCAATCCTTTCAACCATTCTTTAGGTAGGGTTTACACCATTTTGTTGGGGGGGGGGGGGGATGTGAAAACCCAAATATTTTTTTAGCTGAACCAGTTACGATAAAAAAAATCGTACTTTTTTTGGATTAAAATTTGTTTGTTTGCGCCAGGTAAACATTATTGTATGATACAAATAAAAAAAAACAGGAAGGGGTAGAAATGAAATCAATTGCTAATTTACAATGTTGAGCCCCATTTGAAATCCGTCCATTTACAAGAACCATAACTGTGTTTGTTGTAGATAACTTCCCTTTGTTCGATATAGTCACTTTATAAAACCTTTTTTTAAATAATAGCATTTGTCCAGTAATTTTTCGGTCAGAAGTGATGGCAGTTTAAACAATTAAATCTTTAAAAAATAATTTAAAATTCCATAGGATGATGTCATAAAACTATAGGTTAATGTCACATATGTTTTGATACACATAGAATCTTTTGCTAAAACAAGTATTTTATAACAGGTCATTAAGCTTTTTTTTTAAAAATGTGTCGATAAAATGTAGATAAGCCGTGTATTTTTTTCGTAAAAAAATCTTTATAACTGTTACATTTTTTTTATTTTAATCAACTGGTTATTGTTTACTATTACAATAAAATGTTTAAAAAAATCTTTGAAAGTGATACCAATTGTTTCATAATAAAAAGGTGTTTTATCGTAAAAATAATCAACGAGTTAATTGTTTTAATATGTATGTGTGTTATACATTGTTTTGTGCACACCCCACACAGCCACACCACACAGCAACACGCCAAACAGCTACACACCACACATCACACAGCACACAGTTGCACACCACTTTGTTCCCCCACATAACCTAAACTATAAAAGACTATCAACCTGTTACAAACTAGTTTAGAATAATTAATTTACTGCAAACATTTTACAAACTTTGAACCATGTAACAAGAATACCAGATATTTACAGATGGTTATAACCTGCACGAACATATCTATACACAGGACCACACATAGCTTTACAACCTGTTTTAAAGTTGGAGAGAAAGTAGAGAAATTTTAATTGGTCAAAGTTCACGAAATTCAAGAAGAAATTTAGGCCTATAATGTAACAATTCACAAACGTTGAATGAAAAAAATTCAAACTGGTAAATAATACATACAATGTGGTATAAATAGAGAAAGTGATCAGTGATTGGCATTCATATTAGAAATTATTGTGGATCATGGTCATGTTGACATGGTCATGGTGACATGGTCATGTTGACATGGTCATGTTGACATGGTCATGGTGTCATGTTGACATGGTCATGTTGACATGGTCATGTTGACATGGTGATGGTGTCATGTTGACATGGTCATGTTGACATGGTCATGTTGACATGGTGATGGTGTCATGTTGACATGGTCATGGTGACATGGTCATGTTGACATGGTCATGTTGACATGGTCATGGTGTCATGTTGACATGGTCATGTTGACATGGTCATGTTGACATGGTGATGGTGTCATGTTGACATGGTCATGTTGACATGGTCATGTTGACATGGTGATGGTGTCATGTTGACATGGTCATGGTGACATGGTCATGTTGACATGGTCATGTTGACATGGTCATGGTGTCATGTTGACATGGTCATGTTGACATGGTCATGTTGACATGGTCATGGTGTCATGTTGACATGGTCATGTTGACATGGTCATGTTGACATGGTCATGTTGACATGGTCATGGTGATGGTGACATGGTCATGGTGATGGTGACATGGTCATGGTGACATGGTCATGTTGTCATGTTGACATGGTCATGGTGTCATGTTGACATGGTCATGGTGATGGTGACATGGTCATGTTGACATGGTGATGGTGACATGGTCATGGTCATGTTGACATATTCATGGTGACATGGTCATGGTGTCATGTTGACATGGTCATGGTGACATGGTCATGGTGATGGTGACATGGTGACATGGTCATGGTGTCATGTTGACATGATCATGGTGACATGGTCATGGTGACATGGTCATGTTGTCATGTTGACATGGTCATGGTGTCATGTTGACATGGTCATGGTGTCATGTTGACATGGTCATGGTGATGGTGACATGGTCATGTTGACATGGTGATGGTGACATGGTCATGGTCATGTTGACATATTCATGGTGACATGGTCATGGTGTCATGTTGACATGGTCATGGTGACATGGTCATGGTGATGGTGACATGGTGACATGGTCATGGTGTCATGTTGACATGATCATGGTGACATGGTCATGGTGACATGGTCATGGTGACATGGCGACATGGTGACATGGTCATGGTGTCATGGTGACATGATCATGGTGACATGGTCATGGTGACATGGTCATGGTCATGTTAAAGTGTGACGATGATACATTCGGCACAACCTCCCCCAGCCCCACCACCAACACTAACCTCAAGCCCCAACCCCCACCCATGCCCCACCCCTACCTCCCCCCACCACACCAGCACCTCCCCACCAGCCCCACCCTTAACTTCCCCAGCCCCATCCCTACCTCCCCCATCACTTCTAGCTTCCCAGATGTTTGACCGAGTTTACATACATATGCCAATCTATTTATTTAGCACGCACAAAAGATGCGCTTGTTGTTATAATTACTTTTAAAACCCCACTGAGTTAATGAGGGGGTGGGGTGGGTAACAGAGTGCTTGTTTGTCGTTTCCAACGATTTAATCCAGCTTTTAGAACAACACTTTTACAAACATCAGAACATATGTTGGCAGTTATCTATAAAGATGAGTTTTATACAAATTTTACATGAATCATTTGTCTTCAATAAAACATCGATAATAATTCAAATTAATAAAATCCACTGCGTTGACTTGTATTGCCATGCTTTTCACCAGCCGCCATTACATAGGGTTTAAGTCATTCACATGAAGTCAGAAGTCATCTCTGACTTATTGAATTTAAATATGTGGCTAGGAATCTACCAGGCTCTAAATATTGTAAACAGTGTGAGTTTGATTCGAAATAAAACAATGTGAGCTATTCAAGTTGAGCTACCACAGACAGGAATATGGGCCATTTAAGTTCCAGTATCATAGACAGGAACCCGGGATATTCAAGTTCCGGTACCACGGTACCACAAACTGTAACACAGACAGGAGAAGGAAGGCGAGCTCATGAAACATAGCCTTATAGAGATGGAGCGATGCAACACCAACATTAGTTATGTGCTCCTGGACTAGACGTGTGTGCCCCTGCTCGTTGACTGGGGGGGGGGGGGTACGACGGCACTAGACGTGCGTGCCATTGCCCGTCGACTGGGGAAAATACTCCATAAGTAAAGTCGTCACTTCAGTTGGAGCAGACGAATTATTTTCACAGTAGCTTTTGAAATAATCCCGCGGTTTTTTCAACGAATCAGAACGTCGCAGAGACGTGACGTCATTGACAGAGCCCTTATTTGAGCGGATGGATCGCTCTTTGAGTGCGGGGCTGAGGTACTGTTTCTGCATGCCGTTGGTGCTGATGTTGATGTTGGTGTTGATGTTGGTGTTGATGCCCTCAGGGATCGAGCCCGACTTGGAATGGTCTGTGGGTACGAAGAGCTGGCTGCTGTGCTGAGAATGTAACGATGGAGTGGCGGGCTGCGTGGGTGGCTCGGGACTGGCTCTGATGGTTTTGTCTGAAGGGTAGAGTTCCCTGCTGCTGCTGCCGTGGCTGATCCTGGGCGTGGTTTGATCCTGGGGCGTCAGGTCGGTCCTTTTAGACTTGTCTTCACCAAGTAGCCAGTACGTCAGTTGCGTCCCTTTGCCCTGGGAAATTTTTAAAAATCTGGTAACAACATGGCCGAGAAGAAGAGCACTCGACTGCTAATCTAAAAGCCTCTAGTTTAATTCGTGAGGCCCAATCTAAAAGCCTCTAGTTTAATTCGTGAGGCCCAATCTAAAAGCCTCTAGTTTAATTCGTGAGGCCCAATCTAAAAGCCTCTAGTTTAATTCGTGAGGACCAATCTAAAAGCCTCTAGTTTAGTTCGTGAGGCCCAATCTAAAAGCCTCTAGTTTAATTCGTGAGGCCCAATCTAAAAGCCTCTAGTTTAATTCGTGAGGCCCAATCTAAAAGCCTCTAGTTTAATTCGTGAGGCCCAATCTAAAAGCCTCTAGTTTAGTTCGTGAGGCCCAATCTAAAAGCCTCTAGTTTAATTCGTGAGGCCCAATCTAAAAGCCTCTAGTTTAATTCGTGAGGACCAATCTAAAAGCCTCTAGTTTAGTTCGTGAGGCCCAATCTAAAAGCCTCTAGTTTAATTCGTGAGGCCCAATCTAAAAGCCTCTAGTTTAATTCGTGAGGCCCAATCTAAAAGCCTCTAGTTTAGTTCGTGAGGACCAATCTAAAAGCCTCTAGTTTAGTTCGTGAGGCCCAATCTAAAAGCCTCTAGTTTAGTTCGTGAGGCCCAATCTAAAAGCCTCTAGTTTAGTTCGTGAGGCCCAATCTAAAAGCCTCTAGTTTAATTCGTGAGGCCCAATCTAAAAGCCTCTAGTTTAATTCGTGAGGCCCAATCTAAAAGCCTCTAGTTTAATTCGTGAGGCCCAATCTAAAAGCCTCTAGTTTAGTTCGTGAGGCCCAATCTAAAAGCCTCTAGTTTAGTTCGTGAGGCCCAATCTAAAAGCCTCTAGTTTAGTTCGTGAGGCCCAATCTAAAAGCCTCTAGTTTAGTTCGTGAGGCCCAATCTAAAAGCCTCTAGTTTAATTCGTGAGGCCCAATCTAAAAGCCTCTAGTTTAGTTCGTGAGGCCCAATCTAAAAGCCTCTAGTTTAGTTCGTGAGGCCCAATCTAAAAGCCTCTAGTTTAATTCGTGAGGCCCAATCTAAAAGCCTCTAGTTTAGTTCGTGAGGCCCAATCTAAAAGCCTCTAGTTTAGTTCGTGAGGCCCAATCTAAAAGCCTCTAGTTTAATTCGTGAGGCCCAATCTAAAAGCCTCTAGTTTAGTTCGTGAGGACCAATCTAAAAGCCTCTAGTTTAGTTCGTGAGGACCAATCTAAAAGCCTCTAGTTTAGTTCGTGAGGACCAATCTAAAAGCCTCTAGTTTAGTTCGTGAGGCCCAATCTAAAAGCCTCGAGTTTAGTTCGTGAGGACCAATCTAAAAGCCTCTAGTTTAGTTCGTGAGGCCCAATCTAAAAGCCTCTAGTTTAGTTCGTGAGGCCCAATCTAAAAGCCTCTAGTTTAATTCGTGAGGCCCAATCTAAAAGCCTCTAGTTTAGTTCGTGAGGCCCAATCTAAAAGCCTCTAGTTTAGTTCGTGAGGCCCAATCTAAAAGCCTCTAGTTTAATTCGTGAGGCCCAATCTAAAAGCCTCTAGTTTAGTTCGTGAGGCCCAATCTAAAAGCCTCTAGTTTAGTTCGTGAGGCCCAATCTAAAAGCCTCTAGTTTAATTCGTGAGGCCCAATCTAAAAGCCTCTAGTTTAGTTCGTGAGGACCAATCTAAAAGCCTCTAGTTTAGTTCGTGAGGCCCAATCTAAAAGCCTCTAGTTTAATTCGTGAGGCCCAATCTAAAAGCCTCTAGTTTAATTCGTGAGGCCCAATCTAAAAGCCTCTAGTTTAATTCGTGAGGCCCAATCTAAAAGCCTCTAGTTTAATTCGTGAGGCCCAATCTAAAAGCCTCTAGTTTAATTCGTGAGGACCAATCTAAAAGCCTCTAGTTTAATTCGTGAGGCCCAATCTAAAAGCCTCTAGTTTAGTTCGTGAGGTCCAATCTAAAAGCCTCTAGTTTAATTCGTTAGGACCAATCTAAAAGCCTCTAGTTTAAATCGTGAGGACCAATCTAAAAGCCTCTAGTTTAAATCGTGAGGACCAATCTAAAAGCCTCTAGTTTAGTTTGTGAGGACCAATCTAAAAGCCTCGAGTTTAGTTCGTGAGGACCAATCTAAAAGCCTCTAGTTTAAATCGTGAGGACCAATCTAAAAGCCTCTAGTTTAAATCGTGAGGACCAATCTAAAAGCCTCTAGTTTAGTTCGTGAGGACCAATCTAAAAGCCTCTAGTTTAAATCGTGAGGACCAATCTAAAAGCCTCTAGTTTAAATCGTGAGGACCAATCTAAAAGCCTCTAGTTTAGTTCGTGAGGACCAATCTAAAAGCCTCTAGTTTAGTTCGTGAGGACCAATCTAAAAGCCTCTAGTTTAGTTCGTGAGGCCCAATCTAAAAGCCTCTAGTTTAGTTCGTGAGGACCAATCTAAAAGCCTCTAGTTTAGTTCGTGAGGACCAATCTAAAAGCCTCTAGTTTAGTTCGTGAGGACCAATCTAAAAGCCTCTAGTTTAGTTCGTGAGGACCAATCTAAAAGCCTCTAGTTTAGTTCGTGAGGCCCAATCTAAAAGCCTCTAGTTTAGTTCGTGAGGACCAATCTAAAAGCCTCTAGTTTAGTTCGTGAGGACCAATCTAAAAGCCTCTAGTTTAGTTCGTGAGGACCAATCTAAAAGCCTCTAGTTTAGTTCGTGAGGACCAATCTAAAAGCCTCTAGTTTAGTTCGTGAGGACCAATCTAAAAGCCTCTAGTTTAGTTCGTGAGGCCCAATCTAAAAGCCTCTAGTTTAGTTCGTGAGGACCAATCTAAAAGCCTCTAGTTTAGTTCGTGAGGACCAATCTAAAAGCCTCTAGTTTAGTTCGTGAGGACCAATCTAAAAGTCTCTAGTTTAGTTCGTGAGGACCAATCTAAAAGCCTCTAGTTTAGTTCGTGAGGCCCAATCTAAAAGCCTCTAGTTTAGTTCGTGAGGACCAATCTAAAAGCCTCTAGTTTAGTTCGTGAGGACCAATCTAAAAGCCTCTAGTTTAGTTCGTGAGGACCAATCTAAAAGCCTCTAGTTTAATTCGTGAGGACCAATCTAAAAGCCTCTAGTTTAATTCGTGAGGACCAATCTAAAAGCCTCTAGTTTAGTTCGTGAGGACCAATCTAAAAGCCTCTAGTTTAGTTCGTGAGGACCAATCTAAAAGCCTCTAGTTTAATTCGTGAGGACCAATCTAAAAGCCTCTAGTTTAATTCGTGAGGACCAATCTAAAAGCCTCTAGTTTAGTTCGTGAGGACCAATCTAAAAGCCTCTAGTTTAATTCGTGAGGACCAATCTAAAAGCCTCTAGTTTAGTTCGTGAGGACCAATCTAAAAGCCTCTAGTTTAATTCGTGAGGACCAATCTAAAAGCCTCTAGTTTAGTTTGTGAGGCCCGATCTAAAAGCCTCTAGTTTAATTCGTGAGGCCCGATCTAAAAGCCTCTAGTTTAATTCGTGAGGACCAATCTAAAAGCCTCTAGTTTAGTTTGTGAGGCCCGATCTAAAAGCCTCTAGTTTAATTCGTGAGGCCCGATCTAAAAGCCTCTAGTTTAATTTGTGAGGCCCATTCCTACTCTAATCATAGTGACTTCACCAAGAATATTTACCTTCATCGTGACTAGACCCCGCTCCTCTAGGTGAAATCCTCCAATGGCGTCCAGAATTTTCTTACACTCACCACTGCAGTGGATCTTTAGCGCTGGAAGATACAGTGGAAGGCAGAATATATATATATATATATATATATATATATATATATATATATATATATATATATATGTATATATATATATGTATATACATATATCTGTGCATGTATTTATGTAATTGTGGGTGTGTATGTCTCAGTATGTGTATATATAAATATATATATCTCGATGACACCAACGTCCCTGACCTTCTCCGTTGCTCTCCATCCTTGAGGCTGTGTTGACCGTGTCACCAAACAGCGTGTACCTGGGCATGGTCAGCCCCACCACACCCGCCACACACGGACCTACGACAACAACAACAAGCATCATACAGTGGGAAGAGATGACCTCCTACTTAAATTGAAGAAATGACCTCCTACTTTAATGAAAGAAGAAATGACCTCCTACTTTAATGGAGGAAGAAATGACCTACTTTAATGGAAGAAGAAATGACCTCCTACTTTAATGGAAGAAGAAATGATCTCATACTTTAATGGAAGAAATTACCTCTTACTCTAAAGGGAAAATTGACCACTCCCCTGATTACAAGAACTAAGCCCTGACCATGACAAGGACCACGTACCCGAGTGCAAGCCTATCCTGAGCTTGAGCATGTCGTCTGGCTTGTGTCTGATGGTGAACGACCTGATGGCCTTGAGCAGCGCCAGCGCCATTGACGCGATCTCCGCAGCATGCTGGTTCCCGTTCCTCAGGGGCAGACCACTCACCACCATGTAGGCGTCACCGATCGTCTCCACTTTGTACACGTCGAAATTCTTGATGATTGAATCGAAGCAGGTGTACAGGTCATTTAGCATGTCAACAACCTGCAGGGAACAGTCACGTTCAGTTAGGTCCTGAACAGGTACGTTAGGTCAGGCAAATTTAATACTTTCATTATCTTCATTATACGTTAATTAAGGAGATTATTAAAAACGAAATACAAAGAAAAATAAATAATTAATAATTAATAACAAACCCAGTTTTTTTAATAATAAAAAAATTAAATTTAAAACGAAATAAGTACACAAATTAGTTTACATTAATATTTAATTTATTTTGGGCCAGGGCAAATCCTGGCCGGATCGGCAAAATTTAAAAAAAAAATCATTTGAAAGGGGAAATAATCGTGATATATTTAATTTCTGCAGCTATTCATGTTTTAATTTAATAACATTTTTAATGCACGAGTAAACATTCTGTAAAGATGTCCATCAGTTAAAGATGACATTTTGATACAGGTAAAATAAATGACACAGGCTACACAAAGAGACAAATGACATAAATAACACAGGCTAAACAAAGTGACAAATGACATAAATGACATAGGCTACACAAAGTGACAAATGACATAAATGACACAGGCTACACAAAATGACATATGACATAAATGACAACTGACTTGCATAGGCGTACTCTCAGCTGACAGTGAGGTAAACCCACAGATGTCACTGAAGTAGATGGTGACACTGTCAAACGCCTCAGGGATGACACACTCCCCCTTCTTCAGGTGGTCAGCCACTGACCTGTCAGGAGTGGGCGTGGCTAAAGGTTAAAGGTCAGCGTGTAAATGCTATTTAAATTTAATATATGGTAACCTTGTAACTTGTAAGCTTCATGGAGGGGATAGTACAGGATTCAGAAAAATAAAAAAACTAAATAATGGAATCAGAATTTTTTTTCATTTATTGCAAACCATTAGAAAAATTCAGAAATCTCAGAGCTTTGAGCTAGGAATATTTAACTGGTTTAGTCCCCCATTCTTATCTCTAAAATGGCAAGAGACGCCATTTAATGTAAATGTAGAATGGAAGCCTCATTTTCCCCAGTCGTTGACCCGTCTATCCCGGTACAATGTAATTTCCCCAGTCGTTGACCCGTCTATCCCGGTACAATGTAATTTCCCCAGTCGTTGACCGGTCTATCCCGGTACAATGTAATTGCCCCAGCAGTTGACCGGTCTATCCCGGTACAACGTAATTACCCCAGCAGTTGTCTAGCCCGGTACAACGTAATTACCCCAGCAGTTGTCTAGCCCGGTACAACGTAATTACCCCAGCAGTTGTCTAGCCCGGTACAACGTAATTACCCCAGGAGTTGTCTAGCCCGGTACAACGTAATTACCCCAGCAGTTGTCTAGTCCGGTACAACGTAATTACCCCAGCAGTTGTCTAGCCCGGTACAACGTAATTACCCCAGCAGTTGTCTAGCCCGGTACAACGTAATTACCCCAGCAGTTGTCTAGCCCGGTACAACGTAATTACCCCAGCAGTTGTCTAGCCCGGTACAACGTAATTACCCCAGCAGTTGTCTAGCCCGGTACAACGTAATTACCCCAGCAGTTGTCTAACCCGGTACAACGTAATTACCCCAGCAGTTGACCAGTCTAGCCCGGTACAACGTAATTACCCCAGCAGTTGACCAGTCTAGCCCGGTACAACGTAATTACCCCAGCAGTTGACCAGTCTAGCCCGGTACAACGTAATTACCCCAGCAGTTGACCAGTCTAGCCCGGTACAACGTAATTACCCCAGCAGTTGACCAGTCTAGCCCGGTACAATGTGAGCTATGATAGACCGGCACCGGTGCCATGGGGACGGTTACCTAGGCAACATCCTGTAGAGCAGGGTCTCCGTCTTCTTCTTCTCCTCGGTCAGCTGCTCTGTGCGCTCGTCCACCAGTTCCTCCAGATGTTCCTGGTACTTCTCCATCATGGCCAGCATGTGGTCAAAGATGTTCCTCTTCCTGGGGACACGGGCAGGGGGGGGGGGGGGGGCTGGTCACTACAAGGTCACTCAACACATGGGCAGTGGGGGTGGTAACTACAGGTCACTCACTACACGTCACTCAGCACAAGGTCACTCAACACACGGTCACTCTACACACGGGCAGGGGGTAGTCACTACAGGTCACTTAATTCAAGGTCACACAATACAAGGTCACACAATACATGGGCAGTGGGTGGTCACTACACGGTCACTCAACACACAGTCACTCAACACACAGTCACTCAACACACGGTCACTCAATACAAGGTCACTCAACACAAGGTCACTCAACACATGGTCACTCAACACATGGTCACTCAATGAACAGGTAACCTCTACTTCACTTGTCCCATGGACCGTCAGGTTCGAAAGGGAACCTTACTTTACTAGACCGTCTACCTACAATATGGAACCATCCTACCAAATGGTCTTACTAAATACTGCCGCATGGCTTACAGTCGATTTCATTAAGAAACATTTTTTAAAATGTATGACCACATCTTTAGAGGTATCGTGTGATAGTATAGGGGCGGTAATCCTATAATAGTTGAGCTGCAACAAAGGGCAATAACCCCATCTTTGATGACACAACATACACGCCAGTCTCCAAATTTACACGCCAACCACCTCCACGCCAACCCCTACTTACACGCCAACCCCTACATACACGCCAACCCCTACATACACGCCAACCCCATACATGCCAACCACCTACTTACATGCCAACCCGCATCGGCTTCAAACAGTTCCAGACGGTGTGAAAGTCTGGCCGGGCTGTCGGGTCCTCTGCCCAACATGACGTTATCAGATCGATGACGTAGCTGTCACAGGTGAGGATGGTGACGTCAGGCCGGAAAGGTTTCTCGTCGTCTGCTGGACACGACACCTGGCTGACGATTTCTGGGGAGGTGTCACAAATGTTGGGGTGTCACAAATGTTGGGGTGTCACAAATGTTGGGGTGTCACAAATGTTGGGGTGTCACAAATGTTGGGGTGTCACAAATGTTGGGGTGTCACAAATGTTGGGGTGTCACAAATGTTGGGGTGTCACAAATGTTGGGTTGTCACAAATGTTGGGGTGTCACAAATGTTGGGGTGTCACAAATGTTGGGGTGTCACAAATGTTGGGGTGTCACAAATGTTGGGGTGTCACAAATGTTGGGGTGTCACAAATGTTGGGTGTCACAAATGTTGGGTGTCACAAATGTTGGGGTGTCACAAATGTTGGAGTGTCACCAATGTTGGGGTGTCACCAATGTTGGGTGTCACAAATGTTGGGGTGTCACAAATGTTGGGGTGTCACAAATGTTGGGTGTCACAAATGTTGGGTGTCACAAATGTTGGGGTGTCACAAATGTTGGAGTGTCACCAATGTTGGGGTGTCACCAATGTTGGGTGTCACAAATGTTGGGGTGTCACAAATGTTGGGGTGTCACAAATGTTGGGGTGTCACAAATGTTGGGTGTCACAAATGTTGGGTGTCACAAATGTTGGGTGTCACAAATGTTGGGGTGTCACAAATGTTGGGGTGTCACAAATGTTGGGTGTCACAAATGTTGGGTGTCACAAATGTTGGGGTGTCACCAATGTTGTGGTGTCACAAATGTTGGGGTGTCACAAATGATGGGGTGTCACAAATGTTGGGGTGTCACATGGTGTCCCCTGTAACAAATATAGACTACCTAAAATTGTTGTATCACTGTTGTAACAGTAGAGCAATGTATATCATCTGGCCATTACTGCCACAACTTCTCACTAATTATATCACGATATATATTGATAGTTTCACATTTTGATACTGATTGTATATCATACTCTCACTTATTATATCACGATATATATTAATAGTTTAACATTTTGATACTGATTGTATAATGTATATTATACTCTCACTGATTGCAAGAATTCATGGGTTGACCCAAACAAAACAATTGTTTGACAGGGATTAAAAAAAATTACATTTCTAAACCATCCCCGTAAAATAAAGAAATGGCAATATTTAAAAACTGTTCTCAAATCCTACTCATTAAAAATCTTTAAAAAAAAATTGTTCCAAATCTTAAAAACCCTTGAGCAAAATAAATTATAAATAACATCTTGTAGTAAATCAAGGGAGATAATATTTAGTTTTACAGACAGTCTATTATTGCAGTTACGTCCCTTCAGCCCACACAAACTCCCCGACTACCAATAGTACCATTTGGACAATTGATCTCAGTCACGTGATTTCAAATTCTTGTGTTCGACCTTTGTGAGCCAACGTACACACCTACCACAGACAAAGTTTAGCTTTTAATCAAATCGATTGGGCTGATTAGCTCATCTGTTTTGTGACCTCGGCATTTGAAGGGATAGAGTAGTAAGCACTTATACTGAGAGTTACTTTACTTAGCTTAGCAGCCCTTAGCCCCTAATTAGCTCATCAAGCCTCAGCCCCTAATTATTTCACCAAACCTTACCTCCCCTAATTATCTCGCCAAACCTTATCCCCCTAATTATCTCACCAAACCTTACCCCCTAATTATCTAAAAAAAACCTTACCCCCCTATTAATTCCATCAAACATTACCATCCTCTAATTATCTCACCAAACCTTACCCCCCTAATTATCTCACTAAACCTTACCCCCCTAATTATCACACCAAACCTTACCCCCCCCCCCCCCCCGTATTAATCTCATCAAACATACCCCCCCCCCTAATTATCTCACCAAACCTTAGCCCCAAGGATTGAAAGCACTAGTGACGAATAGGGTGGGCAGATGAATATTTGTGTAACTCATGAAACCCGGCTATTGAACATTTCTAGATATTTCACCAAAAACGTGAGTGGGATGTCTTACAAAAACTTTTGAAACGAGTGCTAGGAGAAATCAATGTCTCGGTGTAGGGAGAATGTATGTAATGGGGGGTTGTGTTTGTATGTAATGTCGGGTTGTATTTGTATGTAATGGGGGTTGAGATTCAATGTAATGTCGGGTTGTGTTTGAATGTAATGGGTGGTTGTGATTCAATGTAATGGCGGGTTGTGATTCAATGTAATTTCGGGATGTCAAGTTGAAAAAGACGCAAAAAAATCTCGAGAAATTGTATCTTATCCAATGCGTTTTATTCTTTCAATACGAACCACGATTATTTTTTTGGTCGTTTTTTTTTTTAGATATTCGGAAAAAAAACAAATCAGTTAAGCATGATGTTTGGTTGGCGCCTCAATTAACAGCCCATTCTACTAAGTACGTCTGCAATTTCTGAATGTAATGGCATTTCCTGTGCTAAATATAGCCTGTCGCTTAGAGCGCCGAGGAGAAGGCGAGAGAATAGAATTAGCGCGGAGTTATCGAGTGCGGAGTCCGGAGATCAAAGACGTTCTGATTGGTCCATTTGCCTGATGGCCCATCAGGAAATTGATGTCTACACGCATCTCTAGAGGTGCAGTAATTGTTTCTTTACAGCCTGCACAATTTGAAGCTTTTGTAGACATCCACAAAACTTGTGGATAATTTGTGGCTAATGTGGCAAATGTGGATACCCATGCAGATTGTAGCAATCGTTGGCAGTTGTAAAGCAATTATGGATATATATATATATATATATATATATATATATATATATATATATATATATATATATATATATATATATATCAAGTGTGGGCTTCACGATACACCGTAATTTTAAAGAAAAACGTCCAATAATTTAATTATTATATGAACAAGTCTGGTAATAAATCAAATTTGTTGGTTTTAATTTAAATTTGGAAGTTAATTTTTTTTTTCTAGTGTGTTTCGAGTTCACAATACGATGTCCTGGTTTCTTTAATCTTTTGACACCTGAAGCTTGGGGCTATTTAAATACAAAATGTCAGGGCTATTTAAACACAAAATGTCTGGGCTATTTAAACACAAAATGTCTGGGCTATTTAAACACAAAATGTCAGGGCTATTTAAACACAAAATGTCAGGGCTATTTAAACACAAAATGTAGGGGCTATTTAAACACAAAATGTCGGGCTATTTAAACACAAAATGTCTGATCTACTTAAACCAAAAAAAAAAAGATTATCCATTAAATGTCTGTACAGCTATATTTCCACGCAAACATTTCTCCTGCTCGACGTCTGCCTACAGAAACATCGAACAATGAGGCTTTGAAATAAAGAAATGTTTTCTTTTAACTGTTTTCTTTCAAATGTTTTCTTTTAAATGTTTGCTTTTAAATGCTAGCGAACAAGGAATTAAAAAAGAGATATTCCATTTCTTGTAATGACAGGAGGATGGATTTGTGCAGCTCAAGGTAGTAGGATGGGGGGGGGGGGTGTTAGGAGGATAAACCTGTTTGCAGACGTTTGAGCAGGGGTGAGGGTGGGGGTAGGAGGGTGGAGGGCGCAGAGGCAAAAATGTAGTGACTTAGATATGACAGACTACAATAACGCCATGGTTAGGGTGGAGTGCTAAGTTCATGGATGAGTAGAGGGGGCAAGTTCAAATAGTTGGGTTGGGGGGGGGGGGGGGAGGACTGAGATCTTGTAGTGGCGCTGTGTAGTTTTTTTTTTGCGGGGGTGAGGGGGGGGGTGGGGCTGAATGCATTAACGAAGGGAAGTGGACACAGTTACACCAAAGATAATTTCTGTGTCAAGATAGACCAAGACAAACTATTTTTTTAGGAAGAGTTTGTTGAAATGTTTTCACTAGTTGGGCAACTATTTGGTGTAGAAACTTGTCACACAGACCAGATTCTAGAACATCATGACAAGTTCTAGCTACAGATAGAACAGTTTGAGATAGCAGGATATAAAAAGAGCGGTCTTTTGATTAGGTATATATATATATATAAATAAATAAATAAATAAATAAATAAATAAATAAATAAATAAATAAATATATATATATATATATATATATATATATATATATATATATATATATATATATATATATATATATATATTCTCCTATGCTTTCATACAGATCGCCAAAAGCTCCCAATGAAGACGTCCTAAGAAATCTTTTCGATGCCAACTCACCCTTACAAATGCTTCAGGGTCCATCACTGTGTGGCCGAAGTCACCCCCCCCCCCCCAACCAACCGTAACCAATGCACTAACCTTCAGGGTCCATCTCTGTGTGTCCTCCCCCCCCCCCCCAACCAACCCTATTCACCAACCTTCAGGGTCCATCTCCGTGTGACCAAATGGCCCCACCCTCCCGTAGATCTCGTACAAGATGATGGCGAAGGCGTACACGTCACCTGTCTGGCTGCCCTTGACCTTGCCGCCGCTGCGGAGAATTTCGGGAGATCTCCAGAGTAAGTCTGTGAACACGGTGAAGGTCACGGGAGTTAGAGCAAGGTGAAGGTCAAGGGAGTTAGAGCAAGGTGAAGGACAAGCATGTACATAGGACCAGAGGTCATCACCCTGAGACCAACCCATCTAGACCAACCCACCCTGATCAACCTACCCATCCTGAGACCAACCCACCCACCACCCTCACCAATCCACCCACCCCGACCAACCTACCGCTCTGACCCACCCACCCAACCTCACCAACCCACCCACCCACCCAACCTCACCAACCCACCACCCACCCAACCTCACCAACCCACCACCTACCCAACCTCACCAACCCACCCACCACCCTCACCAACCCACCACCCACCCAACCTCACCAACCCCCCACCCACCCAACCTGACCAACCCACCACCCACCCCGCCCCACTCACGCCTGTAATAAGCGTAGTGATCCTCCTTGCTGCGGCTAGAGTTCCTGATGTCGATGAGGCCGTTGTCTGTCACCTGTAGCGTCCACCTGCTGGACACCACACAGTTGGAACTCTTTAGGTTGCCGTGGTACACCAGCTCGCTGCTGTGGATGTACATCATCGCCTGAAAGTAGAGAGCACAACATCTGATGACGTCAAACACACCATCTGATGACGTCAAACACAACCTCTGATGACGTCAAGCACAGCATCTAATGACGTCAGGCACTAATGACGTCAAGCACAACATCTAATGACGTCAAGCACAAGATTTAATGACGTCAAGCACAACACCTGGTGACGTCAAGCACAACATCTTATGACGATGAAGTAAAACATAAAATGTGTTGACATAATTGGCTGAATGTAGAAAAAAAATGACGAGGAAGACCGTGATGACATCATACGAAAAAACTGTACGACGTCATCGCTTGACAGAATTCAACAATTTATCTCAGATTGAATCAAACTAGATTGTCTTCTTTGGTTATTCCTCTAATATTTAATGAAGCAGCTGTTCTAGATCATGTTTGACATACCCCCCCCCCCCCCACACACACCGACTACCTAATAAATTGTTTTAGCATTTGAGTCCTCTATCGCAATCATCTTAGGTGGGATCAAAATTACCTGGATCAAATCCTTAATGAGAGAGGCAATGAACATGGCATCCAGTCTGATGTCATCATTCTCAAGGACATCCTGAATGACAAAGTGACATGTTATTGGTCACGACAAATACAACACTAGGTAAGAAGTTATCGACCTGTAAATATGTTGCATTAAAACTCAAAACTAAACGAGAGATGATGTGTGACTTATAAGCTAAACCTCCCTAGCTAAAATTAATGACCACACCTAGCCAACACCTAGCCCACACCTAGCCCACACCTAGCCCACACCTGGCCCACACCTGGCCCACACCTACCCCACACCTAGCCCACACCTGGTCCACACAACACCTGGCCCACACCTAGCCCACACCTAGCCCACACCTACCCCACACCTAGCCCACACCTAGCCCACACCTAGCCCACACCTAGCCCACACCTAGCCCACACCTGGTCCACACCTAACCCACACCTAGCCCACACCTGGTCCACACCTAGCCCACACCTAGCCCACACCTAGCCCACACCTAGCCCACACCTGGTCCACACTTGGTCCACACCTAGCCCACACCTAGCCCACACCTAGCCCACACCTGGTCCACACCTAGCCCACACCTAGCCCACACCTGGTCCACACTTGGTCCACACCTAGCCCACACCTGGTCCACACCTAGCCCACACCTAGCCCACACCTGGTCCACACTTGGTCCACACCTAGCCCACACCTGGTCCACACTTGGTCCACACCTAGCCCACACCTAGCCCACACCTGGTCCACACCTAGCCCACACCTAGCCCACACCTGGTCCACACTTGGTCCACACCTAGCCCACACCTGGTCCACACTTGGTCCACACCTAGCCCACACCTAGCCCACACCTGGTCCACACCTAGCCCACACCTAGCCCACACCTAGCCCACACCTGGTCCACACTTGGTCCACACCTAGCCCACACCTGGTCCACACCTGGTCCACACCTAGCCCACACCTAGCCCACACCTAGCCCACACCTGGTCCACACCTAGCCCACACCTGGTCCACACTTGGTCCACACCTAGTCCACACCTACCCCACACCTGGTCCACACCTAGCCCACACTTGGTCCACACCTAGCCCACACCTAGCCCACACTTGGTCCACACCTAGCCCACACCTGGTCCACACTTGGTCCACACCTAGCCCACACCTAGCCCACACCTGGTCCACACCTAGCCCACACCTGGTCCACACTTGGTCCACACCTAGCCCACACCTAGCCCACACCTGGTCCACACTTGGTCCACACCTAGCCCACACCTGGTCCACACTTGGTCCACACCTAGCCCACACCTAGCCCACACCTGGTCCACACCTAGCCCACACCTAGCCCACACCTAGCCCACACCTGGTCCACACTTGGTCCACACCTAGCCCACACCTGGTCCACACCTGGTCCACACCTAGCCCACACCTAGCCCACACCTAGCCCACACCTGGTCCACACCTAGCCCACACCTGGTCCACACCTGGTCCACACCTAGCCCACACCTAGCCCACACCTAGCCCACACCTAGCCCACACCTGGTCCACACCTAGCCCACACCTGGTCCACACCTAGCCCACACCTAGCCCACACCTGGTCCACACCTAGCCCACACCTGGTCCACACCTAGCCCACACCTAGCCCACACCTAGCCCACACCTAGCCCACACCTGGTCCACACTTGGTCCACACCTAGCCCACACCTAGCCCACACCTAGCCCACACCTGGTCCACACCTAGCCCACACCTAGCCCACACCTAGCCCACACCTGGTCCACACTTGGTCCGCACCTAGCCCACACCTAGCCCACACCTAGCCCACACCTGGTCCACACCTAGCCCACACCTGGTCCACACTTGGTCCACACCTAGCCCACACCTACCCAACACCTAGCCCACACCTGGCCCACACCTAGCCCACACCTGGTCCACACTTGGTCCACACCTAGCCCACACCTACCCAACACCTAGCCCACACCTGGCCAACACCTAGCCCACACCTGGTCCACACTTGGTCCACACCTAGCCCACACCTAGCCCACACCTAGCCCACACCTGGTCCACACTTGGTCCACACCTAGCCCACACCTAGCCCACACCTAGCCCACACCTACCCCACACCTGGTCCACACCTAGCCCACAACTTGCCCACACCTACCCCACACCTGGTCCACACCTAGCCCACACCTGGTCCACACTTGGTCCACACCTAGCCCACACCTGGTCCACACCTAGCCCACACCTACCCCACACCTGGTCCACACCTAGCCCACACCTAGCCCACACCTACCCCACACCTGGTCCACACCTAGCCCACACCTAGCCCACACCTACCCCACACCTGGTCCACACCTAGCCCACACCTGGTCCACACCTAGCCCACACCTAGCCCACACCTACCCCACACCTACCCCACACCTAGCCCACACCTGGTCCACACTTGGTCCACACCTAGCCCACACCTGGTCCACACTTGGTCCACACCTAGCCCACACCTAGCCCACACCTAGCCCACACCTAGCCCACACCTAACCCACACCTGGCCCACACCTGGTCCACACTTGGTCCACACCTAGCCCACACCTAGCCCACACCTGGTCCAAACTTGGTCCACACCTAGCCCACACCTGGTCCACACCTAGCCCACACCTACCCCACACCTGGTCCACACCTAGCCCACACCTAGCCCACACCTACCCCACACCTGGTCCACACCTAGCCCACACCTAGCCCACACCTACCCCACACCTGGTCCACACCTAGCCCACACCTGGTCCACACCTAGCCCACACCTACCCCACACCTACCCCACACCTAGCCCACACCTAGCCCACACCTAGCCCACACCTAGCCCACACCTGGTCCACACTTGGTCCACACCTAGCCCACACCTGTTCCACACCTGTTCCACACTTGGTCCACACTTGGTCCACACCTAGCCCACACCTAGCCCACACCTAGCCCACACCTAGCCCACACCTAACCCACACCTAGCCCACACCTGGTCCACACCTAGCCCACACCTGTTCCACACTTGGTCCACACCTAGCCCACACCTAGCCCACACCTAGCCCACACCTAACCCACACCTAGCCCACACCTGGTCCACACCTAGCCCACACCTGGTCCACACCTGGTCCACACCTAGCCCACACCTAGCCCACACCTAACCCACACCTAGCCCACACCTGGTCCACACCTAGCCCACACCTGGTCCACACTTGGTCCACACCTGGTCCACACCTAGCCCACACCTAGCCCACACCTAGCCCACACCTGGTCCACACCTGGTCCACACCTAGCCCACACTTGGTCCACACCTAGCCCACACTTGGTCCACACCTAGCCCACACCTAGCCCACACCTGGTCCACACCTAGCCCACACCTAGCCCACACCTAGCCCACACCTAGCCCACACCTAGCCCACACCTAGCCCACACTTGGTCCACACCTAGCCCACACTTGGTCCACACCTAGCCCACACCTAGCCCACACCTGGTCCACACCTAGCCCACACCTGGTCCACACTTGGTCCACACCTAGCCCACACCTAGCCCACACCTGGTCCACACCTGGTCCACACCTAGCCCACACTTGGTCCACACCTAGCCCACACCTAGCCCACACCTAGCCCACACCTAGCCCACACCTAGCCCACACTTGGTCCACACCTAGCCCACACCTAGCCCACACCTAGCCCACACCTGGTCCACACCTAGCCCACACCTAGCCCACACCTAGCCCACACTTGGTCCACACCTAGCCCACACCTAGCCCACACTTGGTCCACACCTAGCCCACACCTAGCCCACACCTAGCCCACACCTAGCCCACACTTGGTCCACACCTAGCCCACACTTGGTCCACACCTAGCCCACACCTGGTCCACACCTAGCCCACACCTAGCCCACACCTAGCCCAAACCTAGCCCACACCTGGTCCACACCTAGCCCACACTTGGTCCACACCTAGCCCACACCTGGTCCACACCTGGTCCACACCTACCCCACACCTGGTCCACACCTAGCCCACACCTAGCCCACACCTGGTCCACACCTAGCCCATACTTGGTCCACACCTAGCCGACACCTGGTCCACACCTAGCCCACACCTAGCCCACACCTAGCCCACACCTAACCCACACCTGGTCCACACCTAGCCCACACCTGGTCCACACCTAGCCCACACCTAGCCCACACCTGGTCCACACCTAGCCCACACTTGGTCCACACCTAGCCCACACCTAGCCCACACCTACCCCACACCTACCCCACACCTGGTCCACACCTAGCCCACACCTGGTCCACACCTAGCCCACACCTAGCCCACACCTAGCCCACACCTGGTCCACACCTAGCCCACACTTGGTCCACACCTAGCCCACACCTAGCCCACACCTGGCCCACACCTAGCCCACACTTGGTCCACACCTAGCCCACACCTAGCCCACACTTGGTCCACACCTAGCCCACACCTAGCCCACACTTGGTCCACACCTAGGCCACACCTGGTCCACACCTAGCCCACACCTAGCCCACACCTGGTCCACACCTAGCCCACACCTAGCCCACACCTGGTCCACACCTAGCCCACACCTGGTCCACACCTAGCCCACTTTTACCAAGGCCAACACTAGGTCTATAAAAGTGCCACAACCAACCATGTGGATTCAACATTTTACTTTTTTCTCTTGGTAAAATATTTTAAACATTTTTTTATTGAAACGATTTTAAATTAACGCCTGGCATGTCAGTTTTCTCTAAATTAATAATCGATAATAATTGCAAATCAATGGCCCATTAATCAAAGTTATAGTGTAATTAAAGACTGATTGGGTTGGAAACTATTTATTGATAGCGGCAAGCTATCGATTTCAAGTCGTGTGGAAATTGGTTGAGGCTTCATAATTGGATGAAACGTGTACAGTTTATGTAATATGCATGTGGCACCCGCGGGACACCTGTGGGACACAGGTATAGCGTGAGTGACACCTGCTTGATACCTTTGTGACAGTGCGACACCCGTGCGTGTCTGCGTGACACCCGTGGGACACCTGTATGGCACGTGAGTGACAACTTTGTGATAGTGACACACGTGGGACACCTGTGATACACCTATGTAACACCTGCGTGACACCTGTATGGCACGTGAGTGACACCTTTGTGACAGTGGCACACGTGGGACACCTGTGTGACACCTGTGTGACACCTGTGAGACGCCTGTGTGACACCTGCCTGATACCTGCGTGAACCCTGCAAGCCACCTGTGCACTCACCTGCAGACTGCCCTTGACGCAGTAGGCCGTGACCAGCGTGAGTACTGACGACTCGAGGCACGCGCCGATGAAAGAGTTAATGTTGGGGTGTCGCATCTCCCGCATCTACAGGTTACAGGGAGGTCAAAGGTCAAGTAGATGACACAGGTAGATGGTGGGGGGGGGGGTCAAAGGTCAAGTAGATACACAGGTAGATGGTGGGGGGGGTCAAAGGTCAAGTAGATGACAAACACAGATAAATGGGGGGGGGGGGGTCAAAGGTGGGAGTCAAACGTCGAGTTGATGACAAACACAGGTAGATGGGGGGGGGGGGGGGTCAAAGGTGGGGGTGAAAGCAGACTCAGCTCACACAATACAGTTTACATGAAGAAAATATAATTTAAAAGTTTCTGATCTTGTAAATAACAACAGTGCTTTCAAGCATTGAATGAAACAAGATAAAATAGAAGCAGAATTGAAAAAGCTGACCAGACACAAATTAAAAAGTTGACCAGACAAGAATTTAAAAAGTTGACCAGACAATAATTTAAAAAGTTGACAAGACAAGAATTTAAAAAGTTGACAAGACAAGAATTTAAAAAGTTGACCAGACAAGAATTTAAAAAGAGGACCAGACAAGAATTGAAAAAGTTGACCAGACAAGAATTTAAAAAGTTGACCAGACAAAATTTTTAAAGATGACCAGACAAGAATTTTAAAAGTTGACCAGTCAAGAATTTAAAAAGTTGACCAGACAAGAATTTGTACCAAGTTGACCAGACAATAATTTAAAAAGTTGACCAGACAAGAATTTAAAAAGTTGACCAGACAAGAATTTGTACCAAGTTGACCAGACAAGAATGTAAAAAGTTGACCAGACAAGAATTGAAAAAGTTGACCAGACAAGAATTTAAAAAGTTGACCAGACAAGAATGTAAAAAGTTGACCAGACAAGAATTGAAAAAGTTGACCAGACAAGAATTGAAAAAGTTGACCAGACAAGAATTAGTTACCAGCTTCATCTCTCGCTTGTCCATCCTGGTCAAGTCAGAACTGTTGACCTTGAAGGTTTTGAGCGCCACCGTTTGACCTTTGTATTTACCTATGTAGGTGTACACCTGGGCATAGGTGTTTCTGGACTCCATCGACACCATGCTGATGCCCTGAAAAAGACATTTGACAGACTTTTTCACAGACATTTCCACAGACATTTTGACATACTTTTTGACAGACTTTTTCACATTAAACATTTTTATAGATATTTTCACATACTTTTTCTCAGACTTTTCCACCGACTTTTTAACAGAAATTAACAGATTTTTTGCCAGACTTTTTGCCAGACTTTTTGATAGACTTTTTGACAGACATGTTGACAGACATTTCCACAGACTTTGTCACACACTTATTGACAGACATATTGACACTTTTCCACAGACATTTCCGCAGACATTGGTGCCCAACGTGGCCTCTATAGCTACCGGATATGAACTAATTTTAATGCACTTTCTCGTCACGAAGATAGCCCGGGGGACGGAGCGAAGAAAAAAAAATGGAAGCATCATTTAAACTGCTTTCAAGCCGTTCAAAAGCCGGTGGTTTTTGGGTGGCAAGTTCTCCACGCTGGTGGCAAGTTCTCCACTGTGGTGGATTCATCCACTCGAGGTTTAGCTGCGGAATTTATCGACAGCCAATCGTAAGCTGGGATACACATGAAATCTTATCACGTGGTACGTGGGATCTGTCGTCTGTCATAGGGTAGGTTTGAACATGACACGTTTCTGACAAATTTTGTTGGACACACTTGGATGTCTGACAAATTTTGCCTTATCAGTCACAAACATTCATGCGTCACTCCTCATCCACCACAGCATTATCTAGCGACAACCACCACCACATCCTCCCACCTCTGTGTCCAGTCCTCACCCTCCATAAGATAGTACAGCCTCCACCTTTTAAACTCACATCACCCACCTTTCCCCTCCCCTTTAACTGACCTACAGAGAAGGGGGCGGTGATGATCAGCTCTGGCAGGAAATTGAACTGCGCATGCTCCGTTGGAAACTCAACTTGTGAGTCAATTTACTACGGTAATTTGGTTAGCCGTACCCAACTAAGTCGAGCCTCTCTCATTTAAATTTATCGGAGCAGATAGTTACGGACATGTGGAGCTTAGGTGAATGTTTTGAATTATTTGCTTGAGTGATTTAGCTGATTTAGCTGAGTGATTTAGCTGAGTGATTTAGCTGAGTGATTTAGCTGAGTGATTTAGCTGAGTGATTTAGCTGAGTGATTTAGCTGAGTGATTTAGCTGAGTGATTTAGCTGAGTGATTTAGCTGAGTGATTTAGTTGAGTGATATAGTTGAGTGATTTAGCTGAGTGATTTAGCTGAGTGATTTAGCTGGGTGATTTAGCTGAGTGATTTAGCTGAGTGATTTAGCTGAGTGATTTAGCTGAGTGATTTAGCTGGGTGATTTAGCTGAGTGATTTAGCTGAGTGATTTAGCTGAGTGATTTAGCTGAGTGATTTAGCTGAGTGATTTAGCTGAGTGATTTAGCTGAGTGATTTAGTTGAGTGATTTAGTTGAGTGATATAGTTGAGTGATTTAGCTGGGTGATTTAGCTGAGTGATTTAGCTGGGTGATTTAGCTGAGTGATTTAGCTGAGTGATTTAGCTGGGTGATTTAGCTGAGTGATTTAGCTGAGTGATTTAGCTGAGTGATTTAGTTGAGTGATTTAGCTGAGGGATTTAGCTGAGTGATTTAGCTGAGTGATTTAGTTGAGTGATTTAGCTGAGTGATTTAGCTGAGTGATTTAGCTGAGTGATTTAGCTGAGTGATTTAGCTGAGTGATTTAGCTGAGTGATTTAGCTGAGTGATTTGGCTGAGTGATTTAGTTGAGTGATTTAGTTGAGTGATTTAGCTGAGTGTTATAGTTGAGTGATTTAGCTGAGTGATTTAGCTGAGTGATTTAGCTGGGTGATTTAGCTGAGTGATTTAGCTGAGTGATTTAGCTGAGTGATTTAGCTGAGTGATTTAGCTGAGTGATTTAGCTGAGTGATTTAGCTGAGTGATTTAGCTGAGTGATTTAGCTGAGTGATTTAGCTGAGTGATTTAGCTGAGTGATTTAGCTGAGTGATTTAGTTGAGTGATTTAGCTGAGTGATTTAGCTGAGTGATTTAGCTGAGTGATTTAGCTGAGTGATTTAGCTGAGTGATTTAGCTGAGTGATTTAGTTGAGTGATATAGTTGAGTGATTTAGCTGAGTGATTTAGCTGAGTGATTTAGCTGGGTGATTTAGCTGAGTGATTTAGCTGAGTGATTTAGCTGAGTGATTTAGTTGAGTGATTTAGTTGAGTGATTTAGTTGAGTGATTTAGTTGAGTGATTTAGCTGAGTGATTTAGTCGAGTGATTTAGTTGAGTGATTTAGCTGAGTGATTTATTTGAGTGAGTTGAGCCGATTATCGAGAGGTGTTTGATTTTGGAGCAGAAAGTTACATACTTGTGACATTGATGACAAGTTCTATGACAACAACAACTGTGGCTTTTGTTTTTAAGTTTTAACAAATTTTAAACTTGCCTCGACAGACAGAGGGTAGAGAGTTCACGCAGGTAATACATTAGTCAGGTTAAACAGGTGTTACACAGGTGACGTCTTATCATATTACATCCAGTCCACTACAACTTGACCACTAACTGACCACACACCGACCACACACCGACCACACACCGACCACCACACCGACCACCACACACCGACCACACACTGACCGCAGACTGACCGCAGACTGACCAAAAACTGACCACACACTGACCCCACACTGATCACTAACTGACCACACAGTGAGCTCACGAAGAAGATGTATAGAGGCTATAAAAACAGCTCACGCAATTAGCCGAGTTATCGTTGTCGTCTGTCAACAACTTCCGGTCCCAGCGACCGGATGTTGCGTCACTACACTGGATGGCAGAGGCGTCGATCTTCCACAGGAGTCCCGCTATTTCCTGCTCGTAGCGCCAGTTTCTGAAAGTTTCAAAAAGTTTCAAAAAGTTT
Source organism: Physella acuta (assembly GCF_028476545.2). NCBI lineage: Eukaryota > Metazoa > Mollusca > Gastropoda > Physidae > Physella > Physella acuta. Next base: position 330,276 of record NW_026731876.1, read on the forward strand.
GTTTCGTTTTCAGTTTCTGAAAGTTTCAAAAAGTTTCAAAAAGTTTGTTTCGTTTTCAGTTTCTGAAAGCTTCAAGGTTTTAAAAGTTTGTCTCGTTTCGATTTCTGAAAGTTTCAACATTTTAAACTACTTTTTCTTAACTGTTCTTAATTTTAATGTTGGACGTAGGCCTATTTCCCACAACTTAAAAAGTGGTACATAATTCTAGTTGCCAGAAAGCTTATTTTTCAACCAAAATGGAATATTAGATTAAAATGTGTGAAATAGGTACTAAAAAAATTCCGGTTTTATTATTATTAAGAATACAAATATTCAAATAAATAATTATTAGTAATATAACATTTGAGCAAAACTGTCTAAAACTAATGAGACCACTTCAATAAAAATATGCTAATGCATTTCAACATTTTGAATCGGGCTAAAAACGTCCACAATTCGCCATTTTGTTTATCCTAGGTCACCCTGTTTATTTTATTGTATACAACAATTGTTGTGACTTTCATTGTTTCACTTTCCCTGGCCACCTTGGTTCACTCAATGATAGATCCAAGGCGGTTTAAAAAAATTGATAAAATAAATCTAAAATTATTTTCAGCGGCTTATCCTTAACACAAAAATATGTAAACGACTTTAATGTTCAAACAAATAACCACAGTTTTATCTCTTGCCATACTTTTCAAATAATGCTTTACAGTTTTAGAATGATTCTATAGATTTTGAATCACTTTTCAAGCTAATTAAGTATTACTTGTCGTACAGTTTGCTGGGTCTAATTTTAGCTGCAACGCCAAGATTTTTACGTTTTTGTTAGTTTCTGAACGTTTCATAATCTCATGTTTATTTCGTGATCTACAAATTGGAACGTGTGTTCTATTGTTAGTTTCTGAACGTTTAACACTCGCATGTTTATATCGTGATATAAAATTAGAAAGTGGATCCTTACCTGTATACCAGTAGCAGAACGAGAATTAAAACCAAAGCCACGCCTCCTAAAACTCCGCCCACTATTTCTCGTAGATAAGCTGGATAGAAAAAAGAATTTCAGTTTTATAATATGTAAGTAGGTGTATGTGTGTAGGTCTAGGTGTGTAGGTGTATGTGTGTAGGTCTAGGTGTGTAGGTCTAGGTGTGTAGGTCTAGGTGTGTAGGTCTAGGTGTGTAGGTCTAGGTGTGTAGGTCTAGGTGTGTAGGTCTAGGTGTGTAGGTCTAGGTGTGTAGGTCAAGGTGTGTAGGTCAAGGTGTGTAGGTCTAAGTGTGTAGGTCTAAGTGTGTAGGTCTAAGTGTGTAGGTCTAAGTGTGTAGGTCTAGGTGTGTAGGTCTAGGTGTGTAGTTCGTGTCTATTTCAATGTGTAGTTCAGTGTGTCTATGCTAACTAAACTAAGCCCTGATACTATATCACATTACATCCCTGTCTGTTTGGTCGTCGTAGAATGAGAACAATGACAAAAGCCTGAAATGGAGTGACTTCAGGCCTTGTATTACAACACGGAGACTGTCCGCTACATACACATATAACTAGTGGCTTCATACAGCTGGACAAATTTGCCTCAATCAACGCCAAAACAATCATTGTCAACAGCAAACAATCATTGTCAACAGCAAACAATCATTGTCAACAGCAAACAATCATAGTGAACACTGTCAATATCAATATCAAACAATCAGTGCCACCAATTTTCTAGTCGACCATGATATCCAATGATATCCCTCTGTGCGAGACGCGTCACACGATGCAGTAAAATATCCAATTTGTCCTATCTGATTTCATCAGTCCTGATTGTTGCCAGTGTTTGTCTAGCTTTTGACAATTTGATCTGGCATTTCAGCGCCGTGTTTTTGTATGCTGATCAGATGAGTAATGGATGTTCTGCTTTTTAATCACCGCCGTTTATGCTGGGTAAAGTTACGTTCAGACTTTTTATTTTAATTAGATCAAGGTAGCGTAGTACATTTTAATTAGATCAAGGTAGCGTAGTACATTAGAATTTAATTCTGTGTTTAATTAATGCTGTTTTCTGTGTTTAATTGATGCTGTTTTCTGTGTTTAATGATGTTGTGTTCTGTGTTTAATTGATGTCTTGTTTCTACTTTCCTGATAAATTACTGTAGAAAAACTGTCACCAAAAGTTGCAAAAGGGAAATCAGTCGTTAAACCCGTGAACGGTTATGTTAATGGAATAATTTGCGCTGTAAATTTCCTCACCTACTCGTGGAGCTACAGAAAAATAAATCGTAATCTTAAAATAAGCTAACCACTATCTTTCTAGAAAACTTGAAAAGTTGAGGCAAAATATGATGTGTGAAGGACAAAATATGATTTTTGAAGGAAAAATTATATTGTATAGAGTATAGACTATGGTGTGTGAAGGAAACAATGTGATGTGTGAAGGACAAAATGTGATGTGTGAAGTCCTGCTTATATTTAATCACTTTCCTAATGTAGGCGTGTCTGCTGCGCGTGACCAACGATCGACCAGGTGATCGATTATGCGATCGATGACTGTCGAATGTTTTTAAACGTCTGCTAATGGTCTGCTGGCCGCTAATTACCCCCGTCATTAAAATTTTCTGCCCTCATCATGTGTGATGAGAGGCTTACTTCACACATTTACATTCAACAAAATTGTTCATTAACAAAAATTGCCAATTTAAAAACAGGCTAATTAACAGTTAATTAACCTGTTGGTGATTTTTAGCAGCTGTTGAAAGTCGGTTGCACTTTTAAGACATTTGGCTGTTTCAATAGCTTCCCACAATCTTCGTGTCTAGGAGATTGGTGGCTACACAATCCTAGTGCTTTTACAATCTTCTATTTTCGAGATAGTTTTTTAATGGTCTTGATATTTCTTTTTTTTTTTCTTTTATAAGACTCAACTTTCACCAAAGTTAAAGTATCGACAACTTTCAAATAACTTTTTCCACTCACCTAGAAAACAACAAAGCCCTCAAAGATAAAGAGTTCAATTCTCCTAGTGTCTCGCTTAATTAAAGTAATTAATTGCGAAATAAATGAAAATAAACAGACTGTCCAGTGCTTCTAAAGTTTCAATAAATCTAAAACAGAATGGCCAAAGATTTTAGAACGTAAAAATAAATCTTTAAAAAAGAATGGCTGAAGATTTTAGTACCTAAAATAAATTCTAAAATAGACCGACCAAAGCGTATCTCACATCAATAAGTTTCCGTGTCAAAGAGAATCTATTTTTGGAAGTAGGCTGGCGATGACTTACATTTTGGCACCAGGCAGTATTGTCTGCGGTAGCCACAGGGAGGCTCGGCCACGGGGGGCCGGCCGCTGACCCATAGGATGGCCTTGTCGTCCAGAAGATGGTATTCCTGTAGGGGAGATAATCACATTCAGAGCTGGTTAATGCTAGTAGCCTCCCCTTGTTAACGTCAGGGTAGCGGCCCCTGTACAGGTTGGCTTCCCCTGATGTCAGAGTGACCCCCCCCCACCACACCAATGTCAAGGCTGTTTAGTCTTGTACGGGTAACCTTTTGTTCATCAAGATATCATCTGTTTAAGCCAGAGTGGTCACACGTTCTGCCCCACTAGACATTGGAAGATCTGCCCCACTAGACATTGGAAGATCTGCCCCACTAGTCATTGGAAGATCTGCCCCACTAGACATTGAAAGATCTGCCCCACTAGACATTGAAAGATCTGCCCTACTAGACATTGAAAGATCTGCCCCACTAGACATTGAAAGATCTGCCCCACTAGACATTGAAAGATCTGCCCCACTAGACATTGAAAGATCTGCCCCACTAGACTAGACATTGGAAGATCTGCCCCACTAGACATTGGAAGATCTGCCCCACTAGACATTGGAAGATCTGCCCCACTAGACATTGGAAGATCTGCCCCACTAGACTAGACATTGTAAGATCTGCCCCACTAGACTAGACATTGGAAGATCTGCCCCACTAGACCTTGGAAGATCTGCCCCACTAGACATTGGAAGATCTGCCCCACTAGTCATTGGAAGATCTGCCCCACTAGACATTGAAAGATCTGCCCCACTAGACATTGAAAGATCTGCCCTACTAGACATTGAAAGATCTGCCCCACTAGACATTGAAAGATCTGCCCCACTAGACATTGAAAGATCTGCCCCACTAGACTAGACATTGGAAGATCTGCCCCACTAGACATTGGAAGATCTGCCCCACTAGACATTGGAAGATCTGCCCCACTAGACATTGAAAGATCTGCCTCACTAGACATTGAAAGATCTGCCCCACTAGAGATTGAAAGATCTGCCCCACTAGACATTGGAAGATCTGCCCCACTAAACATTGAAAGATCTGCCCCACTAGACATGGAAAGATCTGCCCTACTAGACATTGAAAGATCTGCCCCACTAGACATTGGAAGATCTGCCCCACTAGACATTGAAAGATCTGCCCCACTAGACTAGACATTGGAAGATCTGCCCCACTAGACATTGAAAGATCTGCCCCACTAGACATTGAAAGATCTGCCCCACTAGACTAGACATTGGAAGATCTGCCCCACTAGACATTGGACGATCTGCCCCACTAGACATTGGAAGATCTGCCCCACTAGACATTGAAAGATCTGCCCCACTAGACATTGAAAGATATACCCCACTAAACATTGGAAGATCTGCCCCACAAAACATTGGAAGATCTGCCCCACTAGACATTGGAAGATCTGCCCCACTAGACATTGAAAGATCTGCCCCAATAGACATTGAAAGATCTGCCCCACTAGACTAGACATTGAAAGATCTGCCCTACTAGACATTGAAAGATCTGCCCCACTAGGCATTGAAAGATCTACCCCACTAAACATTGGAAGATCTGCCCCACTAAACATTGGAAGATCTGCCTCACTAGACTAGACATTGAAAGATCTGCCCCACTAGACTAGACATTGAAAGATCTGCCCCACTAAACATTGGAAGATCTGCCCCACTAGACATGGAAAGATCTACCCCACTAAACATTGAAAGATCTGCCCCACTAGACATTGAAAGATCTGCCTCACTAGACTAGACATTGAAAGATCTGCCCCACTAGACTAGACATTGAAAGATCTGCCCCCACTAAACATTGGAAGATCTGCCCCACTAGACATTGAAAGATCTACCCCACTAAACATTGGAAGATCTGCCCCACTAGACATTGAAAGATCTGCCTCACTAGACTAAACATTGGAAGATCTGCCCCACTAGACATTGAAAGATATACCCCACTAAACATTGGAAGATCTGCCTCACTAGACTAGACTTTGAAAGATCTGCCCCACTAGACTAGACATTGAAAGATCTGCCTCACTAAACATTGGAAGATCTGCCCCACTAGACATTGAAAGATCTGCCTCACTAGACTAGACATTGAAAGATCTGCCCCACTAGACATTGAAAGATCTACCCCACTAAGCATTGGAAGATCTGCCCCACTAGACATTGAAAGATATACCCCACTAAACATTGAAAGATCTGCCTCACTAGATTAGACATTGAAAGATCTGCCCCACTAGACTAGACATTGAAAGATCTGCCTCACTAAACATTGGAAGATCTGCCCCACTAGACATTGGAAGATCTGCCCCACTAGACATTGGAAGATCTGCCCCACTAGACATTGAAAGATCTGCCTCACTAGACATTGAAAGATCTGCCCCACTAGAGATTGAAAGATCTGCCCCACTAGACATTGGAAGATCTGCCCCACTAAACATTGAAAGATCTGCCCCACTAGACATGGAAAGATCTGCCCTACTAGACATGGAAAGATCTGCCCTACTAGACATTGAAAGATCTGCCCCACTAGACATTGGAAGATCTGCCCCACTAGACATTGGAAGATCTGCCCCACTAGACATTGAAAGATCTGCCCCACTAGACATTGAAAGATCTGCCCCACTAGACTAGACATTGGAAGATCTGCCCCACTAGACATTGAAAGATCTGCCCCACTAGACATTGAAAGATCTGCCCCACTAGACTAGACATTGGAAGATCTGCCCCACTAGACATTGGAAGATCTGCCCCACTAGACATTGAAAGATCTGCACCACTAGACATTGAAAGATATACCCCACTAAACATTGGAAGATCTGCCCCACAAAACATTGGAAGATCTGCCCCACTAGACATTGGAAGATCTGCCCCACTAGACATTGAAAGATCTGCCCCAATAGACATTGAAAGATCTGCCCCACTAGACTAGACATTGAAAGATCTGCCCTACTAGACATTGAAAGATCTGCCCCACTAGGCATTGAAAGATCTACCCCACTAAACATTGGAAGATCTGCCCCACTAAACATTGGAAGATCTGCCTCACTAGACTAGACATTGAAAGATCTGCCCCACTAGACTAGACATTGAAAGATCTGCCCCACTAAACATTGGAAGATCTGCCCCACTAGACATGGAAAGATCTACCCCACTAAACATTGAAAGATCTGCCCCACTAGACATTGAAAGATCTGCCTCACTAGACTAGACATTGAAAGATCTGCCCCACTAGACTAGACATTGAAAGATCTGCCCCACTAAACATTGGAAGATCTGCCCCACTAGACATTGAAAGATCTACCCCACTAAACATTGGAAGATCTGCCCCACTAGACATTGAAAGATCTGCCTTGTAACGTCCCCTATCTATCAGCCAGATAGAAGGTGAACGTCCCCGGATTCTTTTTTCGGGGTTATATGCAAATGCCTCACGGCCTAAATGGATGAACACTAACACAACGACACACTAGGGCTCGAATTCGATGTCTAGGGAAAACTAGTGATACTATTGTAATTAACACTCATCCAATCTGCATACAACCTTTAATAAGCGAACACAGTTGTGGCAGAACACAAGGTTAAACTAGATAAAATATTTAATGTATAAAATATCAAAACCCAACTTACAGAGTGTAGGAAAAAACACTATCACAGATTTCTACACTGCCTAATAATAGCCACAGGCCACACAACACTGCTATAGCTTCAAGAATTACTTGGCGACAAGTAATATTATACTAGAAGACTAAATGAACTTAGGAAAGCAATGCACACACAGGACTTAAGTTCTGTCACGTTCAAATGGTCAGAATCGATCGCCGGACAATATGGACGGCTGCCTGATCAAGGTAAAAACTGCCACGTGTGGCGAGTGTGCGGTGCAATTAAAGACTTCTGCCACAGGGGAGATTATCCTCAACTCATGTAGCCATTGGTTGGGATAGTCATCTGACCAGAATCATTCAATCAGATCTTAATGGAAAATTTCTATGTCTTAGACACCTCAATAAGTCAGTGGAAAAACCCCGGTTGTTGCACAATCACTCCATATAAGGTATTATACAATGTCAAAACAAAAATAGAACCTGACTCGACCTAAGTAGGTCACATCCCCTCCCTTTTTGGAAGTGACAGATAGGTTCCACAAAACATACATAAGGAACCAATCTGGCAATGAAATAACAAAAATGTTTTACAAATGTAGGCAATCAAAATCATAATACCAGATGAAAATATCCCTGAACATAAAAGGGAAGTAACTCAAACTTATACAATTGGTGAAAGGGAAGTAACCCTTCAAAAAGTAATTATACATCAAAATCCCTCAGAAAAGGGTATTACAACCTTTCCATGAGGATATTAAAAAAGGTAAACCCGCTAGGGTAAGACCTTTATTTCAATGACTAGCTACAATATCAACTGAGTCATATGAGACATATTATTATAAAAGATTACATATAATCAAAAACCACCTTTAATTAAGGTTCACCTGAAAATAAACAAAATATTCAATAGAATTGGAATTTTGAAAAAATCAAAAATCACACCACTTGTGTATGGTCTTAATGAACCACAAAACATGTCACATGATCAATGTGTGCAATAAGATTTTACATCCTTGACAAACAATCAGCCACAACATTATCACTACCCTTAATGTGTGAAATTTCCAGATTAAAATTTTGGAAATATAAACACCATCTCAATATTCTTTGATTTGTCTGTCCTAACTTAGAGGTAAATTTCAGGGGATCATGGTCAGAAAACACTCTGACTGGATTGGTTGAAGAAGAGACATAGACTTCAAAATGTTGTAACGATAAAACCAAAGCTAAAGCTTCTTTTTCAATAGTAGAGTAATTCTTTTGGTTCTCATTTAACTTCCTGGAAAAAAAGGCAATGGGATGGTCAATTCCCATGTTGTCTTCTTGAAATAGGACTGAACCAACGGCTAAGTTGCTGGCATCAATGGCAAGTTTAAAGGGCTTGCTGAAAATTGGTGCAGCCATAACAGGAGCATTAGATAAAAATGACTTAATGGTTAAAAAAGCCTCTTGACATTTATTTGACCATTCAAACTCAACACCCTTTTTCAATAATGCAGTAAGAGGTTCAGCAATAGCTGAAAAGTTTTGACAGAACCGCCTATAGTAACCAGCCATCCCAAGGAACTTTTTGATCTCTTTACAATTTTTGGGAGGTGGTAACCTTACAATAGCATCTACTTTAGCTTCAATGGGCCGAACTTGGTTCGTTCCCATTTGGTAACCCAAATAGGTAATTGAAGCTTTACAGAAATCACTTTTATGTAAGTTTACAGTAAAATTCACTTCAGACAATTTTCTAAAAAGGTTAGTCAACTGAACAATATGTTCTTCAAAAGTATTAGAAAATACAACTATATCATCTATGTAGGCCTCACATTGGTCTATGTCAGCAATGACAGAGTTAATGACCCTCTGGAAAGTTTGACCAGCATTTCGCATACCAAAGGGCATACGTTTGTATCTATAAAAACCATTAGGGGTTACAAAAGCAGATATTTCTTTTGCACGGTCAGATAAGGGGATTTGCCAGTATCCTGAAAGTAAATCAATTTTGGAAATTATCTTAGCCTGACCAACTTTATCAATAACGTCTTCTATTCGAGGTAATGGATAGGAATCAGCTTTGGTGAGCGCATTTACCTTCCTAAAGTCGGTCACAAACCTGAAAGATCCACCGTCTTTCGGCACTAGGAGACATGGGGAACTCCAGTTGCTGAAACTGGGCTCAATGATATCATTCTTGAGCATATAATCAATTTCATCTTTTATCAAAGCAGCTTTTTCTGGATTAACTCTATAGGGGTGTTGTTTGATGGGTTTTGCGTCACCTACGTCTACATCATGAGGTGGAACCTTCGCTTCTTTGGGGACATCCCCAAAAATAGAGGGAAATGTCTCAAATAACTGAGACAATCTATGGCTTTCCTCTGTGGACAAATGCATAAGGTGGACATTCAAATTATCTAAAAAGGAAGAATTTACCAATTTTGGGGGTTTCAATTTATCATGTATCACATCATCAGAAACATTTGAACATACAGGTAAAGTAATTTTAGCTGTGGAATGAAAATTGTTACAATTATCATAATACTTTTTCAGTGAATTAACATGATACACTGTCTGTTTCTTTCTTCTGTCGGGCGTATTGACAACATAGTTCAAATCACTTAATTTTGAATGTACAGTAAAGGGTCCACAATATCTCAAGGATAACGCATTGTTCAGATTAGGCACTAGCACAAGAACTTTGTCGCCTGGATTGAATGTTCGTTTACAAGAACTCTTATCATACAGTCCTTTCATTCTCACTTGGGCCCTTCTTAAGTTCTTGTGTGCCATTTCGCACACGGCTTTCAGTCGAACGTGAAAATCATCAAAGTTTTCCACAGGATGAACGCTGGTACCTGTCCACTGTTCGTGGATCAGCTTCAGGGGACCACGGACAGAATGTCCAAACACAAGTTGAAAAGGAGAGTAACCTAAAGAGTCCTGGACACAGTCCCTCGCGGCGAAAATAATCCAAGGAACAGTCTCATCCCATTGGGTGTTACTGTTAGCGAACGTTCTTAGCATGGTTTTGAGGGTTTGGTGGAACCTCTCAAGTACGCCTTGAGACTGAGGGTGGTAGGCTGAGCTGGTGATGTGGGTAACGCCTAGCTTGGCTAGTGCTTCCTGAAAATGGTGACTGGTGAAGTTGCTGCCTTGATCTGTTTGCACGATTCTAGGTAATCCAAAGGTAGTGAAGAACCGGGTCATGGCTCTGACTACAGTCTTTGCCTTAATGTTCCGTAAAGGAATCGCCTCGGGAAAACGGGTACTTGAACACATAAAGGTAAGTAGGTACTCGTTGCCCGCCTTGGTTTTAGGCAAGGGACCTACACAGTCCATGACGATTTTAGAAAAGGGTTCTTCTAATACAGGAATCGGACTCAAAGGGGCCTTAGGAATTGTCTGGTTTGGCTTTCCGGCCAACTGACAGTTCGTGCAACTTCTGCAGTAACGCGACACATCTTTTCTCATTTTGGGCCAAAAGAACAGTTCTTTGATCTTCGCCGTCGTTTTAGTGACTCCTGGGTGTGCTGACATTGGATGGTCATGTGCCAGCTTAAGTATTTCATGCCGATAAGGTGGAGGGACCCACAGCTGGTTTTTACCCAACCATGGTTCAGCTGGTGAGGCATTCACTGGTATAGCGCGACGAAAGAAGAGGCCGTTCTCGGAGAAATATTCCCCATCGTCAGATGAGAGAGATTTTTCGACCGTTGCTTTGAGTTCCGCGTCGACTTGTTGAGCTTTAATGATGTCTTCCTGAGATATTCTCAGGGGTAAGCCCAGGCTTGTGTTTTCTGGAAGCATAGACTCCAGTTTGGGAGTCGAATTTCTTGACGATGATGGTAGGTGTGGTTCAGACGTTGTGTCAGCCAATTGTTTGGTTTGGCTTCTTGTCACCGCGCATGCAGGATACAGTTCATTATCATTATCTGGAACTGTTGACAAAGGGTCTGAAACCGTACAGGGGTATACTTTGCTTCCCGCAAGGTCATTCCCTAGAAGTAGGTGTACTCCTGGGACAGGAATACTATCTATCACACCTAAAATGACTTCACCTTCGACGAGATGATGTTTCAGGGCAAACTTGTGTAGAGGGACGACAGTTGATTTTGTCCCCACTCCCTGGATAATGGAAATCCTTCCGGTGTTCGTCTCAGGTGTAATGTCCATTGAACTTTTTAAAAGGAGTGATTGTGACGCTCCTGTGTCTCTTAGGAAGGTGATATTCCGCTGAGACAACGGATCACCTGGTTTGCTAATGATGGCTTCGGCAATAAAAGATGAAAAGTCAACTTTTCTCGATCCCTCGAGATCGGTAGACTCGGAAGAAACTGGATGGTGGCGAGAACAGTCAAAATGTGACTGCACATAATGTGTGGAGACTTGACTACCTTCTTGCGGACACTTAGGGTTAGCGTCCCTTGGAATTCTAGAGTTCATATTTGAACCGGCAGCTTGAGGGGGTAGAGCATAGTGCGCAGAAGTACGCACCACCTCTCTGTTAAATTGAAGACGTTTGTAACAGTCCTTGACATGATGACCAGGTCTTTTGCAGAACTGGCAAACTGCTCGACGATTGAGAGTTGATCTTGGTTTCTCTCTGGACTGTGATGCCTTCACGTATTGGCCAACAGGAGGATTGCTGCCAAAAAGGGGAAGCACGGGGTTGAGGCGGTTTCCTGACACTGGTGGTTTTTTATGCACCAACATATATGTGTCAGCCGACTCAGCAGCCTTCTGGACGTCAATTATCTTGTTATCCAGTATGTGTAGTCGTATCTCTTCAGGCAGGGACGATAGGAATTCTTCCCTTAGGATAAGTGACCTGAGTTTCTCAAACTCAGAAACTTCTTCAGAGTGTAGCCACCTTGAGAATATTTTCTCCTTTTCAAAGAGAAATTCCACATATGATTGAGTGGGTAACTTGCGGAGTGTTCGGAATTTTGTCCGATAGGCCTCGGGCGTCAGTTCGTAGGCCTTCAAAATGGCAGTCTTGACCAAACTATAGTTATTTTGAACGTCGTGAGAGAGTGCCTGGTATGTTTTTGCAGCTTTCCCAGTAAGGACCGAGCTCAATAAAGCAGTAATGGAAGTTTCGGGCCATTCACATGTCTTCGCTAAACTCTCAAATGAGTTAAAGAAAACGACCAAATCTGTTTCATCAAATTTAGGAACTAATTTCCCAAATTTGGCAATCACTTGCCCTACCGACAACTTTTTTGGATCTACCAGAGAAGTGACATCACTAACTTGACCAAACTCTAATTCCAACCTCCTCTTATCTAAAGCAATTTTAGCCTCTAACTCCTGTTTCTCTAAAGCAACTTTCTCCTTCTCTAAAGCACTTTTAGTTTCAAACTCCTTTTCTTTTAAAGCCTTCTCTAAAGCAACTTTCTCCTTCTCTAAAGCAATTCTAGCTTCTAATTCTACCTTCTCTAGAGTTTTCTCCTCGCGGAGTAACACATCCGCCAACAAACTTTCATCAAATACACCTTCATTAATAAAATGAACAACAATTTTATCTCTCAACACATCTGACTTCTGCGTAACAGAATAATCCAATTTCAATTCCTTAACAACACTAACCAAAACTTTTCTACTCAACTTTTCTACATCCTCAACAGTGGGATTAGCCAAAAAAGATTCCATAACTCTAACTTTCAAAATCAAAACAAGCCTAGATTCACTAACTTAACACGGTGCGTTGGGCCGTGTACTTGACCTCTTATCGTGACACGTCTGGCTGTTGACCTAGATAATTCTAGCCTGCGCGCGTTTCAAGAACACTGCGCTACACTGGATAGAAAAACAACTAAATCAAACTAAACTTAGTGCTTAACTGATATAACCAACAACTGGAACGACAGATTAAATCTCGGCGAGCCCCCACTTTGTAACGTCCCCTATCTATCAGCCAGATAGAAGGTGAACGTCCCCGGATTCTTTTTTCGGGGTTATATGCAAATGCCTCACGGCCTAAATGGATGAACACTAACACAACGACACACTAGGGCTCGAATTCGATGTCTAGGGAAAACTAGTGATACTATTGTAATTAACACTCATCCAATCTGCATACAACCTTTAATAAGCGAACACAGTTGTGGCAGAACACAAGGTTAAACTAGATAAAATATTTAATGTATAAAATATCAAAACCCAACTTACAGAGTGTAGGAAAAAACACTATCACAGATTTCTACACTGCCTAATAATAGCCACAGGCCACACAACAGCCTCACTAGACTAAACATTGGAAGATCTGCCCCACTAGACATTGAAAGATATACCCCACTAAACATTGGAAGATCTGCCTCACTAGACTAGACTTTGAAAGATCAGCCCCACTAGACTAGACATTGAAAGATCTGCCTCACTAAACATTGGAAGATCTGCCCCACTAGACATTGAAAGATCTGCCTCACTAGACTAGACATTGAAAGATCTGCCCCACTAGACATTGAAAGATCTGCCTCACTAGACTAGACATTGAAAGATCTGCCCCACTAGACATTGAAAGATCTACCCCACTAAGCATTGGAAGATCTGCCCCACTAGACATTGAAAGATATACCCCACTAAACATTGGAAGATCTGCCTCACTAGACTAGACATTGAAAGATCTGCCCCACTAGACTAGACATTGAAAGATCTGCCTCACTAAACATTGGAAGATCTGCCCCACTAGACATTGAAAGATCTACCCCACTAAACATTGGAAGATCTGCCCCACTAAACATTGGAAGATCTGCCTCACTAGACTAGACATTGAAAGATCTGCCCCACTAGACATTGAAATATCTGCCCCACTAGGCATTGAAAGATCTGCCCCACTAGACATTGAAAGATCTGCCCCACTAAACATTGGAAGATCTGCCTCACTAGACTAGATATTGAAAGATCTGCCCCACTAATATACATTAAAAGATCTGCCCTAATATACATTCAAAGATCTGCCCCACTAGACTAGACATTGAAAGATCTGCCCCACTAGACATTGAAAGATCTACCCCACTAAGCATTGGAAGATCTGCCCCACTAGACATTGAAAGATATACCCCACTAAACATTGGAAGATCTGCCTCACTAGACTAGACATTGAAAGATCTGCCCCACTAGACTAGACATTGAAAGATCTGCCTCACTAAACATTGGAAGATCTGCCCCACTAGACATTGAAAGATCTACCCCACTAAACATTGGAAGATCTGCCCCACTAAACATTGGAAGATCTGCCTCACTAGACTAGACATTGAAAGATCTGCCCCACTAGACATTGAAATATCTGCCCCACTAGGCATTGAAAGATCTGCCCCACTAGACATTGAAAGATCTGCCCCACTAAACATTGGAAGATCTGCCTCACTAGACTAGACATTGAAAGATCTGCCCCACTAATATACATTAAAAGATCTGCCCTAATATACATTCAAAGATCTGCCCCACTAGACTAGACATTGAAAGATCTGCCCCATTACACTAAAAAGATCTGCCCCACTTGACTAGAAATTGAAAGATCTGCCCCATTACACTAGAAAGATCTGCCCCACTTTAGACATTGAAAGATCTGCCCCACTTGACTATACATTGAAAGATCTGCCCCATTAGACATTGAAAGATCTGCCCCATTAAACATTGAAAGATCTGCCCCACTTGACTAGACATTGAAAGATCTGCCCCATTAGACATTGAAAGATCTGCCCCACTAGACTAGACATTGAAAGATCTGCCCCACTAGACTAGACATTGAAAGATCTGCCCCACTAGACATTGAAAGATCTGCCCCACTAGACATTGAAAGATCTGCCCCACTAGACATTGAAAGATCTGCCCCACTAGACTAGACATTGAAAGATCTGCCCCACTTGACTAGACATTGAAAGATCTGCCCCACTTGACTAGACATTGAAAGATCGGCCCCACTAGACTAGACATTGAAAGATCTGCCCCACTTGACTAGACATTGAAAGATCTGCCCCACTAGACATTGAAAGATCTGCCCCATTAGACATTGAAAGATCTGCCCCACTTGACTAGACATTGAAAGATCTGCCCTACTAGACATTGAAAGATCTGCCCCACTAGACATTGAAAGATCTGCCCCACTTGACTAGACATTGGAAGATCTGCCCTACTAGACATTGAAAGATCTGCCCCACTAGACATTGAAAGATCTGCCCCACTAGACATTGAAAGATCTGCCCCACTTGACTAGACATTGGAAGATCTGCCCTACTAGACATTGAAAGATCTGCCCCACTAGATTTTGAAAGATCTGCCCCCACTAGACTAGACATCGAGAGGTCTATACCAGGGGTCGGCAACCTGCGGCTCGCGAGCCGCATGCGGCTCTTTTGATATCAAGATGCGGCTCTCCAGCTCCTTAAACAAATACTACAAAATCTTAATTAAAAAAATAAAATATTTGAAATTAAAAAAATGTTAGTGGCTCTTTAAAACCAGGGAAATTTTGAAAATTGTAACTTTTGGCTCTTCCACTTCAAAAGTTGCCGACCCCTGGTCTATACCACTTAGAAAGATGTGCCCCACCAAACATTATTTACCAAACAATTTCCCAAACTAAAGTCACATTAAAGCGCCATTCACATATCTCTAAACGCCTCCACAGACAAATATCGATTGGACAAATTCTAGTTTTTACTGCTGTACAAGCGAGCTATCATCGAGGTATCTGTTTCACGCGCTACAGGAGTGGATGCAGGCCAGAGATGTTACAGATGAAAACCTTCCTTTTCCGTTTTTTTTTAAACTCCTTTACAATGTTTTCTATCAATATTTGTATGCATGGGAATTGAGGTCCCCGGGATCGTCGGAACTTTTTTTGTCAATATTTACTCACAGTTTTCACGTCAATATTTGCTCACATTTTTCACGTCAATATTTGCTCACATTTTTCACGTCAATATTTGCCCACATTTTTCACGTCAATATTTGCTCACATTTTTCACGTCAATATTTGCTCACATTTTCACGTCAATATTTGAACACATTTTCACGTCAATATTTGCTCACATTTTCACGTCAATATTTTAACACATTTGAACACTTTTAATGTCATTCTGTCGTCTAATGTCTGTGATTCTTCTTTATGTGTAGCATCTTTATAAAGAATAATCTCTAACATTTACTGTCCAATTTGGTTGAATTAGTAAATTTTAGAAATTCAAGGTATTTAAAATATTTTAATAAATCTTTTTTTAAAATGTTATTTAACAACAGATTTTTGACGTCATTAAATTAACCAGAGATCAGACTTACTGACGTCATTAAATTAACCAGAGATCATACACTACTGACGTCCCAGACGACTTGTGACTTACCGGCAGTTCGCCCTCAGCATTCATTCTGTACCCAGCCACGGGCGCCATGATGGGCACGGTGCCATTCTCCGTCTCCTCCAACTGGTAGGCCAGTACCGTGTAGTTCCCCTCAGCGTTGCCGTTCTTGTCTATCCGGTTCTTGTAGCCCTGGATACCTGGGGGTGGGGAGTGGGCAGGGAGGGGTGGGGAGTGGGCAGTGAGGGGTGGGGAGTGGGCAGGGAGTGGTGGGGAGTGGGCAGTGAGGGGTGGGGAGTGGGCAGGGAGGGGGTGGGGAGTGGGCAGGGAGGGGGTGGGGAGTGGGCAGGGAGGGGGTGGGGAGTGGGCAGGGAGGGGTGGGGAGTGGGCAGTGAGGGGTGGGGAGTGGGCAGGGAGTGGTGGGGAGTGGGCAGGGAGTGGTGGGGAGTGGGCAGGGAGTGGTGGGGAGTGGGCAGTGAGGGGTGGGGAGTGGGCAGGGAGTGGTGGGGAGTGGGCAGTGAGGGGTGGGGAGTGGGCAGTGAGGGGTGGGGAGTGGGCAGGGAGTGGTGGGGAGTGGGCAGTGAGGGGTGGGGAGTGGGTGGGGAGGGGGTGGGGAGTGGGCAGGGAGGGGGTGGGGAGTGGGCAGTGAGGGGGTGGGGAGTGGGCAGGGAGGGGGTGGGGAGTGGGCAGTGAGGGGGTGGGGAGTGGGCAGGGAGGGGGTGGGGAGTGGGCAGTGAGGGGGTGGGGAGTGGGCAGGGAGGGGGTGGGGAGTGGGCAGTGAGGGGGTGGGGAGTGGGCAGGGAGGGGGTGGGGAGTGGGCAGTGAGGGGTGGGGAGTGGGCAGGGAGTGGTGGGGAGTGGGCAGTGAGGGGTGGGGAGTGGGCAGTGAGGGGTGGGGAGTGGGCAGGGAGGGGTGGGGAGTGGGCAGTGAGGGGGTGGGGAGTGGGCAGTGAGGGGGTGGGGAGTGGGCAGGGAGGGGTGGGGAGTGGGCAGGGAGGGGTGGGGAAACACGAGTTGTAGCTCAACAAGTAGATGAAGTCGCTTAATGAGCTCCACCAAAACCTCCACTAGCAACCACGTCAACACCATCACCAACATCACCGCAAGTAACTACACCAACACCATACTAACAACTGCACCACGACTATACCAACACTCCACCAACACTCCACCAACACTCCACCAACTGCACCACGACTATACTAACACTCCACAAACACCTCCACCCACCATCTACACCCCACCTCCACCAACCCCACCACCAACTCCACCACCAGCAGCACTTACTAGTGTAGGTTTTCCCAAAGATTTTACTTATGATGGCCCTCCCATCGAGAAAACTGCCGCCCTCTGCCAGAACTTCAGACAGCCCGACAGCATACAGCATGACAGCATCGTACAGGTTGGTGGCATACTCGGACACCTGGGGAAGAGATCACGTTGGGGGAGGTCACGTTGGGAGAGATCACGTTGGGAGAGATCACGTTGGGAGAGATCACGTTGGGAGAGATCACGTTGGGAGAGATCACGTTGGGAGAGATCACGTTGGGAGAGATCACGTTGGGAGAGATCACGTTGGGAGAGATCACGTTGGGGGAGGTCACGTTGGGAGAGATCACGTTGGGAGAGATCACGTTGGGGGAGGTCACGTTGGGAGAGATCACGTTGGGCGAGGTCACGTTGGGAGAGATCACGTTGGTGGAGGTCATGTTGGGAGACACCCTGTGACCCACAGTTCACATTGGAAGATCACGTTAAAACCAGAGACCTAGAGAAGTGATCACGTAAGCACCTACTCCTAAATGTGCACGTGAGTTGAGTTTATTTTTAGGTTGAATTCCGGTGACGTTTTACCAATTGACTTTGCGGATGTGTAACCTCAAACATATATCCCCCACCCCCAATACCTCCCCCACCCCATCCCCCGTTCGTTTGTTGGTTGGTTCGTCTGGACATAACACAGAAGGTTTCTTGCGTCCATGAGCTGCCCTTGATAAAAATGGTCTTGTAGTCAAAGTATCCGTGGATACACTATCAACCTATCTGTGAATACACTATTAGCCTATAAGTGGATACACTATCAACCTATCCGTGGATACACTATCAACATATCCGTGGATAGGGCACTGAATCCAACAACTGTTATTTTCCCAATAGTCGGGAAAAATAAATTAACTTTTTCAAGATCGCCTGATCGTGTTCAAGTTGAATGGATGGGAAATGAGAAGACAGACCGACATTTTTTTCGTCAAGTGAACAGGTTACGTCAGCAGCCAACCGGAAGTGGTGTTCATGACGTCACTGAAAGGGTACCCGGAAGTTGACGGCGAGTGGAAGAAATATTGGAAGACTTGGTTTAATATTGGTAGAATATAATTGGTGTAATAAGATAGGAGTTGAATATGAAACATACAATGTTTAACACGCTATATGCCCAGAGTTTCTTCCAGGCATCTCTTTCCGAGCCCCCCCCCCCCCAAACCCCCCCCCCCCCCCCAAAGAAAGTCTATCGCCCCCAGAACGAAATGAAATTTATATAGAAAATTTCAAGTCCCCCCCCTCCCCGGAGAAAAAAAGTCTGAAAGAAACACTTTATATGCCTATCTACACCATACCAAAATAGCTTCTAGTGTTCATATATACTCAACGTATCTGAGTGTTTAAGCTAAATATTCCGTCTTTCTGTGCAATGTCTGTTGCTCCTATTCAATTTAAAATGTTAAAATAATATTTGTGTAGCGGATCCAACGAATACAGAAGTCGCTGAACAGTAGAACAACGCGAGCAGTCCCACATGACTCAGCCATTCAAATATCAATCCTTTATTAATGCACTCAGTTAAATTAGTTCATGTGGGTTGTCTCCCACCGTCCCAGGATTAGGGTCGACTGAGAAAAACTGCTAGTCATAAAACAACAAGCACGAATGACATTTGTCGTCGTCAATAGAGGAACAAAAGGCCCACTCACCTGTTGCCTCCATCCATCCATCAGACACTCACCTGTTGCCTCCATCCATCAGACACTCACCTGTAGCCTCCATCCATCAATCAGACACTCACCTGTAGCCTCCATCCATCCATCTATCACTCACCTGTTGCCTCCATCCATCAGACACTCACCTGTTGCCTCCATCCATCAGACACTCACCTGTTGCCTCCATCCATCAGACACTCACCTGTTGCCTCCATCCATACATCAGACACTCACCTGTTGCCTCCATCCATCAGACACTCACCTGTTGCCTCCATCCATCCATCAGACACTCACCTGTTGCCTCCATCCATCAGACACTCACCTGTTGCCTCCATCCATCAGACACTCACCTGTAGCCTCCATCCATCCATCAGACACTCACTTGTTGCCTCCATCCATCAGACACTCACCTGTTGCCTCCATCCATCAGACACTCACCTGTTGCCTCCATCCATCAGACACTCACCTGTTGCCTCCAGCCATCAGACACTCACCTGTTGCCTCCATCCATCAGACACTCACCTGTTGCCTCCATCCATCAGACACTCACCTGTTGCCTCCATCCATCAGACACTCACCTGTTGCCTCCATCTATCCATCAGACACTCACCTGTTGTCTCCATCCATCCATCAGACACTCACCTGTTGCCTCCATCCATCCATCAGACACTCACGTGTTGCCTCCATCCATCAGACACTCACCTGTTGCCTCCATCCATCAGACACTCACCTGTTGCCTCCATCCATCCATCAGACACTCACCTGTTGCCTCCATCCATCAGACACTCACCTGTTGCCTCCATCCATCAGACACTCACCTGTTGCCTCCATCCATCAGACACTCACCTGTTGCCTCCATCCATCAGACACTCACCTGTTGCCTCCATCCATCCATCAGACACTCACCTGTTGCCCCCATCCATCCATCAGACACTCACCTGTTGCCTCCATCCATCCATCAGACACTCACCTGTTGCCTCCATCCATCCATCAGACACTCACCTATTGCCTCCATCCATCCATCAGACACTCACCTGTAGCCTCCATCCATCAGACACTCACCTGTTGCCTCCATCCATCAGACACTCACCTGTTGCCTCCATCCATCAGACACTCACCTGTTGCCTCCATCCATCCATCAGACACTCACCTGTTGCCTTCATCCATCCATCCATCACTCACCTGTAGCCTCCATCCATCCATCAGACACTCACCTGTTGCCTCCATCCATCAGACACTCACCTGTTGCCTCCATCCATCAGACACTCACCTGTTGCCTCCATCCATCCATCAGACACTCACCTGTTGCCTCCATCCATCAGACACTCACCTGTTGCCTCCATCCATCAGTCACTCACCTGTTGCCTCCATCCATCCATCCATCACTCACCTGTTGCCTCCCTCCATCCATCAGACACTCACCTGTAGCCTCCATCCATCAGACACTCACCTGTTGCCTCCATCCATCCATCAGACACTCACCTGTTGCCTCCATCCATCCATCAGACACTCACCTGTTGCCTCCATCCATCAGACACTCACCTGTTGCCTCCATCCATCAGACACTCACCTGTTGCCTCCATCCATCAGACACTCACCTGTTGCCTCCATCCATCCATCAGACACTCACCTGTTGCCTCCATCCATCCATCAGACACTCACCTGTTGCCTCCATCCATCAGACACTCACCTGTTGCCTCCATCCATCCATCAGACACTCACCTGTTGCCTCCATCCATCAGACACTCACCTGTTGCCTCCATCCATCAGACACTCACCTGTTGCCTCCATCCATCAGACACTCACCTGTTGCCTCCATCCATCAGACACTCACCTGTTGCCTCCATCCATCCATCAGACACTCACCTGTTGCCTCCATCCATCCATCAGACACTCACCTGTTGCCTCCATCCATCAGACACTCACCTGTTGCCTCCATCCATCAGACACTCACCTGTTGCCTCCATCCATCAGACACTCACCTGTTGCCTCCATCCATCAGACACTCACCTGTTGCCTCCATCCATCAGACACTCACCTGTTGCCTCCATCCATCCATCAGACACTCACCTGTTGTCTCCATCCATCAGACACTCACCTGTTGCCTCCATCCATCAGACACTCACCTGTTGCCTCCATCCATCAGACACTCACCTGTTGCCTCCATCCATCAGACACTCACCTGTTGCCTCCATCCATCCATCAGACACTCACCTGTTGCCGCCAGGTGCCACTGTTATGACTGTATGATCGCACCTTGTCCTGGAACTGCTCCGTCTTGTTGTTGGTGTTGGTGCTGGGTTTGATCACCAGGAGGGAGCGGGCGCCCCGGATGTTGGGTGTCGCCCCTGGCTTCTTCTCGAACGTTCCTGTAGATTTGATGTGAGGGATGTGACAGCAGCACCCCGTGTACTAACGGGCATTACAACCACCCCACCCATTGAGTTGCTCCCATATTTCAAAAGTGTGTTGTTTTGTTTATCATCTCTACACACTATGTTTACTGGACACGGTACTCAACCTCTACGACCAGAACTGAAGTGGCCAAATTTTAACTAGTGTTTTGTGGCCAAATTATAACTGGCCTATTGTGGCCAAACAATAACTGACCTTGTGTTGCCAAATCTTTAATGACAGAAACCTAAGTGGACTAAAAACGTGGGAGCCAGAACCAAAGTGACCCTCGGGATATCTTAGAGGCCTAACCTTTAACCGGACCCTAACTAAATTTGACAAATATGAAACAGCCAAAATCTGAGTGGCCAAAACAAAAGTCACCAAAAACAGTGACCAAGAATTTTCCTGCTACTAGTGAGTGAGCACCATTTTAAACATCGATTGGTCAGTTTTTAAAACTTTACCACCACATCGGATGGTATAAGATTACAATTAAAAATATCAGTTACACACGCAGTGTACGAGAGAATGTTTGTTCAACCACATTCAGCGAATTGTATTAGATTATATATTAGATGTAAACTTGTTGATGCAAACAGTAGTATCAGATTGCAGATTGTTTGGCAGTAATTAAAACATTTTTTAGCCTTCTAAAAAATTTACATCGAGGCCATAGAATGGATTTTACTTGCCATGAGTTCAGTTAATTCTTTAGAGAGAGAATATGAAGACTCGCCGTTGTTTAGTGGTGCATGTTGTATGTTGTTGTTGCGTTGCATGTTGTTGTTGCGTGTTGTTGTGGCATGTTGTTCTTGCATGTTGTTGTTGCATGTTGTTGTTGAATGTTTTTGTTATATGCTGTTGTATGTTGTAGTTGAATGTTGTTGTTGTATGTTGTTATTGTATGTTGTTGTATGTTGTTGTTGTATGTTGTTGTTGTATGTTGTTGTTGTATGTTGTTGTTGTATGTTGTTGTTGTATGTTGTTGTTGTATGTTGTTGTTGTATGTTGTTGTTGTTGTATGTTGTTGTTGTATGTTGTTGTTGTATGTTGTTGTTGTATGTTGTGAGTGATGCCCCTGCGCTGAGGATGTTGTAAAACTCGTGACGTTTTGTTACCAAAGACGTCCCGAGCTGCCCTGAGCTAAAGATGAGCTCAGACAGGGCTGCCCTGAGCTACGATCATTTAGAAACTGGCCGTCAGAGATAATTGCCATTCAGCACAGAGGAGACCCCAAGGGCGGTAATTAAGACAAGAAAGGTCATCTCCCTTGTCACGCTAATTAGCAGTGATTTATTAATGTGTTGGCAAAGATTTGTGGCTCGGGTTCACAGTTGTGTCAATAAGATGGTACCTCACATGGTGGATTTTGGCGAGTAGTCGTGTAGGTCCACCCCTAGTCGTTCGATACTTTGTGAGTAGTCGAGTTGGTCCACCCCTAGTCGTTCGATCATTGGTGGTGAGTAGTCGGGTTAGCCCACTTTTAATCGTTCGATACTTGGTGAATAGTCGACTTAGCCCACCTCAGGTCATTCGATACTTATTTTGGCGATTAGTTTTATCATCCGAATTTTTTTAATGTATCTCTTCGCTTATCTCAGTATCAAGTATTTGCTTTATATTTTGTTAGAGTTGAACTAGCCTGAAGCACCAATTTCAGTCTCGTATTTCTAGCTGGAGCTAAATGAGACCAACGGCTAAAGGTCTGGATCAGTCTGCTCTTGATATAAAATATGTTAGGACACCCAACCACAGGTAGGATAACGTTAAAGGATATTTTAATCCTTCGTCCCCCACTCTACTCTTCATACCTCATCTACACACCACACCACACATCCTCCCACACATCACCCCCACACCACTCGCTAGCACACGCCACATGTGGCTAATGAATCACCCCATGAATCTAGACTTTAATCCCCCACTTCTATTTCCTGTAGTTTCATGACTGTCCTGTGAGACTCTTTAAACATTTGTAACCGCCATTTTTTTTTGTCAGAGAAGGGATTACAATTAAACAATGTATGGAGGCACGGGGAGCCCTGGGTAGGGGGTGAACGGGGAGCAGTTATTTTCTTAATTTAATCTGGTCTGGTTTTTATTGCATGGCCAGACCATACAAAAGGCCAATACGCATTAGGTGCTCAGCACTTAAATATTAAAGCGTTTGCATTCAACCCAAGCTTACCGCACAAAGCCCAACACAACACCTAACCATAACCCCAACAGCCGATAGCGCGATTGTAGGAAAAAAAGTCACAGGAAAAAAACACAGGAAAAAAAAAACACAGAAAAAAAGTCACAGGAAAAAAAGTCACAGGAAAAAAAGTCACAGGAAAAAAAGTCACAGGAAAAAAAAGTCACAAATATATATTTGCATGATATTTGTTAATACTTTTATGAATTATATATTCAGAGAGAGCAAAATTAACTTAGGATTAATTAAATGTAATGTTATGTGTGTAGGTTGTATACGCATGGTAATATTTATAATTCGTCTAAAAATATTTAGTTTAAAGTATGTAGATTGTAATTATGTAAAACATAATATTAATAGCATTTAATAGAATGTTCCACCGTCCTCAGTTTTCATCGTGTTTTTTTTAAATACCAATATTAAATTACCGTGAAATGGTAAGTTCAGCTTACTTGCTGCCCTCACCTCATCGCAACGATAGTTATGTTTAGTTCAACCATCTTTACTGCCCACATTGATCACGCTCATTACATAACAAAACTGAGGATCAAAACAGAAAGCCGACACGGTTCAAAGGCTGTCATTGACACAAAACGTCCACAACACAAAATATGTTCCGACAATGCCTTCTGAGGGAAGGCCGACTAGAGAACAGCCTACGGCAAAACATATGCAAAACACAATGATGTGCCTAAATTTCTTATATAATTAGCTTTTCAGTCGCGTATTTAACTAAATACGGAACAGAAGTTGAGGTTGTTGTGTAAATTATCTTAGAGTATTTTACTTTTAATTGTTATAAACCATTATGCGTTTAACGTTTATAAATAATATATGCTATCAAAAATATAACCCACAACAATAAAAAAAAAATAACTACAATTGCAACAAATAAATCAAAATATTTCTGAAAAGATTTTTGTGACTTTTTTCTGTGACTTTATTTCTGTGACTTTATTTCCGATAAAATATTTCTATTGTGACTTTTTTCTGTGACTTTTTTACTTTCTCGTATATACGTAGTATAGAGAAAGTATTGTAATCGTGCAAAAAAAAAAAATCGAGATTTTTACAAATCTCGACGTTTTACACCTCACTGATACGGAAAAACATAATTTTGCAATCTTGTCCGTATGTCTGTGTGTGTGTGTGTCTGTCTGTCTGTCTGTCTGTCCGTGTGTAAACACGATAACTTGAGTACCGTTACAGCTAGGTTGATGAAATTTCATATATAAGTATTTTATCAAAATCGTAGATCCGTATCAACTTTTGAGCGATTTCCGATAACCGGAAGTGGTACTTTTCCTACTTTGAATTTTTCAAAAGCCTATAACTTGAGTACTATTTCAGATAGATAAATGAAATTTCACATGTAAGTAAAAGATCTAATTCTCTACCTTCTGTTAAATTTTGAGTAATTTCCGTTGACTGGAAGGAGTAATTTACGCTACTTCCGATTTCTCAAAAAACTAATGTAAATTTTTAAAGTACTAATAATATTGCGCACTATTATACGCGTTTTTATTCGGCGTTTGCTTGGTGCGCAATGTTTTTTTTATGAGATTCTATTCTATTTTTAAAAGTTTAAGTATTTAAAATGGATTAAAAATCATAACTATATCCCCAGTTACCATCCCCTGTTGTTTTATATAAGAATATTCGAGAAAGTTTAGGGGAGATCACTCCCGGTTTATTTCCTAGTTAAAACTGACATTTTTTCTGTGGTTTTTTTTCCTGTGACTTTTTTTCCGTTCACCGATAGCGCACCTAACCCACACACACACACACACACACACACAGAGCACCTAACCCACCCATAAAGCATTTACCCCACCCACCCATAAAACATTTACCCCACCCACCCATAGAGCACCTACCCCACCCATAAAGCATTTACCCCACCCACCCATAAAACATTTACCCCACCCACCCATAAAGCACATACCCCACCCACCCATAAAGCACCTACCCCACCCACCCATAAAGCACCTACCCCACCCATAAAGCATTTACCCCACCCACCCATAAAACATTTACCCCACCCACCCATAAAGCACCTACCCCACCCATAAAACATTTACCCCACCCACCCATAAAGCACCTACCCCACCCATAAAGCATTTACCCCACCCACCCATAAAGCATTTACCCCACCCACCCATAAAGCATTTACCCCACCCACCCATAAAGCACCTACCCCACCCACCCATAAAGCACCTACCCCACCCACCCATAAAGCACCTACCCCACCCACCCATAAAGCGCCTACCCCACCCACCCATAAAGCACCTACCCCACCCACCCATAAAGCACCTACCCCACCCACCCACTGACTCCCCCCCCCCCCCAGTACTCACGTTTAAAATATTTCTCCCTCTCCATGGGGACGCCCTCGATGTGTTCCACATAGATGACGACATACTGCCCAGTGTCCAGCAGCCCACGGTCACCCAGGTTAATCATGAAGTCCACTAGGGGGTTCAGGTGGCCGATAAACACATAGACTGGGGGTGGGGGAGAGGGGGTAGGTGACACAGGTGATTTGATGGTGTTAACAACATACAGTGACCCCACATATAGTGACCACACATATAGTGACCACACATATAGTGACCACACATATAGTGACCACACATATAGTGACCACACAAATAGTGACCACACATATAGTGACCACACATATAGTGACCACACATATAGTGACCACACAAATAGTGACCACACATATAGTGACCACACATATAGTGACCTCAACATATAGTGACCACACATATAGTGACCACACATATAGTGACCACACATATAGTGACCACACATATAGTGACCACACATATAGTGACCACACATATAGTGACCACAACACAACATATAGTGACCACACATATAGTGACCACACATATAGTGACCACACATATAGTGACCACACATATAGTGACCACCACATATAGTGACATACAGTGACCGTAAACATATAGTGACCACACATATAGTGACCACACATATAGTGACATACAGTGACCACACATATAGTTACCACACATATAGTCACCACACATATAGTGACCTCAACATATAGTGACCACACATATAGTGACCACACATATAGTGACCACCACATATAGTGACATACAGTGACCGTAAACATATAGTGACCACACATATAGTGACCACACATATAGTGACATACAGTGACCACACATATAGTTACCACACATATAGTCACCACACATATAGTGACCTCAACATATAGTGACCACACATATAGTGACCACACATATAGTGACCACACATATAGTGACCACACATATAGTGACCACACATATAGTGACCACACATATAGTGACCACACATATAGTGACCACACATATAGTGACCACACATATAGTGACCACACATATAGTGACCACACATACAGTGACCACCCACACATACAGTGACCACCCACACATATAGTGACCACACATATAGTGACCACACATATAGTGACCACACATATAGTGACCACACATATAGTGACCACACATATAGTGACCACACATATAGTGACCACACATATAGTGACCACACATATAGTGACCACACATATAGTGACCACACATATAGTGACCACACATATAGTGACCACACATATAGTGACCACACATATAGTGACCACACATATAGTGACCACACATACAGTGACCGCACATATAGTGACCACACATACAGTGACCACCCACACATACAGTGACCACCCACACATATAGTGACCACACATATAGTGACCACACATATAGTGACCACACATATAGTGACCACCACATACAGTGACCACCCACACATACAGTGACCACACATATAGTGACCACACATATAGTGACCACACATATAGTGACCACACATATAGTGACCACACATATAGTGACCACACATATAGTGACCACACATATAGTGACCACACATATAGTGACCACACATATAGTGACCACCACATATAGTGACCACACATATAGTGACCACACATATAGTGACCACACATATAGTGACCACACATATAGTGACCACACATATAGTGACATACAGTTACCACACATATACTGACCACACATATAGTGACCACACATATAGTGACATATAGTGACCACCACATATAGTGACCACACATATAGTGACCACACATATAGTGACCACACATATAGTGACCACCACATATAGTGACCACACATATAGTGACCACCACATATAGTGACCACACATATAGTGACCACACATATAGTGACCACACATATAGTGACCACCACATATAGTGACCACACATATAGTGACCACACATATAGTGACCACACATATAGTGACCACACATATAGTGACCACACATATAGTGACACCACATATAGTGACCACACATATAGTGTCCACAAATATAGTGACCACCACATATAGTGACCACACATATAGTGACACCACATATAGTGACCACACATATAGTGTCCACAAATATAGTGACCACCACATATAGTGACCACACATATAGTGACCACACATATAGTGACCACACATATAGTGACCACCACATATAGTGACCACACATATAGTGACCACACATATAGTGACCACACATATAGTGACCACACATATAGGGACCACACATATAGTGACCACACATATAGTGACACCACATATAGTGACCACACATATAGTGACCACACATATAGTGACCACACATATAGTGACCACCACATAACATTTACCCCTGGTATCCACATACGACGACTCAATGATCTCCTTGAAGATGCTGACGTTGAACTGGGGGAAGTACCTGGAGTTGTAGGGTATCACGTGGTTTATGCTCATGTTGTGTTGTGAGGCCAGCTCCCCCAACCGTCGTGCGATGTTCTCACTCGGCCCATGTTGCCTGCAACAGTAAACATTTGGTTGGTCAATTGGTCAATGTTGCCTGCAACAGTAAACATTTGGTTGATCAATTGGTCAATGTTGCCTGCAACAGTAAACATTTGGTTGGTTAATGTTGCCTGCAACAGTAAACATTTGGTTGGTTAATGTTGCCTGCAACAGTAAACATTTGGTTGATCAATTGGTCAATGTTGCCTGCAACAGTAAACATTTGGTTGGTCAATGTTGCCTACAACAGTAAACATTTGGTTGGTCAATTGGTCAATGTTGCATGCAACAGTAAACATTTGGTTGGTCAATTGGTCAATGTTGCCTGCAACAGTAAACATTTGGTTGGTTAATTGGTCAATGTTGCCTGCAACAGTAAACATTTGGTTGGTCAACTGGTCAATGTTGCCTGCAACAGTAAACATTTGGTTGGTTAATGTTGCCTGCAACAGTAAACATTTGGTTGGTTAATGTTGCCTGCAACAGTAAACATTTGGTTGGTCAATTGGTCAATGTTGCCTGAAACTGTAAACATTTGGTTGGTTAATGTTGCCTGCAACAGTAAACATTTGGTTGGTCAATTGGTCAATGTTGCCTGAAACTGTAAACATTTGGTTGGTCAATTGGTCAATGTTGCCTGCAACAGTAAACATTTGGTTGGTCAATTGGTCAATGTTGCCTGCAACAGTAAACATTTGGTTGGTCAATTGGTCAATGTTGCCTGCAACAGTAAACATTTGGTTGGTCAATTGGTCAATGTTGCCTGCAACAGTAAACATTTGGTTGGTCAATGTTGCCTGCAACAGTAAACATTTGGTTGGTCAATTGGTCAATGTTGCCTGCAACAGTAAACATTTGGTTGGTCAATTGGTCAATGTTGCCTGCAACAGTAAACATTTGGTTGGTCAATTGGTCAATGTTGCCTGCAACAGTAAACATTTGGTTGGTCAATTGGTCAATGTTGCCTGCAACAGTAAACATTTGGTTGATCAATTGGTCAATGTTGCCTGCAACAGTAAACATTTGGTTGATCAATTGGTCAATGTTGCCTGCAACAGTAAACATTTGGTTGGTTAATGTTGCCTGCAACAGTAAACATTTGGTTGGTCAATTGGTCAATGTTGCCTGCAACAGTAAACATTTGGTTGGTCAATTGGTCAATGTTGCCTGCAACAGTAAACATTTGGTTGGTCAATTGGTCAATGTTGCCTGCAACAGTAAACATTTGGTTGGTCAATTGGTCAATGTTGCCTGCAACAGTAAACATTTGGTTGGTCAATGTTGCCTGCAACAGTAAACATTTGGTTGGTTAATTGGTCAATGTTGCCTGCAACAGTAAACATTTGGTTGGTCAATGTTGCCTGCAACAGTAAACATTTGGTTGGTCAATTGGTCAATGTTGCCTGCAACAGTAAACATTTGGTTGATCAATTGGTCAATGTTGCCTGAAACAGTAAACATTTGGTTGATTGAATCAGGTTTTTTAATATTGTCCGTGACAATATTTTACAGATAATTGCAAGTTCTTAATTTTCTTATTTTCAAATAGTCTAAACTAATTCGACCCGGCTGTGCAATTGTAAACATTAGGCTTGAACCACAGCTCACTAGACTGGTCGGGTGATGGCGTCTAGCTAGTTATCTCCCCTTCTGTTATTGAATATAGTAATCTATCGAGTAATTTAATTTTGTTATGTCCCCTTAGTTTCGAAACCGTTTAATTAATTAATGACTAATTAAACATTTAATTAAATTAAAAATTAGATAGACTTGGATTGTCATCGAAGTGGAACATTTCTAGAAAATTTGAACAAAATCGCTTCATTAGAATTGGGTCAAAATTGAGTAACAAGATTTCCACAAACCCACAAACAAAAAAACAGACGTTGCGAACTAAATAAAAGCTTGTAAAAAAAAGTGTGGGTCAATTCTTACTGTGAATAGTCTCGAAATGGTATATAAATATTTCAAAATTCTAGTACGGTTATAAATAATAAAAAAATAAAATAAAAATGGTTATAAAAACCCGTATGATTTTCGACAGACATGATTAATAAGATTTAATGTAATTGTTGTTTTAGTATTTTCCTTAACTAAACACCATTTTTAAAAAAATTGGTTGTTTACATTTTATTACACAAAATAACAATCATGGCTGAACTAGGTCACGTGGTTTAAAAAAATAATTTGATTTAACATTTTTATCAGTAAAGGTTTAAGTACTCATTTCGTTTTGTAGAAGTGTTTTTACAAGAAGTTGTGTTTTCAGAATATCGACCACCGAGATCCTGAACAGCCAATCAGCGATTGTCTTACGACGGTGGGACTTCGGGTTAAAATTTAGATTTGATGAAAAGAAATACAAATGTAGCCTTAAAAATATTTTCAAGTTCTCTAAATTTGCAACTTTTATAACATTGATTTTTTAAAATCTAATTTCTGAATTATTTTCAGGCTTAATTTTTGGCCGCTTTGATGCCAACAAACCCCACGTTTTCTATCCATGCCAACAATAATGGTCGAACCCATATTCATTCTTTACACTTCGTATGTTCTTCATAAAGTCAACACCCGACACGCCAAAATATTAGCTTTACAACCAGACAATGAAATTAGAATTATCTGCCCCTTATACGTTCCGTGTCAGTTCTTGGTGTGACAACATTAGCGACCACAAGTGACCAGTTTCCTGGCTGGACGAATGGTCGCTAATAGTAATCACTTTACCTCCCCTTTTGTTATTCGATGTAGATTAATTTTTTTTTTTTAAATTTACTGTAATGAATAGCTAAAAGTTAAAAAATACGGTTTTGAAAGTTAGCACAAATGTGTATATAAAAAACGTATTAACGTATAAAAACATGTTAAACAAAAAAACGTGTATAAACGTATAAAACATGTTAAACATTTAAAGACGTATAAAAACGTATGAAAACGTATAAAAACGTATAAAAACGTATAAAAACGTGTAAAAACTTATAAAAAACGTATAAAAAACGTATAAAACCGTATAAAACATGTTAAACATATAAAACCGTGTAAAAACGTATAAAAACGTATAAAAAACGTATAAAAACATAAAACTAGTCGTAAAGAGACGCACGTTTCCTCCTTCTGATAGACGATGGAGAACTTGGTCCAGTTGTAGAACTTGAGCAGGGAGACAACTGAGCCGGTCATCTGGACGGCCGGGGGGAAGGTCCGGGCGAAGGTGGGGTAGCGCTTTTTGTCGGACAACACGTCATCCTGACACAGCTGTTGGACAGAAAAATGGTGTCAGTCCACGTGTCATCATGTCAGTAAACATGTCATGGTGTCAGTCCACATGTCATCATGTCAGTAAACATGTCATGGTGTCAGTCCACGTGTCATTGTTTCAGACCATATGTCATTGTGTCAGTTAACATTTCATTACGTCAGACCACTTGTCATTATGTCAGTCCACATGTCATTTTTTCAGACCACATGTCAGTCCACATGTCATTACGTCAGGCCACATGTCATTGTTTCAGACCATATGTCACTGTGTCAGTCAACTTGTTACTATGTCAGACCACATGGCATATGACAGAGAAACAATCATCTATGTGACAGACACCACTTCATATAGTGGCCCCACTGACGCTGTCAGATTCTATAATTAGAAACCAGTATCACGTGACTGATTAGCGTCTGATTATGTAGCGGCTATAAAACTAGATGGAAGCCATTTTGTTCCCACGATATTATATCCGGTCAGGGTGAAATATCGTGCCAGATTTTCCTGAGTTGATCAAACGCTATTTGCCGCCTTTCTGCTCGCAAAGAGATCTGATAAAATAGATTTCAGTTCCAGCCCCACTTACCGCCAGACTACCCATAGGGGTCTGCCGGTTGGCTGCCGGACATTTCCGGCAAAGAGCGTAGCCATTAAGAGTCGCGATAATGTGGGCCAATATTTGAAAGTCATTAAAGTAGTAGAACCATAGGTGGTAAACAGAGAAACACAATCTTTGGTAAACAGACAAACACATTCTTTGGTAAACAGAGAAATATTCTTTGGTAAACAGAGAAACACATTATTTGGTAAACAGAGAAACACATTCTTTGGTAAACAGAGAAACACATTCTTTGGTAAACAGAGAAATACATTCTTTGGTAAACAGAGAAACACATTCTTTGGTAAACAGAGAAACACATTCTTTGGTAAACAGAGAAACACATTCTTTAAGTGGTAAACAGAGAAACACATTCTTTGGTAAAAAGAGGAACACATTTTTGGTAAACAGACAAACACATTTTTTGGTAAACAGAGAAACACATTCTTTGGTAAACAGAGAAACACATTTTTGGTAAACAGAGAAACACATTTTTGGTAAACAGAGAAACACAATCTTTGGTTAAACAGAGAAACACATTATTTGGTAAACAGAGAAACACATTATTTGGTAAACAGAGAAACACATTTTTGGTAAACAGAGAAACACATTTTTGGTATATAGAGAACCACAATCTTTGGTAAACAAGCACATTCTTTGATAAACAGAGAAACACATTCTTTGGTTAAACAGAGAAACACATTATTTGGTAAACAGAGAAACACATTTTTGGTAAACAGAGAAACACATTCTTTGGTAAACAGAGAAACACATTCTTTGGTAAACAGAGAAACACATTCTTTGGTAAACAGAGAAACACATTTTTGGTAAACAGAAACACATTCTTTGGTAAACAGAGAATCACAATGTGTCAAAATGTACTGCTCCTACACTCCCGAGTAAAAATTTAAACTCATTACAAAAGTTAATTAGTTAATTATGAAAGAAAAAAACTAAGCATTTCTTATAAGAAAATTTCTAGAAGAATTTTTTGGAAGTTTTGAAGACGTTTCATCAAGTTTTTTTCTGCTATCTGATCTTCTGTGTGCGATAAATCAGGTCCCGTCCAAAACATCTTGAACTGCAGCTCTCTAATGCATGATCTTTAAACTCAGAGTAATATGTTACATCTTACAGAGCCCCCCCCCCCCCCCCCCACGACATGTAACTTCAGAGTGATCTGTTACATCTTACAGAGCCCCCCCCCCCCCACGACATGTAACTTCAGAGTAATCTGTTACATCTTACAGAGCCCCCCCCCCCCCACGACATGTAACTTCAGAGTAATCTGTTACATCTTACAGAGCCCCCCCCCCCCCCCCCCACGACATGTAACTTCAGAGTAATCTGTTACATCTTACAGAGCCCCCCCCCCCCCCCCGCCATGACATTTAACGTCAGAGTACTCTGTTAAATATTACAGAGCCCACCGCCACCCCCTCCCTCAATTTCTGATGATAATCAGCTTTGATGGGTGAGATACTGACACCCACAGCACAATTTTGACAACCTGAGATATGCCAAGATATGGAACAGGTTTGTCATCTTTTAAAACCAGAATGTTGTCAACACACGGACACACGGGTGATCCAGGACGTCACGCAACATGTGAGACCAAACAAACACACACGGTTTACACAACACCAGACTGAATGAAACAACAGCTCGTTAAGAATAAAATAGTTTTATACTCCATACACTATCTACACAAACACCGGCTATTCTAAATATAAATACATACGCTAGTACACAGACTGATACAGTGGCTGTATAAAAGTTCACATATCTAATCCACACTACCTTGTGAGAGAACTGGACTGAACAGATACAATCACACTCCTTCTCACACACCTTATATACACACACACAGAGGTACACACGGAACTGACACAACTCACAACACGAGAATTGAACAGGGACGAACGGGACAGGGTACCAAGTATAAACAACATTCACCCAACATCCCCCTTCACTCATTCACTCCACAAAGATACAATATGTAGCTGTTGACAATCTTGAACACAGAAACACAGTCAAATGTTGCAGATATACATAGGACTTTGTAGAAAAAAAAACGTGTATTCTCAACAAATCACTCCCCATCTTACACCAAAATTCCCAGCCAAATGTGAGAGGGTCAAAGATCGAAGCCATTAAAAACGCCTGTCCTGTCCAGATTTTGGACAGAGGAAAAATATGAGGTAAAAATATCTGGATATTTTTCAAAGCCGGGGTGGGCTTTTGGTGGTAATCTGATCATGTCGGGCTGTATCTCACAAACTGCTTTTGGTGGTAATCTGATCATGTCGGCTGTATCTCACAAACTGTTTTTGTCTCCCCACTGCTGATGGCGAGATTAAAGTTGGGCATGTCGCGTCGTTTTACATTTCAAATTTCATTTTTTTAAAAATATACACCGGTTCGCGCATTTCTGTCTGCATCGTGTACCCCATACAAGGTTCTACACCAGTTACCCACAAAAGGTCCCCACACCAGTTACCCACAAAGGGTCCCACACAAGTTACCCACAAAAGGTCCACACACAAGTTACCCACAAAATGTCAACACACAAGTTACCCACAAAAGGTCCCAACAAAAGCTACCTCAAAAAGGTCCCAACAAAAGCTATCTCAAAAAGGTCCCCACACAAGTTACCCACAAAAGGTCCCACACAAGTTACCCACAAAAGGTCCCACACAAGTTACCCACAAAAGGTCCACACACGTTACCCACAAAAGGTCCCACACAAGTTACCCACAAAAGGTCCGACACAAGTTACCCACAAAAGGTCTCAACAAAAGCTACCTCAAAAAGGTCCCAACAAAAGCTACCTCAAAAAGGTCCCCACACAAGTTACCATCAAAAGGTCCCACACAAGTTACCCACAAAAGGTCCCACACAAGTTACCCACAAAAGGTCCGACACAAGTTACCCACAAAAGGTCCCAACAAAAGCTACCTCAAAAAGGTCCCCACACAAGTTACCATCAAAAGGTCCCACACAAGTTACCCACAAAAGGTCCCAACAAAAGCTACCTCAAAAAGGTCCCCACACAAGTTACCATCAAAAGGTCCCACACAAGTTACCCACAAAAGGTCCCAACAAAAGCTACCTCAAAAAGGTCCCAACAAAAGCTACCTCAAAAAGGTCCCAACAAAAGCTACCTCAAAAAGGTCCCCACACAAGTTACCCACATTAGGTCCCGCACAAGTTACCCACAAAAGGTCCCACACAAGAATGCACAAACGATCTCAGCAGCCTGGCATGTTTTAGTGCTCTGAATCTTATATCAAGAGTACGTCCCATCATTGCTGAAGGTCATGACCTTTACATTGCGTCAAGGTCAAGCGATCCGCTTAAATTTGCATCACCCAACATGTCCTGGACTAGTGTGGCGATGAATTGAATAACCGGCAATCTCAGCTAGGTCCTGGGTCTCATTTCTTCAATCAACATTCAGCCCCCGGTCATGGGGGAGGGGGGGGGCGGGGGCTGTGATGACGTAAGTGGGGGTGGGAGATATGGGGGAGGGGGGTTGCCATTACTGGGATATGGAGGTGAATATGGAGGGGGAGGGAGTGGAAATTTTAAAAAATCAACAAGGAAATGTAACGTTTATGTTTACCATTTAGGTTTAGTATTTAGGTTTGCTATTTATACTAGGAGTGAGTGCAGAGTTTAAACTCTCAGTTACTGATCAACGAGACACACAATACAACATTAGCCAGTCCAACATTAGCCAGTCCAACATTAGCCACACAGTCCAACATTAGCCAGTCCAACATTAGCCACACAGTCCAACATTAGCCAGTCCAACATTAGCCAGTCCAACATTAGCTGGTCCAACATTAGCCAGTCCAACATTAGCCACACAGTCCAACATTAGCCAGTCCATCATTAGCCAGTCCAACATTAGCCAGTCCAACATTAGCCAGTCCAACATTAGCCAGTCCAACATTAGCCAGTCCAACATTAGCCAGTCCAACATTAGCTAGTCCAACATTAGCCAGTCCAACATTAGCCAGTCCAACATTAGCCAGTCCAACATTAGCCAGTCCAACATTAGCCAGTCCAACATTAGCCAGTCCAACATTAGCCAGTCCAACATTAGCCAGACAACGCCATCATTGAGATGCGCCACCAAGATAAGGAAGGACTGACTGACCTATACAACCCCCTCCTACTTTGATTACATGTTTTTAACAGCCGGGGGTGGGGAGGGGTGGGGGACGGGACATTTCATCCAGTATTCCGAGGCGAGCTATAAAAACGTTCTCCCGTCAAATTACAGCTGACGTATTTAACGGCGCCATCCTTACAGGTCTAATCAGTCCCAACGTTCTCCCAGCACTTGCTGCAATAGGGGCCATCTAGTGCAGTGACGTCATTGGTCACGGAGTTGGAATTTATCGCGTTCTTTTCATTCTAGGGACGCCGCGTGATGGGAATTGTTTCGTAAGATGTTTCAAGACTTTTTAATTTTTGTTTGTAAGATTTGCGCTTGGGATAGTTAATGTTGTATGACGTCATTAGTTCAGGCTGTATGACGTCGCTAGCTCGCGGGTCGTATGACGTCACTAGCACGGGTTGTATGACGTCACTTGGACCCCCCCCCCCCTATATCTCACGACGTCGATCAACCATGAAATATTCTGTAGGCTACCTCTCAAATTTCTAATCAAACTTTTTCAGCTTCTAGTTTTAAAAAAACTTTCCTGTGTAGATTAAAAAAACTTTCCTGTGTAGATTAAAAAACTATCAATCGCTTGGAGAGATTAGTTCCTCTAATTACCCAAATAAATTCACAGATGAATGTGGGGTGGGAAGCAATTTATCTGGGAAAATATCTATTTTTTTACGCGAGATTGGAAAATCTTTTGATGGAAAATGTTGATTTATAAACATATTTTTGTCCAATTAGAATTTAGAGCTGTAAAAAATCTCAGCCTGTTTTTGTTGCAAGAATTTTATCTTCAGTGGTAACAGGAATTGGAATGTGACGTGTAGACTGTCGTAACATGTGGTACATTGGATGTGAGCGTTGATGACGTGAGACCGTTGATGACGTGAGACCGTTGATGACGTGTGACCTATGATAACCTCTGATGACGTGTCACACTTATGAATGTACAACCATTTTTGTTACAGTAGAGTGCGCCGGGTCACCAAATTGTGTAGTGACGTCACTCCCGTACCACGTGACAGTCCCTGTATCACGTGACGTGGCGACCAGACATGGAACTGTAACGGAATCTTTTGGTATTTATTTATTCAGTTTTGAGCCTCTCCCCCACGTCTTTACCCCTCCCTCCCCTCCAATAACAAAAATGGCCACATTCCCACCATTTCCCCTCACCCTAGCGGCAAGAGATAACAGTGTCGGTGCACGGGATACCACCGGCGTTACGGAAAGGGAAACAAAAAGATTCGTTTTTGTTTGCTTGTTTGGCCCGCGTCTGGGCGAATATTGCATGATTTCAGCGGCCCGTCCCCGGGCCAGGCAGTGTCCCCGGGCAGCAGATCAACACGTCAACCTGGCAAACAGCAAACAAAGTGTCCGGATGTCGATTCAATGTCGCGACCAATTACCCGC
The DNA here is from genome assembly GCF_028476545.2 of Physella acuta. Taxonomy (NCBI): domain Eukaryota; kingdom Metazoa; phylum Mollusca; class Gastropoda; family Physidae; genus Physella; species Physella acuta. The sequence goes on from NW_026731876.1 coordinate 368,342, forward strand.
CGGGCGCGGGCAACAGAGGGGAGGTGGGGGGAACAGAGGGGGCGCGGGGAACAAGAGGGGAGGTGTTGAGGAGGGCGCGGGGAACCAGAGGGGAGGTGTTGAGAACAGAGGAGGGCGCGGAGAACAGAGGGGAGGTGTTGAGAACAGAGGAGGGCGCGGGGAACAAGAGGGGAGGTGTTGTGGACAGAGGAGCTCGCGTTTGCAAACGGATAAAAACACTCGGATAGCAATCATAAATCCTATTTCGGGGTTTTGAAGGAACATGATTTTTTTACAGACATTCCCCCCTTCAATCCGGCTGTTTTTAATCCAGGTTTTAAAGCGATCTCTGCAATTTTAGCAGCTAGTGAATTTTTTTTTTGTCCTTTTAAAGTCCGTTCTTTGAATCTCGCTGCCCAGGCTTGAAAACAAATTCCTTAAAATTAATTTTTTTTTGGGTGCGATTATTTCAGGAGTTTAATTAAAAACAGGGTTGTTGTCTGTCATTCTGATGTGGTAGGTTTTTGTCTGTCATTCTGATGTGGTAGGTTTTTGTCTGTCATTCTGATGTGGTAGGTTTTTGTCTGTCATTCTGATGTGGTAGGTTTTTGTCTGTCATTCTGATGTGGTCAGTTTTTGTCTGTCGTTCTGACGTGGTAGGTTTTTGTTTGTCATTCTGATGTGGTAGGTTTTAGTCTGTCATTCTCATGTGGTAGGTTTTAGTCTGTCATTCTGATGTGGTAGGTTTTTTTCTGTCATTCTGATGTGGTAGGTTTTTGTCTGTCATTCTGATGTGGTCAGTTTTTGTCTGTCATTCTGATGTGGTAGGTTTTTGTCTGTCATTCTGATGTGGTAGGTTTTTGTGGAAGGACACACATGGTAAGACACACATGGTCAGACAAACTTTTAGGACACACATGGTAGGACTCAATGGAAGGACATCTTCTACCAAACGAACAGTTCTCAAAGGTTCATTTATTTGAAAGGCAACAATTAAAATACGACCTTACCAGCACGGCAAAATAAAATTCAAATTCTGCGTCTATATAAAAAAAATGGCAACAAAACTATTTTTTTTAAAACGACAACTAATATATTTCGTCTATAATGAAAGTACATTGTAAACGAACATTTAATACGTGATAAACGTTAAGGACATGGATGAATATTTTTAAAAGTTAACAACAGTGCAAATGTAAATGACTGAGTAATTCATCGCTATTTTCTGTAATACGTCTCGTTTTCTCTATCAAATGTACTTTAAACAGACACTCATTAAGATGGGATTCGGTATGGAACACTCGTGTGGAGGGAGAAGTGGAGGGGGGGGGGGGGAGGATAAAAACACCCATTTAAGTGAGGGTTCAGGAAGAAAGTATGTGGAGTGGGGGTACGAGCTAGAGAATGGGGGTGAGGGGGGAGGAGGTGAGGGTTCAGAAAAATAGTTCAGAAAACTTAAAAAATCAGATGGAAATACTTGTCGAGGAAGGCTCAAAAGGAATTTCTTACAGCTCTTCCACCCCTACCCCCGACCCCCGGGGTCTCCTACTCTATAATTAGATCCCATGTTCACCCCAGCAGTCGGGAAACGGGATGCCAGCCAAAGCCTAACCCAAACCGTTTGAGATAAAAATAGATCATACACCAAATCCAGTTACCGGCAATCTCCGGCGGCAATTGCCGCCCAACTCTCGGAGGCTCATTGGTTGGGGGGGGGGGGGGGGGGAGGCGATGCTTGTCTTTTCATATGTCAAAGTTCATATCCGCTTCTCTAGCGCAGGAGAAAGCAAAAGGTTGCAGCCGATAATGAACGTATTGTTACCTCCCCTCTTGAGGCCGCTATAATCTAGCATTCTAATTCGATGCTTTTTAGCCGGCTTTTCCTGTCGTTAAAATTAAAAGTGAATTTATAAAGATTAATTAGAAACCATCCATAATTGACAATTACATTTTTCTGAGAGAATGAATGAATCGGGTAAAAAAATTGATGGAATAAACTAATTATTCCTGGGTAATTAACGGGATTCAGAGTTAGTTTTTTCGCGGTAGTTGTCGCATCATTCAAAATCAGCGCCTCTACGCTGTTTGTTCAGATGCTGTTCCGCTGTTTCTTTTGTGCTGTAGGGCTGTTTGTCCCCGCGTCAGTGTCGTGACGTCGAGTCAAAAATTTGCTGTCTGGCAATTAAATCAGCCTGCAGTAATTAGACTGATTGGGGAAGATTTTTTTTTGTCTTTGAACGACTGACGAGTCACAGGAACAAGAAACTTTGAGTGGGGGGTGTGAGTGTATGTGTGAGATAGTGCGGTGTATATGGTGTAAGTGTATGTGTGGGGTGGGGTGGGGTGTGTGGTAAGGTGGAGTGTGGTGGAGGGTTTGTGGCAAATCTTGTACTCGATTTTGACCAACTTCTAATCCAACAATTTCCAGGTAAGTTCCTCTTTGATGACAAAGCATAAATATCTGTTGTTTTTTTTTTAAATTTAATTAGACGTTAAATCGGTAATTTAAAATTAATTAAACGGATTCGAAAACTTAAGAAGGGACATAACACGTTGTAATTAATGCTAGAGATCAAAGTCTCTCCCAGCCATCTCTTCGGGCGGACTAAAATTCTCGGGGGGGGGGGGGGGGGGGGGGGGTTGGTGAAGTTGCCCCCACCCCCCACCCGAAAATTTCAGGTGCCTCTCCCCCCCCCCCCCCCCCGGAGAACAAAGTCTGGAAGATCACTCGATAGATTATAAGAGTCAATAACAGGAGGGGAGATAACTAGCTAGACGCTATCCCCCGACCCGTCTGGTGAGCTGTGTTCACGCCGAATGTTTAAAATTACAATCGTAGAGTCGGGTCGAGATAGATCTAGTTTTTAAACGATTTGAAAATAAGGGGAGGGAGGGGGGGGGGGCAGCAAAATTAAGAGCTCTCCTTCGTTTGATCAACTTTCTTTTGCCTGTAAACTGTGGTCACGGATGGCTGCTTTCACGGGGCAGATAATCTTCTTTCAGATATCGCGAGCTACTGAATGGTGCTTTAAAGCAAATATTTTTATCGTGTCCACTTTATAAATTATGAATCACTAAAAAGTAGAAAATAAAACAAATATAAAAAACCTGTATAGCCACACCATTTTAAATGCATTGAAAATGAGAAAATAAAAATAATTTGCTTTCTTTCATGAAAGCTTTGGTCGCTCATGAGATCTTTTACATATTTTAGCGACAAAGCTTTTATGAAAGAAAGCAGATTAGTTTCATTGTCTTATTTTCAGTGCATTTAAAAGCTTGTTGCTATGAAGTTTTTATATTTGTTTTATTTTGAAGTTGTCTATAGATATTTAACCTGAAATTTGTGTTACTTCATATCTGTTTTTTTACCCAATATAGTAATGACGCATGTTCCCTCAAGCAGCGCACAGTACAGTACTTTAGTGAAATAGATATATCCTTGTACAAGACTTTAAGAACACCGCGCACAAAGAAGACATTTTTCGTCTTAGAGGAAATGTTGGGTAATAATACTCTTAAGTCTTTTTACTTTCCCCTACACGAAGTATAGAGGAAGTATTGTAATGGTGTGAAAAATCGACCTCGAGATTTTCACAAATCTCGACGTTTTACATCTCACTGAGTCGGAAAAACATACGTTTTGCACTTTTGTCCGTATGTCTGTGTGTGTGTGTCTGTTTGGAAATGTGTCGGTGTGTCTGTGAACACGATTGGTTGATGATATTTCATATATAAGTATTATATCAGTTTTTGTAGTTCTGTATCGACTTTTCAGCGATTTCCGGTAACCGGAAGTGGAACTTATTCTATTTTTTGTTTGTCAAAAACCCATAGCTTGAGTATTATTTCAGATAGATAGACGAAATGTCACATATAAGTAAAAGTTTTAATTCTCTGCCTGCCTTCTATCATATTTTGAGTAATTTCTGTTCACCGGAAGTAGTACTTTTCGCTATTTTCGATTTCTTAAAAAACTCATATGAATTTATAAAGTACATATATTCTGCAAGGAGACAGAACAAATGTTCTCAGACAAAATATCCCAGACAAAAAATCTCACGGACAAATGATATCAGGACAAAAGATCTCAAGGAAGTTTTTATGGTTTTGACAAGAAAGCAAAATATAATGTCACATGTCACAAGTTTTAACTAAGGAAAGTACACAACACCAATCGCGTCATCTTCCATAGAATATGAAGAAATGAACTATTTCATTCAAATTTGATTTAGATCTATAGATCTACTTATCAAGACGTAATTTGTGAAATTAATACAATTTTCTCGGCCTAAACTAATACAAATTACTTTAAAAAAACAACATTAATACAATTGAACAGCCGGGTTTTTAATCATTTCAGTCGCTTAATCAGTGTGTATTTAATATGGCGTTGTGTTGACTACTAATGTATATAATTTGGTCTTTCTAATAGGTATTGGTAGACTATGTTATTTCAAACCAGTTTTTCTTGCAGACTTTTTTCTCCGGGGGGGGGGGGGGTGGAACATTTTTTTTCGGGGGTGCGGACAACAATTTCCGGAGGGGGGGGGGCGGACACTGGTTAAAGTATGTTTTCTATATAATTTCAATTCGTTCGGGGGGGGGGGTAGAAGAGATGCCTGGAAGAAACTCTGTTTAAAACGTTTCAGATTTTCAGTTATTTCTTTGTTTTGTCACTAATATTGTTCAACGTGTATTAAAGCAAATTGCGTTTTGATCAGTAACTATTTTGTAAACAAATTTTCTCAAACATGTATAACATTAAAATATATAGGCCTATATTTCACGTGTAACAAGTACCGACGACTAGCTACTTAAGAATATGCGAGAAAGTTTAGGGGAGATCACTCCCGCTTTTTTAAATTTGTTTTTAATAATTTGCAACAAAGTATGACTTATCAGACAACTACAAACATTGACGGTACAACAACCCACATTCTAAAAGTTTAAAACAATTAGCACCAGATTATCTAGCGCGTGAAACAAAACGTACGTCACACATTAATTATTCACCTTCCGCATCCCATATTCCCAACCTAAATCTTTCTGTGACGTTAAAGTAACGGTCGATTTGATTGAAATTTGAGACAAGACAAAGTGGTATGACATCAATTTTCTAACGGCCACCCGATTAGTGTCATGTCTGACGTTTCCAAATGACCGCTAAAATGGCGGCCAGTTGACCCCGCGGTCTAGTGCTAACAGCTTTTAGAAAAGTATTTGGCGGGCTGTCTGCTGTTTGTCCAGGAACGGAAACAATGGCGTAGTCTCGGGCTGTCTGCTGATGTTGTTTGTCCAGGAACGGAAACAATGGCGTAGTCTCGGGCTGTCTGCCGATGTTGTTTGTCCAGGAACGGAAACAATGGCGTAGTCTCGGGCTGTTTTCCGATGCTGTTTGTCCAGGAACGGAAACAATGGCGTAGTCTCGGGCTGTCTGCTGTTGTTGTTTGTCCAGGAACGGAAACAATGGCGTAGTCTCGGGCTGTCTGCTGATGCTGTTTGTCCAGGAACGGAAACAATGGCGTAGTCTCGGGCTGTCTGCTGATGTTGTTTGTCCAGGAACGGAAACAATGGCGTAGTCTCGGGTTGTCTGCTGATGCTGTTTGTCCAGGAACGGAAACAATGGCGTAGTCTCGGGCTGTCTGCTGATGTTGTTTGTCCAGGAACGGAAACAATGGCGTAGTCTCGGGCTGTCTGCCGATGTTGTTTGTCCAGGAACGGAAACAATGGCGTAGTCTCGGGCTGTTTTCCGATGCTGTTTGTCCAGGAACGGAAACAATGGCGTAGTCTCGGGCTGTCTGCTGATGTTGTTTGTCCAGGAACGGAAACAATGGCGTAGTCTCGGGCTGTCTGCTGATGCTGTTTGTCCAGGAACGGAAACAATGGCGTAGTCTCGGGCTGTCTGCTGATACTGTTTGTCCAGGAACGGAAACAATGGCGTAGTCTCGGGCTGTCTGCCGATGCTGTTTGTCCAGGAACGGAAACAATGGCGTAGTCTCGGGCTGTCTGCTGTTTGTCCAGGAACGGAAACAATGGCGTAGTCTCGGGCTGTCTGCTGATGCTGTTTGTCCAGGAACGGAAACAATGGCGTAGTCTCGGGCTGTCTGCTGATACTGTTTGTCCAGGAACGGAAACAATGGCGTAGTCTCGGGCTGTCTGCCGATGCTGTTTGTCCAGGAACGGAAACAATGGCGTAGTCTCGGGCTGTCTGCTGATGTTGTTTGTCCAGGAACGGAAACAATGGCGTAGTCTCGGGTTGTCTGCTGATGCTGTTTGTCCAGGAACGGAAACAATGGCGTAGTCTCGGGCTGTCTGCTGATGTCGTTTGTCCAGGAACGGAAACAATGGCGTAGTCTCGGGCTGTCTGCTGATGTTGTTTGTCCAGGAACGGAAACAATGGCGTAGTCTCGGGTTGTCTGCTGATGCTGTTTGTCCAGGAACGGAAACAATGGCGTAGTCTCGGGCTGTCTGCTGATGTTGTTTGTCCAGGAACGGAAACAATGGCGTAGTCTCGGGTTGTCTGCTGATGTTGTTTGTCCAGGAACGGAAACAATGGCGTAGTCTCGGGTTGTCTGCTGATGCTGTTTGTCCAGGAACGGAAACAATGGCGTAGTCTCGGGCTGTCTGCTGATGCTGTTTGTCCAGGAACGGAAACAATGGCGTAGTCTCGGGTTGTCTGCTGATGCTGTTTGTCCAGGAACGAAAACAATGGCGTAGTCTCGGGCTGTCTGCTGATGCTGTTTGTCCAGGAACGAAAACAATGGCGTAGTCTCGGGCTGTCTGCTGTTTGTCCAGGAACGGAAACAATGGCGTAGTCTCGGGCTGTCTGCTGATGTTGTTTGTCCAGGAACGGAAACAATGGCGTAGTCTCGGGTTGTCTGCTGATGCTGTTTGTCCAGGAACGAAAACAATGGCGTAGTCTCGGGTTGTCTGCTGATGCTGTTTGTCCAGGAACGGAAACAATGGCGTAGTCTCGGGCTGTCTGCTGATGCTGTTTGTCCAGGAACGAAAACAATGGCGTAGTCTCGGGCTGTCTGCTGATGCTGTTTGTCCAGGAACGAAAACAATGGCGTAGTCTCGGGCTGTCTGCTGATGCTGTTTGTCCAGGAACGGAAACAATGGCGTAGTCTCGGGCTGTCTGCTGATGTTGTTTGTCCAGGAACGGAAACAATGGCGTAGTCTCGGGCTGTCTGCTGATGCTGTTTGTCCAGGAACGGAAACAATGGCGTAGTCTCGGGCTGTCTGCTGATGCTGTTTGTCCAGGAACGGAAACAATGGCGTAGTCTCGGGCTGTCTGCTGATGTTGTTTGTCCAGGAACGGAAACAATGGCGTAGTCTCGGGCTGTCTGCTGATGCTGTTTGTCCAGGAACGGAAACAATGGCGTGTCTCGGGCTGTCTGCTGATGCTGTTTGTCCAGGAACGGAAACAATGGCGTAGTCTCGGGCTGTCTGCTGATGTTGTTTGTCCAGGAACGGAAACAATGGCGTAGTCTCGGGCTGTCTGCTGATGTTGTTTGTCCAGGAACGGAAACAATGGCGTAGTCTCGGGCTGTCTGCTGATGTTGTTTGTCCAGGAACGGAAACAATGGCGTAGTCTCGGGCTGTCTGCTGATGCTGTTTGTCCAGGAACGGAAACAATGGCGTAGTCTCGGGCTGTCTGCTGATGTTGTTTGTCCAGGAACGGAAACAATGGCGTAGTCTCGGGCTGTCTGCTGATGTTGTTTGTCCAGGAACGGAAACAATGGCGTAGTCTCGGGCTGTCTGCTGATGTTGTTTGTCCAGGAACGGAAACAATGGCGTAGTCTCGGGTTGTCTGCGCGTAGCGAGGAGGGGGGGGGCGGGGTGCGGACCGCACCGGGTGACACCATTTAGGGGGGGTGACACCAAGGCAAAAAAAAAATAGCAAAATATATAGAGAAAAACTTGAGGGGGGCGGTGCAAATCGAAAGTTAGAGGGGGGGGGTGCAAATCGAATATTTGAAAGTTTGTCCCCGGGAAGGGTCGCTACGCCTCTGGTGGGTGACACCATTAAGTGCAACCGGGTGTCACCCGACCTCGCTACGCCACTGCTTTTGAACCCTAATATATAAAAGCCCATGTGCTCACTTCTCTCTCTCTCTCTCTCTCTCTCTCTCTCTCTCACACTCTCTTTGTCCTCAAAATATTTTCACAGGCTATCATCGGTTATGGGCCTTAAAACACTCGGTTATGGGCCTTAAAATTCGCTGTTGTGGGCCTTAAAAATGTGTGAAGAGTTTAGCGCATGTCAAGTTATTTCATTACACTTGGAGTTTAGCGATACAAAAATATTTTGATAATTTCGTGGCGTGATGAAGTTTTGCGAGAGCAGGGGGGCATAAAGGTTGGGTGGCTCTAGATCACAGGGACTGTCTTTGATATTTAAATGTGCAGCCCTACAGTTGTATAAACATTGATATATTTACCATCATCGCTGGCAACATAAGTGTTTACATGACAATAAAATATATGACATAAAAAAACACGCAATGATAATCTTTTACGTGCACTAGAAATAAGAAAAAAGCTAAGCAAACGTCCCCCGCCCCTCCGTCTACGCCCCCTCCCTCACCCAAAAAATTAATGTAAAAAATGGTTTGTTTTCTATCGTAGAGTGTGTTTTACCTCTATTTAATTTAGAAAAATGTCAAGTTAGTGTTAAAAATTAACACTATTCTAATATTCTAAAGCGACCCTAAAAATTATAAATGTTTTTCTGTGACGCTAAAATAGAGTTACAGTAAGTGACTAAAATATAAAAGTAACAGTAAGTGACTAAAATATAAAAGTTACAGTAAGTGACTAAAATATAAAAGTTACAGTAAGTGACTAAAATATAAAAGTTACAGTAAGTGACTAAAATATAAAAGTTACAGTAAGTGACTAAAATATAAAAGTTACAGTAAGTGACTAAAATATAAAAGTTACAGTAAGTGACTAAAATATAAAAGTTACAGTAAGTGACTAAAATATAAAAGTTACAGTAAGTGACTAAAATATAAAAGTTACAGTAAGTGACTAAAATATAAAAGTTACAGTAAGTGACTAAAATATAAAAGTTACAGTAAGTGACTAAAATATAAAAGTTACAGTAAGTGACTAAAATATAAAAGTTACAGTAAGTGACTAAAATATAAAAGTTACAGTAAGTGACTAAAATATAAAAGTTACAGTAAGTGACTAAAATATAAAAGTTACAGTAAGTGACTAAAATATAAAAGTTACAGTAAGTGACTAAAATATAACACCGTTACAGTGTTGGCCCATCTGATCTCATGATATAAGAAGGGAAGTAATTCTCCCCGTGTGATCATTGATTGGCAAGTCGAGGAAAGGGGGGGGGGGGGGGGGGAGTCTACGACATCCGTTCCTCACTTAGTTAAGTTAAGCTTACTGTGTGGCGCCTGTGTGGGGTGGTGGGGTGTGGGGGGGGGGGGAGACATTCATACAAATTGGTTGATGTTTCAAAAGATAACTATGGCGGCCGAGTCCAACTATTCACCTTGTGTTCCGGAAAGAAACCCTTGTGTTTATGATTAAAGGTTGACCTCCCTTTGTGATGCTTAAAGGAGGTAAAAAAAAAGTCACAGGAAAAAAGTCACATAGTCGTCTCTCAATCTAATTCGCTCATAGATGTATCCAATGTTTCTTCCAGACTTAAACTTTTTTCTTCGGAGGGGGGGGGGGGCACTTGAAGTTTTCGGGGGAGTGGGGGTGCGGACTAAAATTTCCGGGGGGGGGGGGGGGGCGGACACTGTTAAAAGTATATATTGCCTGTATAAATTCCATTTCGTTCGGAGATGCCTGGAAGAAACTCTGGATGTATCATTCAGATTCAATGACATGGTCTAAATTGACTGAATTTTAGTTTTAAAATGTGTTACTAATTTGTATTCGTGTTTTATATTTATAACACACGTGCAAATATTAAAGTAGCCTATGTAGGTCTCTAGCTTTGTTTAATAAAATGTTTAACCTAACTCCGTTTTTATCTTCTAAGCTAAATGTTAAATTTAAATGAGCATCAAGTGGAACAAGACATAGGTTACATTGTTTGATGTTCCTGACTAAGTGCTATACAATTTACATCACGTTTACTGCCCACATTTACCGCGTTCATTTCTTCACAAAACACAAGATCGAAACAAAAAGCCGACACGGTACAAAGGCCGACACGGTACAAAGGCCGACAGGGTACAAAGGCCGACACGGTACAAAGGCCGACATAAATGTCAACAATTCACAATGTGGATGACGAAAGGCCTCCGGCTAAATACAATTATCGAGCAGGAAATATAATGTATCCTGTGTTTACACATTTCTTAGACTAATTTATAATATTACTTTTGAACCCGGTATTTAGATGCATAATTAACAGAACTCGATGTTACTATGTAAATTATGTAACTGTATGTGTAGTTTGGTAGGTGGAAAACAGACTTATAAAAAGGTGAGAATTAGCTTCTAGTAACTAATTAGCTTCTAATAACTAATTAGATTTGATAACTAATTAACTTATAAAAACTAATTAGCTTCTAATAACTTGAGGCTTTTCCTGAGTTCACTTAAATGGCCTGGTAGAGGAATGGTAGAGGACAAAAGGAATGGAGGAAAACAAAAGGAATGGAGGAAAACAAAAGGAATGGAGGAAGACGATCAGAGGAATGGAGGAAGATAAAAGGAATGGAGGAAGACAATTAGAGGAACTCCAATGATGCCGCACCGGTAAACCTAGGCTAGTCAACACAAAAAGATGAGACAAAACTTGACTAAATCACGTCTTCATAGACTGACGTCCTGTCTAGACTGACGTCACATATTGAATGACGTCCTATCTAGACTGACGTCCTATCTAGACTGACGTCCTATCTAGACTGACGTCCTATCTAGACTGATGTCACATATTGACTGACGTCCTATCTAGACTGACGTCCTCTCTAGACTGACGTCCTATCTAGACTGACGTCCTCAGTGACCAACGTCTTCAATGACTCAGTGAGAACAAATTGACTGGCCTCATTCTGACTGCTGCTTACTTTTATTACGATCACGTGACACTTAGGAGGTGCGTGATTGGTCGAAAATCATTTAGAAAAGCTTCAATTCTCTCCCACATTAGGTTTTCCATTACTGGTTTTTCTACATGAACGATTGGCCAAAACTTTCTTTGTTGGCCAAAACTTTCTTTGTTGGCCAAAACTTTTTTTGTTGGCCAAAACTTTCTTTGTTGGCCAAAACTTTCTTTGTTGGCCAAAACTTTCTTTGTTGGCCAAAACTTTCTTTGTTGGCCAAAACTTTCTTTGTTGGCCAAAACTTTCTTTGTTGGCCAAAACTTTCTTTGTTGGCCAAAACTTTCTTTGTTGGCCAAAACTTTCTTTGTTGGTCAAAACTTTCTTTGTTGGCCAAAACTTTTTTTTTTGTTGGCCAAGACTTTATAGGATTTTTTTAGGATGGCCCAGATTTTTATGATGGCCCAGACTGTATTCCACGACTGTATTTAATTACCCAAACTTAAGTCTTGTACCTTAATCAGCTGACCCGCAAAAGAGATGGAATATTTGGTGGTGGTGTATAGCCTCTGTTGGTGTGTGATGTCTTACACTTGGTAGGTCTGAGATTCTCTGATTTTAATGACACAAGTCGGGCTTTAGTCTACGTTAGGGTACCTGCCGCGCGATGATGCGGTCTTAACAGAAATGTAAATATGAAAGCAAACAAGCAAAACACTTTTTCAAATGCCCTAACTGATTCAGTGCCTTAAAAACTCATTTAAAATCCGGTTTGAACTCATTTATTTTTTTTAATTTTTTAATGCCGACAAAAAATATTTATAATGGCATTGGAAGATCTGTCAATATTGAAAATATTGACGTTGGTTGGTACCTGATAGAAATAACAATTAAATGTATCGTTAAAGCTATAGCCGACACACAACAAACGCAGTAAGCTCTTCCATCGACAACTCTAGTAGTGGCTAAGGTCTGATTGGGCGACATTTTTTATTTGAAGACAACCGTTTCGTTTAAGGTTGAAAAATAAACATTATTTTTCGGTTGCATAATTAAATGCGTGTTTCTACTTTACATTCGATTTTGTATTTTTTTTTATTACTGTGTTTAAAAAATTAAGTTAATTCATTCAGTATTACAGTGTTTAAAAAAATAAGCTAATACATTGAGTATAACCACCATATTTTTCTCAATAAAAGTTTGTCTCTTTAAGGTCTAAACATACTGCTGAAGTTTCTAACTCATGGACTCAGTGAGACAGAGAGAAGTGCGCACATAGACTGTTATATATTAGGATGTTTACATATGAACAAATAATTTATTACATGGTAATGAGTATAATTTTGAATAGCCATAGTTATATACATAGTTGAAGGATAAGGTGAATGTATAACTTTTGGCCTTTGACGAAAATTGATTTTAAAAAGATATTTGATCCAACAGGAAGCCACACAGGAATCCACAGCCACACAGCCACACAGAGCCCCCACAAATTGCCACTTTGTTTGAGTGGTTTAAGAGATCTGCTCAAATTGATGGTGAATTTTAAATGGAGGGCCAAACAGGCGACGTTTGTCTGGTGGTTTGTTTCAATCGTTTGTCTCTGTTGATACAGGTGTCTTCGATGTGGGTTTGGTGTGGGGTTTGGTGTGGGTTTGGTGTGGGTCTGATGTGGGTTTGGTGTGGGTTTGGTGTGGGTTTGGTGTGGGTTTGGTGTGAGTTTGGTGTGGGTTTGGTGTGGGTCTGATGTGGGTTTGGTGTGGGTTTGGTGTGGGTTTGGTGTGGGTTTGGTGTGAGTTTGGTGTGAGTTTGGTGTGAGTTTGGTGTGGGTTTGGTGTGAGTTTGGTGTGGGTTTGGTGTGGGTTTGGTGTGGGTTTGGTGTGGGTTTGGTGTGGGTTTGGTGTGGGTTTGGTGTGGGTCTGATGTGGGTTTGGTGTGGGTTTGGTGTGGGTTTGGTGTGGGTTTGGTGTGGGTTTGGTGTGGGTCTGATGTGGGTTTGGTGTGGGTTTGGTGTGGGTTTGGTGTGGGTCTGATGTGGGTTTGGTGTGGGTTTGGTGTGGGTTTGGTGTGGGTTTGGTGTGGGTTTGGTGTGGGTTTGGTGTGGGTTTGGTGTGGGTTTGGTGTGGGTTTGGTGTGGGTTTGGTGTGGGTTTGGTGTGGGTTTGCTGTGGGTTTGGTGTGGGTTTGGTGTGGGTTTGGTGTGGGTTTGGTGTGGGTTTGGTGTGGGTTTGGTGTGGGTTTGGTGTGGGTTTGGTGTGGGTTTGGTGTGGGTTTGGTGTGGGTTTGCTGTGGGTTTGCTGTGGGTTTGGTGTGGGTTTGGTGTGGGTTTGGTGTGGGTTTGGTGTGGGTTTGGTGTGGGTTTGGTGTGGGTTTGGTGTGGGTTTGGTGTGGGTTTGCTGTGGGTTTGGTGTAGGTTTGGTGTGGGTTTGGTGTGGGTTTGCTGTGGGTTTGGTGTAGGTTTGGTGTGGGTTTGGTGTGGGTTTGGTGTAAAGCCCCTTATAGATATATTAAAGATTAGGCTACATGCTTTAAAGCCTCTTATAGATCTACTATAAAGTGGGCTTCATTACGAAAACAGCAGGGGAATACCCAGAACGGGATAGGTTTGATTATCCCCCCTGTTGATTAATACGCAATAATTTGTATCGTAATTTGTAGCGTAAGATAGAAATAATTCGCTGAAATAGCCGTATGGACACAGCGGAATAATGGCCAAAGTTTTTTTTTAATGCGGGATGACAAATTATTTTAAAATGATCCCGAAGAAAAACTGGAAGACCGCGACTTGATTTGATGTCATTTGGTTATAATTAAATCAGTAGATTGGGTGGGGTGGGGTGGGGTAGGACACACATTGAGACTTTAGATTGGGTGACGGAAATATACTGACGACAAAAGAGTGACGGCAATACACTGACGGCAATATACTGACGGCAATAGACTGACGGCAATAGACTGATGATTTGGGTTCGTGTCTTTAACCTAAAGTAAGGTTTAATGATATTCCTACATGTGGCTTAAAGGACATTCCACCACACATAAAATTACCAAACAACCGCCGACTAACACACACACACATACAATCGCCAAGTAAAACACACACATACAACACACCCACCAACACACCCACTCACACTATGAACTCACCGACCCCACCAACCCCACCAACCCCACCAACCCCACCGACCCCACCAACCCCAGCATTAACGTGCTATCAAATCTTGTTGTTGTGGATGAGACAAAAAAAGTTCACAAAAAGTCACATGACTTCTGTATCTGGCTAAAAATAGCATATTTGATTGTTGGGTTCGTGTCTTTAACCTAAAGTAAGGTTTAATGATATTCCTACATGTGGCTTAAAGGACATTCCACCACACATAAAATTACCAAACAACCGCCGACTAACACACACACACATACAATCGCCAAGTAAAACACACACATACAACACACCCACCAACACACCCACTCACACTATGAACTCACCGACCCCACCAACCCCACCAACCCCACCAACCCCACCGACCCCACCAACCCCAGCATTAACGTGCTATCAAATCTTGTTGTTGTGGATGAGACAAAAAAAGTTCACAAAAAGTCACATGACTTCTGTATCTGGCTAAAAATAGCATATTTGATTGTTGACCCGAAAACCTTGATAAGTTTTCTGCATGAGTGAGTTTCCTATTTTGTATTTTGACTACAAGACTTCTGTATGGCTCACACTTAGGTCATCTGACGCAAATGGCAGACGTCATGTTGGTAGTGAGGGTGGGGGGGGGGGGGTAGCTGACGGTCTGCCGGGACATTTTATGGCTTGGGTTGATGCTCTCGTGAGCATCAGAAGTTGGCGAGTCGTGTTAGTAGGTGCGGGACTTCTGAATGTGATTGGCACACAACAGGTCCAGGACTTAACAGAGGTGAGACTGACACACCAATGGTAGGACTCTTATAAACTGATTAGCCGACAGAGAAGAATGTGTCTTATTGGCAGGGATTTTGTTTTAAATAGTACATTGTAAAAGCATATTATAAGCTGCCTTAAAATAGATTTTTAAAATGCCGGCAAAAAAATTAAACCAACAGTTGCAGCTAGTTTATATATAATGAGAAATACAAGGCAGGTTATATATATATATATATATATATATATATATATATATATATATATATATATATATATATATATATATATATATATATGCATATATATATATGAATTCCGTGTGGGTTTCTCTTCCATTAGCGTCTATTACATCGGCGCCTGAAAAAGATTTGTCCATGGCAGCGCCCCCTTCTACTGCGGCCGACATGAAAACGTCGCTATCTTAGAGCAATAAGGCGCCTCTCAGACAGCCTGTGATTCTATTAGATTGGCTGCACGGAGCGAAAATATTTTTTATTTGAAAGAAATAAAAAGGTAAATTTGATTTGATGCGTTGTCTTTCATCTCGTAGATGTAGAACATTTTTTGTTTGCCTATCTCTGTGTCCGTCGTTCCTTCTGTCTGTCTTGTCTGTCTGTCCGACAATCAGTCTGTATATCTGTCCGTCTGTCGGTCTGTATATCTGTCCGTCTAATATCTGCCTGAATACAAAATGCAGAAAATAAATTCCAGTATTTTCTGAGAGGTCACTGAGCTGTAGAATGGACCCGCCATCTTTGAACAGATACACTCATACTCTAGCATGTGAGAGAGTGGGTAAACGCCAAGCCCCACCCACAAGCCCCGCCCACATGTATAAGACACGTGTGAGAGAGTGGTTAAATTCCAAGCCCCTCCCACAAGCCCCGCCAAAATGCAGATTCACGTGTAAGAGAGTTGATAAATTCCAAGCCCCGCCCACATGCATAAGACTCAAGTGTGAGAGAGTGGGTAAATTCCAAGCCCCGCCCACATACATAAGACTCACGTGTGAGATACTGGGTAAATTCCAAGCCCCGCCCACAAGCCCCGCCCATAAGCCCCGCCCATAAGCCCCGCCCATAAGCCCCGCCCATAAGCCCCGCCCACAAGCCCCGCCCATAAGCCCCGCCCACATGTATAAGACTCACGTGTGAGAGAGTGGGTAAATTCCAAGCCCCGCCCACAAGCCCCGCCCACATATATAAGACTCACGTGCGAGAGAGTGGGTAAATTCCAAGCCCCGGCCAACATGGCCTCGTCAGCACACTCCTGTGGGAGGACGATGAAGCCGACGACGCCATCCCGCCACAGCAGCGACATCTCGTACAGCGATTGGTTGCTCAGGCTCAGGGTGTTCCTCAACACTTGCGTCAGGTTGTACCCCGGGATGATGCGCTCGTTGTTGATGACGTCGATGGCGTAGAACAGCGCCCCGGCGTAGGCCTTCCAGTGGAGGGTGCCGGTGTTCTTGGGCACCAGGACGCCCAGGGTCAGGAGGTTGCCGCGGCGGGGAGGGACCTGGGAGGAGAAGACGAAGTACGAGTCGCTCGGTGAGTTGAGCGAGCGCTTCAGTTGGCCGGAACTTCTTTCATACTGACCAGCACTTTTTTCATACTGACCGGCACTTTTTCCATACTGACCGGCACTTTTTTCAGGTTGGCCGGCACTTTTTTCATACTGACCGGCACTTTTTTCATACTGACCGGCACTTTTTTCATACTGACCGGCACTTTTTTCATACTGACCGGCACTTTTTTCATACTGACCGGCACTTTTTTCAAATTGGTCGGTCATTTTTCCGTGCAGGCCGGATCTTTGTGGCCGTCTGGTGCCGGCTGGAGACCACGTGACTAGGGTGTATCCGGCCCTGAAGGACGACAGCAAGGGCGAGGCCACGGGCGATAGAGACGCTTTCATGACGGGGGGTAAGGACGGATCGTCCAGAGTTACGTTCTCCTTGCCGCTGGGTGGGGCAGACATCTCTGAGAAAACACCGCCACACAAGAGGGCTAGGAGCGTGGGGACCAGGCGCAGCGCCATGGGGTGTGGAGGGACTAGGCGCCCCGCCATGGGGTGGGGAGGGACTAGGCGCCCCGCCATGGCGCTGGGAGGGGCTCTATGCCCCACCATACCAAACTTGCAGACGGTAATACCACCATGGAAATATCCTACACAGACAGAACACACGTGTCTAATCAAGCTCGGATAATTAATGAGTGTTATCCATTACCAGCACAGCTGTAGGAAGCACGCCTATATCCACAATGAACATATCCCACAGTACATTTGTTGATGACGTTCAACAGATTCCAGACAATTTCTCCAACATTTGAAATTCTCCCTCGCACCGGACGTGTTGGTGCCTATTGATGACGTCACGACTCGTGACATCTACTTCCGGTATTTTTATGACGTAGCAATTATCTCAAGGATAATGTGGGCTCAGCTTTATCTAGTACACAGCAGCAGGTCTATATCAGGATCTGTAAGTGGATCTTAGACTTTACACAGCAATTTTTATGGTCAAGTTCGTTCATTGACCCACCCTAGAGAGTGACCGGAAGCTGCGCCACATCATTGAGTTGTAGTACTGGACACGCCCTAGTTTTCTCAAGGACAGCGGTTTTGTAGGCAGAACACCAGTCCTACATTCGAGGATAGATTTTACTGAAAATAAAAAAATTTAAAAATATCAGAAAGAATTCTAACAAACAATGGAGTAAAGAAAAAAGCAGCTTGTTTGCCTGACTATAGATACATGGTGTACAAATCACAATTTGGATTGGACTTAGAATATCATCATTAAATCAGACAAGTTTGTAAACAAATGAATTTGGATGGTGTCAGCCCACTAGGTGACAGTGGCGTAGCGAGGTCGGGTGTCACCCGGTGCCAGGGGCGTAGCGAGGAGGGTGCGGGGGTGCAGACCGCACCGGGTGACACCATTTAGGGGGGTGACACCAAGGCAAAAAATAGCAAAATACATAATGAAAAACTTGAGGAGGGGGGTGCAAATCGAAAGTTTGAGGGGGGGGGGGTGCAAATCGAAAACTTGAGGGGGGGGGTGCAAATCGAAAGTTTGAGGGGGGGGGGTTGCAAATCGAAAACTTGAAAGTTTGTCCCCGGGAAGGGTCGCAACGCCTCTGGGGGGGTGACACCATTAAGTGCCGCACCGGGTGACACCCGACCTCGCTACGCCACTGCCCGGTGCGGCACTTAATGGTGTCACCCCTGTGACCTACTTAGGTCTTTTCTTTATTTATATAATTTAGTTTCTTAAGTTATGTATTCGACCTTGAGAGTTGTACGGTCACCTGAACTCCTCGGTCACCTGATGTGACGGGATTTTAATTGGTTGTTCCGATCCTTAACAGATCCTCGACCAATGGTCTTACGACATTGAAGATCCTTAGCAGATCATCAACCAATAGTCATATGATTTTAGAGTGATCTCCCTTAGTTTTGAACTGGATATAACTCGTGCACCGCAAGTCCAGACACTGGACACAGACAGGCAGCCTTTGACACTGGACACAGACAGGCAGCCTTTGACACTGGACACAGGCAGCCTTTGACACTGGACACAGACAGCCTTTGACACTGGACACAGGTAGTCTTTGACACTGGACACAGACAGGCAGTCTTTGACACTGGACACAGGTAGTCTTTGACACTGGACACAGACAGGCAGTCTTTGACACTGGACACAGGTAGTCTTTGACACTGGACACAGACAGGCAGTCTTTGACACTGGACACAGGTAGTCTTTGACACTGGACACAGACAGGCAGTCTTTGACACTGGACACAGGTAGTCTTTGACACTGGACACAGACAGGCAGTCTTTGACACTGGACACAGGTAGTCTTTGACACTGGACACAGACAGGCAGTCTTTGACACTGGACACAGGTAGTCTTTGACACTGGACACAGGCAGCCTTTGACACTGGACACAGACAGGCAGCCTTTGACACTGGACACAGACAGGCAGCCTTTGACACTGGACACAGACAGGCAGCCTTTGACACTGGACACAGACAGGCAGCCTTTGACTGGACACAGACAGGCAGCCTTTGACACTGGACACAGACAGGCAGCCTTTGACACTGGACACAGACAGGCAGCCTTTGACACTGGACACAGACAGGCAGCCTTTGACACTGGACACAGACAGGCAGCCTTTGACACTGGACACAGACAGGCAGTCTTTGACACTGGACACAGACAGGCAGCCTTTGACACTGGACACAGACAGGCAGCCTTTGACACTGGACACAGACAGGCAGCCTTTGACACTGGACACAGACAGGCAGCCTTTGACACTGGACACAGACAGGCAGCCTTTGACACTGGACACAGACAGGCAGCCTTTGACACTGGACACAGACAGGCAGTCTTTGACACTGGACACAGACAGGCAGTCTTTGACACTGGACACAGACAGGCAGCCTTTGACACTGGACACAGACAGGCAGTCTTTGACACTGGACACAGACAGGCAGTCTTTGACACTGGACACAGACAGGCAGCCTTTGACACTGGACACAGGCAGGCTTTGACACTGGACACAGACAGGCAGCCTTTGACACTGGACACAGACAGGCAGCCTTTGACACTGGACACAGACAGGCAGCCTTTGACACTGGACACAGGCAGCCTTTGACACTGGACACAGGCAGCCTTTGACACTGGACACAGGCAGGCAGCCTTTGACACTGGACACAGACAGGCAGCCTTTGACACTGGACGCAGACAGGCAGCCTTTGACACTGGACACAGGCAGGCAGCCTTTGACACTGGACACAGGCAGGCAGCCTTTGACACTGGACACAGACAGGCAGCCTTTGACACTGGACACAGGCAGCCTTTGACACTGGACACAGGCAGCCTTTGACACTGGACACAGGCAGCCTTTGACACTGGACACAGACAGGCAGCCTTTGACACTGGACACAGGCAGCCTTTGACAAAGGACACAGGCAGCCTTTGACACTGGACACAGACAGGCAGTCTTTGACACTGGACACAGGCAGCCTTTGACACTGGACACAGGCAGCCTTTGACACTGGACACAGGCAGCCTTTGACACTGGACACAGGCAGCCTTTGACACTGGACACAGACAGGCAGCCTTTGACACTGGACACAGGCAGCCTTTGACACTGGACACAGACAGGCAGCCTTTGACACTGGACACAGACAGGCAGTCTTTGACACTGGACACAGGCAGCCTTTGACACTGGACACAGGCAGCCTTTGACACTGGACACAGGCAGCCTTTGACACTGGACACAGGCAGCCTTTGACACTGGACACAGACAGGCAGCCTTTGACACTGGACACAGGCAGCCTTTGACACTGGACACAGACAGGCAGCCTTTGACACTGGACACAGGCAGCCTTTGACACTGGACACAGGCAGGCAGCCTTTGACACTGGACACAGGCAGGCAGCCTTTGACACTGGACACAGGCAGCCTTTGACACTGGACACAGGCAGGCAGCCTTTGACACTGGACACAGGCAGGCAGCCTTTGACACTGGACCCCGAGACACATAGTGCCGTGTGTGTGTGTGTCGCCATTTTGAGTTGTTCATTTTGTGGCGATATTTTGTTTCCTTATTGTAGGAGATGTATGGCCATTTCAGTCAGTGTTTCTTCCAGACTTTTTTCTCCGGGGGGGGGGGGCACTTGAAATTTTCGGGGGGGGGGGGGCGGTAGACTTTTTTCGGGGGGGGGGGGTGGGCGGACACTGTTAAAAGTATATATTTTCTATATAAATTATATAAATTTCTTTTCGTTCGGGAGGGGGGGAATTTTTCGGGGGGGGGGGGGGGGGGGGCTTGCCCCCCCCCCCCGAAGAGATGCCTGGAAGAAACTCTGATTTCAGTGTTTATGGTAAATTACTGAGGTGTGTTATTTCACCAAGGCCGTAACTGTGATTTTGATATCTAGTTATTAGATTAATTTCAGTAACTTTGAGATATCTGTAAGTGATTTTTTTGGTTTATTTATTGCTCTTAGTGTATTATATTTTGGAATTGACTTAGTGTCTATTGTATATACTTGTTCACAAATTAAATAGTAGTTGTCAGTTACGCTTAGTTTGAGTCACCTCATTTCCCACGTGTTCGTTCCCCTAGACTATTGTAACACGCCCACGTAGTTTCTGGTGTGCTCATTCTGTCCAGAAGGTCACTGTCTTTGACTACAATTAAACGAACCCGGGGTGTTCGCCTGTCTGCGACTGACAGACTGCGATCATTACACCCCCCAGACTTTCGATTTGCACCCCCCCCCTCAAACTTTCGATTTGCACCCCCTCAAGTTTTTCTCTATAAATTTTGCTATTTCTTGCCTTGGTGTCACCCCCCTAAATGGTGTCACCCGGTGCGGTCCACACACACGCCCCCCCCCCCCCCCTCGCTACGCCTCTGCTAGGTGATTAAGGAGTAGATCAACTGTGGTAGGACATAGACGAAATAGGTGAGACCCAACAATCGATGCGTGTTTTGATTTGGGGTTCGTAATATCTTTGGAAAGGTGTCAGGGGAATGGTGTCAGGGGAATGGTGTCAGGGGAATGAGGAGGTGACACAAGTGTCAAGCTACCTCTTGTCATCATGACGTCACTGTTCTTGTCAAGCAAAAGTCATCCGTTCAGTCACACCTTTGGTAATTGGCGGCAGATTTAGGTTTGAACTGGCGCAACCAATCCAAAAGTCCTGCCCTAAAAGTTGAAACTTCACTGACTTGACCACTGTCCTGCCTTGATTGGTCAAGAGACCTAGGACCGGCTGAACGGAATTAGATGCTGTCACGCATGCGCTCTCAGCGGGCCTCATACACTTCCGATTTTCGTTACTAATGAATTCAGAGTCATCGGTCCTGATCTTTGCAAAAACATGGGTGGGAATATAAACTAATCGGTTGGCAGGGATAGACTGGTTGGCAGGGATAGTGGTTGGCAGGATAGACTGGTTGGCAGGGATAGTGGTTGGCAGGATAGACTGGTTGGCAGGGATGGATTGGTTGGCAGGGATAGACTGATTGGCAGGGATAGAGTGGTTGGCAAGATAGACTGGTAGGCAGGGATAGACTGGTTGGTTTGGAGATACATGAAAACTACCATGATACTATAACAATCATGCTACAAAATCATTGAGAATTTAAGACACAAAAAATGTGTTTTTTAAATACAAGACAATCTACAGTGAATCGGGTCCTCAACATTAGGTTTTGTAGAGAACAAAACTTTTGATTTCTATCAGTATCTACCCTGTGAGGTCTACCAGCTGAGGTCTGACCTCTCGCATCCTCCCAATCTGGTATACATACACAGCCCCCCCCCCCACCCTCTCTTACCACCTCCCCCACAAATGTTGCCGTGAGTAATGTGTGTGCGTGTGTGTGTGTGTGAGAGAGTAATGAGCTATCGAGCGCCACGATGTCCAGAGATCCCGGCAGATAATGCCGGCAGATAATGCCGGCAGATAATGCCGGCAGATAATGCCGGCAGATACCGCCGTCAGTCTAAGCTAGCCGGCGCCGTTGAAAATATTTCCTACACCAGTAATTAGATCAAGCTAATGAGCTGACCGGTCATTTCGGGAGTCACGTGATCTTGTCTGTGATTGAAACTGGTGGTGGGAGAAACACACACAGGAATAGACTCGGATACAAACACACACGCACGGATAGACTCGGATAGAGAAGAATGGGAGGAATGGCATACACACACATACAGACACATACACACACACGTTAATACAAGCGTATTAACATACACATAAACACACACAAACTTATTAACATACACACATACACACAAAGGCAAATTAACATACACACATACACAGATATAATCTAATTAACATACGCACACAAGGACATTCACAGATTGAACACATACATTAACAGATTGAACACATACATTCACAGATTGAACACATACATTCACAGATGAACACATACATTCACAGATGAACACATACATTCATAGACTGAACACATACATTCACAGATTGAATACATACATTCACAGATTGAACACATACATTCACAGATTGAACATATACATTCACAGATTGAACACATACATTCACAGATTGAACATATACATTCACAGATTGAACATATACATTCACAGATTGAACACATACATTCACAGATTAAACACATACATTCACAGATTGAACACATACATTCACAGATTGAACATATACATTCACAGATTGAACATATACATTCACAGATTGAACATATACATTCACAGATTGAACATATACATTTAACTTATAACACAAGCTCTGAACATTTATTCCTTCCTTTTTACACTGAAAATAAATGTGATTTTATATTTTAAAAGTACTTTCCATTTTTCAATGGAAAAACAAATGCTTTAGAATAAAATAATATCAAGATGCAATTAAGAATCAACATAATTTCATTTTTATAAATGAAAAATGAATAAATATAAAATGTAAACATGCACACAAACTACGAAAACTATTATATCGGTAGACGATTTTGATGTTATAAAATTTTACACATACCGCTTGTATAAATAAGTGCTAATGTTAAACTGAACAAAATATGTAAATAATTAATGGCGAGATGATATGTTATACTTAATATTGTTAAACATTTATGCCTTTTAACGTAAACTAACATAATAAAGTTTGCTATGGTCTAGTTCTGAGCTTAAAGTTTTCAGTTGTCCAGCTATGAGCTTATAGATTCCAGTTGACTAGCTCTGAGTTCAATGCTTCCGGTTAGCTAGCTATGAGCTACAGTTTCCTGAGGATCAGTGGAGAAAATGAGATCTAGATGTTCAACCCTACTCACAGCAGACATTCTCGTCTAACCTCTTCACACTTAGAGTCATAATTACTAGAGGTAGTTTTGATTTACTGACCAGTACATCCGCCCATCCCCCCCCCCCTTGTACATAACATGTTGACTCGAGAGATTTATGGCACCGTAAAGATTTCAGTGTTAAAGATGGAGGCTAATAGAGATGGGGGTGGGGGCAGGTACACCAGGGATGTGGGGCTAGTCGGGTGGATGTTAAGGTAGGAAACATGTTACCTGGTGTTTGTTGACTGAGCACATAAGTCAGCTAGAACAATCTCCCCAGTATTTTGATCTCACCTGATTAATGTTTACCGTAGAATCTCCACTCTAATTAAACCCACTCATTAATTTCCCCACCAATTAATCTACCATACATCAAATTCCTCTGAACTGGTAGGCGCGTGACCTCACATGACCCCGTGTGCTGGCTATCACGTGACGTGACTAGTTACAATTTGATTGGCTGCCTCATCAGCGACACAACACTTCCTGTCATGGCGTCGCTCCCCGGGGCGCGGCCTAGTTCAATTCAAATCAAACCGGTAACACCCGACCGGACCTAGTCTAACCGTCACCCCTGTAATCACGTCTGGTAAGCAGAGAATCGATTACAAAGTTACATCTGTAATAAAATTACGGCTCGTAATCGAGTTGAACAAAAGCCTTCTGATCGAGTCCCGGGGTGTTGTTGAGGGGGTGGGGGAGTTCTGTACATGCGGGCTGGGGGGTGGGGGAGTTCTGTACATGGGGGTGGGGGAGTTCTGTACATGCAAGCTGTGGGGTAGGGGAGTTCTGTACATGTAGGCTGGGGGTGGGGGAGTTCTGTACATGCAGGCTGGGGGGTGGGGGAGTTCTGTACATGCGGGCTGGGGGGTGGGGGAGTTCTGTACATGCAGGCTGGGGGTGGGGGAGTTCTGTACATGCAGGCTGGGGGTGGGGGAGTTCTGTACATGCAGGCTGGGGGGTGGGGGAGTTCTGTACATGCGGGCTGGGGGGTGGGGGAGTTCTGTACATGCAGGCTGGGGGTGGGGAAGTTCTGTACATGCAGGCTGGGGGTGGGGTGGGGAAGTTCTGTACATGTAGGCTGGGGGGTGGGGGAGTTCTGTACATGCAGGCTGGGGGGTGGGTGAGTTCTATACATGCAGGCTGGGGGGTGGGGGAGTTCTGTACATGCAGGCTGGGGGTGGGGGAGTTCTGTACATGTAGGCTGGGGGTGGGGGAGTTCTGTACATGCAGGCTGGGGGTGGGGGAGTTCTGTACATGCAGGCTGGGGGTGGGGGAGTTCTGTACATGCAGGCTGGGGGTGGGGGAGTTCTGTACATGCGGGCTGGGGATGGGGGTGGGGGAGTTCTGTACATGCAGGCTGGGGGTGGGGGAGTTCTGTACATGCAGGCTGGGGGTGGGGGAGTTCTGTACATGCGGGCTGGGGGGTGGGGGTGGGGGAGTTCTGTACATGCAGGCTGGGGTGGGGGAGTTCTGTACATGCAGGCTGGGGGGTGGGGGAGTTCTGTACATGCAGGCTGGGGGTGGGGGAGTTCTGTACATGCAGGCTGGGGGTGGGGGAGTTCTGTACATGCGGGCTGGGGGGTGGGGGTGGGGGAGTTCTGTACATGCAGGCTGGGGTGGGGGTGTTCTGTACATGCGGGCTGGGGGGTGGGGGTGGGGGAGTTCTGTACATGCGGGCTGGGGGGTGGGGGTGGGGGAGTTCTGTACATGCAGGCTGGGGGGGGGGGGGAGTTCTGTACATGCAGGCTGGGGGGTGGGGGAGTTCTGTACATGTAGGCTGGGGGGTGGGGGAGTTCTGTACATGTAGGCTGGGGGGTGGGGGAGTTCTGTACATGCAGGCTGGGGGTGGGGGAGTTCTGTACATGCAGGCTGGGGGTGGGGGAGTTCTGTACATGTAGGCTGGGGGTGGGGGAGTTCTGTACATGTAGGCTGGGGGTGGGGGAGTTCTGTACATGTAGGCTGGGGGGTGGGGGAGTTCTGTACATGTAGGCTGGGGGTGGGGGAGTTCTGTACATGCAGTGTGGGGGTGGGGTGGGTGAGTTCTATACATGCAGTGTGGGGGTGGGGGAGTTCTGTACATGCAGGCTGGGGGGTGGGGGAGTTCTGTACATGCAGGCTGGGGGGTGGGGGAGTTCTGTACATGCAGGCTGGGGGTGGGGAAGTTCTGTACATGCAGGCTGGGGGTGGGGTGGGGAAGTTCTGTACATGTAGGCTGGGGGGTGGGGGAGTTCTGTACATGCAGGCTGGGGGTGGGGGAGTTCTGTACATGCAGGCTGGGGGTGGGGGAGTTCTGTACATGTAGGCTGGGGGTGGGGGAGTTCTGTACATGCAGGCTGGGGGGTGGGGGAGTTCTGTACATGTAGGCTGGGGGTGGGGGAGTTCTGTACATGCAGGCTGGGGCGGGAGCAGGGGCGGAACTACAGTGCCGCCAGACCCCGCAATGCGGGGGGGGGGGGGGCACGCCATTTAGGGGCCAGAGCCGACCATAATAAAAAAAAATTATAGTTAAAAAAAGTAAATTTTCTTTCATTTTTGACTTGATGGTTGTTTTGTAAAAAAAAATTACCGTAGCTGCGGTTGGATTATCTTTATTCTATAGACACCACCCCACGCTCTTGTATATTATTTTTCTCTTTGTTTTTAAACCACTGTGAAAGCCGAGTCTTTCTCCTACAATCAAACTTATCAAAGATAAGCAAATGTTCAAACCACTTCCATGACTTATTTCCCTTTTTTTTAAGTAGTCAAATAGGGTTGATCATAAGCTCCTTTTAATAGATTTGTACTAAACAAATTAAAAAGCAATTACTACTCTTAATTATTATTTTTTTTATAAAGTAATTACTAAATAATGACATTGTTTAACAATGAAATGTATTAAATCAATAATATTTAAAAAGTTAATAATATAAATTTAAAAAAACCATAAAAATAAATATAACACGAGACACCATTACTTATACAAAGCTTTCATGTTTTATATTATTTTGACCGACTGGATGTTGCGAGGGCTACATGACATAATGTTGAAATTTTTTTAAATTGACGTTTTTCAAATCCCGAACAGGCCAGCAATGAGTATCCTATGTTCGTAATTTGTGGTTGTATATATATATATATATATATATATATATATATATATATATATATATATATATATATATATATATATATATATATATATATATATATATATATATATATATATATATATATATATATATATATATATATATATATATATATATATATATATATCGTATATAGGCCTATATATATATATATATATATATATCGTATATAGGCCTATATATATAAATATATATACATATATATATATATATTGGGGGGGGGGCTAAAAAAATTTTGCGGGGTGGCCCTTTTTTTCTAGTTCCGCTACTGGGCGGGAGTTCTTTGAATGCAGGCTGGGGGTGGAAACAGCCGTGAACTTGTTAACTCCCCATACAGATATATACTGCGTGACAAAGATCTTAAACAACGTGACCAAGATCTGTTTTAGACAAGTTTGCGATTAACAAAATGTGTGATCGTCGGTGGTGGATTAGGGTTGGGGCTGATAAGGCAATAGCAAGGACCTTCAATTTTTAAGGGCCCGTTAATTGCTTCCATAAAGGATAGTAAATCAAATTGGTAAAATGACGTCTGTTTCTCTGGTTGAATGGTCGTCAAATCCAAATCTTAAAATCACAAGATTAGTTTTAAATGACCTAAAAATTCAGTAGATAAGAGTTATTCACTTAACAAAAAAAAATATCGAACCCACCCTCTAGTGCTAACATCAACTGTCATCGCTTCTTGATCAGACATTGTCCCTAAACTGTTTGCTTCCGTGCTACATATCACATTCGATACTTCCGTGCTACATGCCACAGATTCGATACTTCCGTGCTACATATCACATTCGATACTTCCGTACTACATGTCACAAATTCGATACTTCCGTGCTACATGCCACAGATTCGATACTTCCGTGCTAGTGCTACATATCACATTCGATACTTCCGTACTACATGTCACAAATTCGATACTTCCGTGCTACATGTCACAGATTCGATACTTCCGTGCTAGTGCTACATATCACATTCGATACTTCCGTACTACATGTCACAAATTCGATACTTCCGTACTACATGTCACAAATTCGATACTTCCGTGCTACATATCACATTTGATACTTCTGTGCTACATACCATATTCGATACTTCCGTGCTAAATGTCACATATTCGATACTTCTTTGCTACTTGCCACAGATTCGATACTTCCGTGCTACATGTCACATATTCGATACTTCCGTGCTACGTATCACATTCGATACTTCCGTGCTACATGTCACATTCGATACTTCCGTGCTGCGTGTCGCAGAACCGATACTTCACAGATTGAACTAAATATCTGCTAGATTTGTCGTGTATTTGTTACTAGTATGCCCACAACCTGTAGATATAGTTCTACATACTACCCCGTCTAATTAGCTACTAATAAAGCACCTATCACAGTTCAAAGGTTTGGATCACACAAGAGTAAATGAAGCATAAGAAGCTGGTCACAAGGAATCAATCATTCCATACAACGAACTAAATGTGTTCTGGGCCGACCAATTGTATCAGGACTTTGATTCCTTTGTGTAGTGTCTGGTTTGTGATCAAGTGATTTGATAAGCGGAAGTAATATCTACAGGTGAATAATCTCTGTTCCATAGGTTTTTACGTCCCTTACTAGACTTAGAACAACCCAACATAGGTAACACTTGAACATTAGGACTTGATTGGTCTAGCCTACCATGTTTGGTAACATGCGCTTTATTTTAGTATAGCGCGTTGAAAAAAGTAAAGCTCAAAACTTTTGTATGTGTAATTTAGAAATATAAATATTATGTGTTGTTTTTTCATCTATCAGAGATCTTGTATTGGCCATCATGGAAATAATTATAACACAAACATAAAACATAAAACACAAACATAAAACATAAAATCCACTGTTAAGATATAGTTCAGATGAGCTGTTAACTTATTTGTACGAAGTAAAAATGTCATATCCAGCTACGACAGAGATAAAATTTAAATTGCCGGAATAATAATACTTTCATTGTTACGGAGGGAACTTTCACATTTAAACAAAAGTCAATGGGTTAATAGTAGCTAGCCTAGTTTTTCTAAACCAATTTTTCTAAACTAGTTCTTCTAAACCTGTTTTTCTAAACCTGTTTTTCTAAACCTGTTTTTCTAAACCTGTTTTTCTAAACTAGTTTTTCTAAACCTGTTTTTCTATGCTACATCCAAGACATGACACCAAACAAAACACACACACCTCCCCTCAAACAAAACACACACACACCTCCCCTCAAACAAAACACACACACCTCCCCTCAAACAAAACACACACACCTCCCCTCAAACAAAACACACACACACCTCCCCTCAAACAAAACACACACACCTCCCCTCAAACAAAACACACACACACCTCCCCTCAAACAAAACACACACACCTCCCCTCAAACAAAACACACACACCTCCCCTCAAACAACACACACACACACCTCCCCTCAAACAAAACACACACACACACACCTCCCCTCAAACAAAACACACACACCTCCCCTCAAACAAAACACACACACCTCCCCTCAAACAAAACACACACACACCTCCCCTCAAACAAAACACACACACCTCCCCTCAAACAAAACACACACACACACCTCAAACAAAACACACACACACCTCAAACAAAACACACACACACCTCAAACAAAACACACACACCTCCCCTCAAACAAAACACACACACACCTCCCCTCAAACAAAACACACACACACACCTCAAACAAAACACACACACACCTCAAACAAAACACACACACACCTCAAACAAAACACACACACACCTCAAACAAAACACACACACCTCCCCTCAAACAAAACACACACACACCTCCCCTCAAACAACAAACACACACACACACACCTCAAACAAAACACACACACCTCCCCTCAAACAAAACACACACACCTCCCCTCAAACAAAACACACACACCTCCCCTCAAACAAAACACACACACACCTCCCCTCAAACAAAACACACACACCTCCCCTCAAACAAAACACACACACACACCTCAAACAAAACACACACACACCTCAAACAAAACACACACACACCTCAAACAAAACACACACACCTCCCCTCAAACAAAACACACACACACCTCAAACAAAACACACACACACCTCAAACAAAACACACACACACCTCAAACAAAACACACACACCTCCCCTCAAACAAAACACACACACACCTCCCCTCAAACAACAAACACACACACACACACCTCAAACAAAACACACACACCTCCCCTCAAACAAAACACACACACCTCCCCTCAAACAAAACACACACACCTCCCCTCAAACAAAACACACACACCTCCCCTCAAACAAAACACACACACCTCCCCTCAAACAAAACACACACACCTCCCCTCAAACAAAACAAACACACCTCCCCTCAAACAAAACAAACACACCTCCCCTCAAACAAAACACACACACCTCCCCTCAAACAAAACACACACACCTCCCCTCAAACAAAACACACACACCTCCCCTCAAACAAAACACACACACCTCCCCTCAAACAAAACACACACATCCCCCCTCAAACAAAACACACACACCTCCCCTCAAACAAAACACACACACCTCCCCTCAAACAAAACACACACACCTCCCCTCAAACAAAACACACACACCTCCCCTCAAACAAAACACACACACCTCCCCTCAAACAAAACACACACACCTCCCCTCAAACAAAACACACACACCTCCCCTCAAACAAAACACACACACCTCCCCTCAAACAAAACACACACATCTCCCCTCAAACAAAACACACACACCTCCCCTCAAACAAAACACACACACCTCCCCTCAAACAAAACACACACACCTCCCCTCAAACAAAACACACACACCTCCCCTCAAACAAAACACACACACCTCCCCTCAAACAAAACACACACACACCTCCCCTCAAACAAAACACACACACCTCCCCTCAAACAAAACACACACACACCCCCTGTGATGACGCAAGATTACGTCAGACATGTTTAGCAGATATATGTTAGCAGAAACAGACTATAGGCCTAGTTGGTTGTTTAGAGAGGCCAATGGGCGCACAGGGCTGACCGGTCACGTGGGACGGTCAGCTGACCACTGAAGCGTGGGCCACTGTTAGGCCGGGAGATCATGATTAGCTAGCGAGGGCAGAAGGTGTTAGGTTGTAGAATGGAGCAGACGTAGTTTTGTAGAGAACAGTTAGTGTTAGGATTGGTCATGGGAGTGCGTAGTAGTAGGTAGCATGTGGTATGAACAGTCAGTAGTAGAAGTAAATAGTACAGTGTAGATCAGTTAGGTAGAAACTTGAACATATATATCATTTTAATAAAGAACAATTATAGTTGAACTTGAACTGTGTGTTATTGGATTCATTCGTTCCGCCTTCTTAAAAATCCCCACCCTCACAACTGGTACAACAAGAAGAACCTCAAACAAAGAAGTCCTTTGTACCATCACACCCTCTCAAACAAAACACACACAACTCCCCTCAAACAAAACACACACACCTCCCCTCAAACAAAACACACACACCTCCCCTCA
The DNA here is from genome assembly GCF_028476545.2 of Physella acuta. Taxonomy (NCBI): domain Eukaryota; kingdom Metazoa; phylum Mollusca; class Gastropoda; family Physidae; genus Physella; species Physella acuta. Next base: position 399,806 of record NW_026731876.1, read on the forward strand.
AACAAAACACACACACCTCCCCTCAAACAAAACACACACACCTCCCCTCAAACAAAACACACACACCTCCCCTCAAACAAAAAACGCACACCTCCCCTCAAACAAAACACACACACCTCCCCTCAAACAAAACACACACACACACCTCCCCTCAAACAAAACACACACACCTCCCCTCAAGCAAAACACACACACCTCCCCTCAAACAAAACACACACACACCTCCCCTCAAACAAAACACACACACCTCCCCTCAAACAAAACACACACACCTCCCCTCAACTTGACATGCATCTGTAAGCACCGATATGTTTCTAATGGTAACTAAAGCCGAAGTTGATCTCAATATTTGACTTCTTGAAACCAAAATACTCTAACATCTCATATTAATTAATTAAGATACAATTAAGAGAAGTCGAAAATTTTCGCTCAAACAAAGACATTGGTACAACAATAGAAAAAAAAAATGATTAGACCTCCAATTATGCGTACACAACGTGTATGCTAGGTCCAAATATGGCTATCTACGTATATATATATATATATATATATATATATATATATATATATATATATATATATGAAACTGTTTAACCAGCATCCAAAACCAAGCTTAATTCGCCCTTATTGATAGTTCAATATTCAACATTGTAAAGTTTTAAATTACAAAAAAAAAGCAACGAACGATGATTTGAGAAGATTTTAAATTACAAAATTTTAAAAACTGTGAGCTTCAGCTTGTAAAAATGTAACAATTGCATCAAAAAATTTCATGTCGAAAACCTGAGGCCGCCTAATAGACACTCGTGTTTATAAATCTGTTTTATCAATGTTTGATGACGTTAAACTCACGTGAGCTCTTACCCAAGGCCTAAATAAAGGTGTGGGTGGGTGGAGGTGGGGTGGAGGTGGGGGCGTGTTCGCTCAAAGCTCCGTTAACAAGCATGATGACAAACGTTTGGTTGGTAAACAATTGATGTGTGGGCTTGTGGGCCGTCATGACATCGAAATGTCGCTAAAATGTCATCAATCATGCGTGGAGAATCACGCATATCAGCTGTGTGCGTGGGGGGTGAGATCTGTTACACGAGCAGAGATGTGTACCACAAGCAGAGATGTGTACCTGTACCACAAGCAGAGATGTGTACCACAAGTAGAGATGTGTACCTGTACCACAAGCAGAGATGTGTACCTGTACCACAAGCAGAGATGTGTACCTGTACCACAAGCAGAGATGTGTACCACAAGCAGAGATGTGTACCACAAGTAGAGATGTGTACCTGTACCACAAGCAGAGATGTGTACCTGTACCACAAGCAGAGATGTGTACCACAAGCAGAGATGTGTACCACAAGCAGAGATGTGTACCTGTACCACAAGCAGAGATGTGTACCACAAGCAGAGATGTGTACCTGTACCACAAGCAGAGATGTGTACCACAAGCAGAGATGTGTACCACAAGTAGAGATGTGTACCTGTACCACAAGCAGAGATGTGTACCACAAGCAGAGATGTGTACCACAAGCAGAGATGTGTACCTGTACCACAAGCAGAGATGTGTACCACAAGCAGAGATGTGTACCACAAGCAGAGATGTGTACCTGTACCACAAGCAGAGATGTGTACCACAAGCAGAGATGTGTACATGTACCACAAGCAGAGATGTGTACCTGTACCACAAGCAGAGATGTGTACCTGTACCACAAGCAGAGATGTGTACCACAAGCAGAGATGTGTACATGTACCACAAGCAGAGATGTGTACCTGTACCACAAGCAGAGATGTGTACCTGTACCACAAGCAGAGATGTGTACCACAAGCAGAGATGTGTACCACAAGCAGAGATGTGTACCTGTACCACAAGCAGAGATGTGTACCTGTACCACAAGCAGAGATGTGTACCTGTACCACAAGCAGAGATGTGTACCACAAGCAGAGATGTGTACCACAAGCAGAGATGTGTACCACAAGCAGAGATGTGTACCACAAGCAGAGATGTGTACCTGTACCACAAGTAGAGATGTGTACCTGTACCACAAGCAGAGATGTGTACCACAAGCAGAGATGTGTACCACAAGCAGAGATGTGTACCACAAGTAGAGATGTGTACCTGTACCACAAGCAGAGATGTGTACCACAAGCAGAGATGTGTACCACAAGTAGAGATGTGTACCTGTACCACAAGCAGAGATGTGTACCACAAGCAGAGATGTGTACCTGTACCACAAGCAGAGATGTGTACCACAAGCAGAGATGTGTACCTGTACCACAAGCAGAGATGTGTACCTGTACCACAAGCAGAGATGTGTACCACAAGCAGAGATGTGTACCTGTACCACAAGCAGAGATGTGTACCTGTACCACAAGCAGAGATGTGTACCTGTACCACAAGCAGAGATGTGTACCTGTACCACAAGCAGAGATGTGTACCACAAGCAGAGATGTGTACCTGTACCACAAGCAGAGATGTGTACCACAGGCAGAGATGTGTACAAGCATAGATGTGTACAAGTAGAGATGTGTACCACAAGCAGAGATGTGTACCACAAGCAGAGATGTGTACCACAAGTAGAGATGTGTACCACAAGTAGAGATGTGTACCACAAGCAGAGATGTGTACCTGTACCACAAGCAGAGATGTGTACCACAAGCAGAGATGTGTACCACAAGCAGAGATGTGTACCTGTACCACAAGCAGAGATGTGTACCACAAGCAGAGATGTGTACCTGTACCACAAGCAGAGATGTGTACCTGTACCACAAGCAGAGATGTGTACCACAAGCAGAGATGTGTACCTGTACCACAAGCAGAGATGTGTACCTGTACCACAAGCAGAGATGTGTACCTGTACCACAAGCAGAGATGTGTACCACAAGCAGAGATGTGTACCTGTACCACAAGCAGAGATGTGTACCTGTACCACAAGCAGAGATGTGTACCTGTACCACAAGCAGAGATGTGTACCACAAGTAGAGATGTGTACCACAAGCAGAGATGTGTACCACAAGCAGAGATGTGTACCACAAGCAGAGATGTGTACCTGTACCACAAGCAGAGATGTGTACCACAAGCAGAGATGTGTACCACAAGCAGAGATGTGTACCTGTACCACAAGCAGAGATGTGTACCTGTACCACAAGCAGAGATGTGTACCACAAGCAGAGATGTGTACCACAAGCAGAGATGTGTACCTGTACCACAAGAAGAGATGTGTACCACAAGTAGAGATGTGTACCACAAGCAGAGATGTGTACCTGTACCACAAGAAGAGATGTGTACCACAAGTAGAGATGTGTACCACAAGCAGAGATGTGTACCTGTACCACAAGAAGAGATGTGTACCACAAGTAGAGATGTGTACCACAAGCAGAGATGTGTACCTGTACCACAAGCAGAGATGTGTACCACAGAGATGTGTACCACAAGTAGAGATGTGTACCACAAGCAGAGATGTGTACCTGTACCACAAGCAGAGATGTGTACCACAGAGATGTGTACCACAAGCAGAGATGTGTACCACAGAGATGTGTACCACAAGTAGAGATGTGTACCTGTACCACAAGAAGAGATGTGTACCACAAGTAGAGATGTGTACCACAAGCAGAGATGTGTACCTGTACCACAAGAAGAGATGTGTACCACAAGTAGAGATGTGTACCACAAGCAGAGATGTGTACCTGTACCACAAGCAGAGATGTGTACCACAGAGATGTGTACCACAAGTAGAGATGTGTACCACAAGCAGAGATGTGTACCTGTACCACAAGCAGAGATGTGTACCACAGAGATGTGTACCACAAGCAGAGATGTGTACCTGTACCACAAGCAGAGATGTGTACCACAGAGATGTGTACCACAAGCAGAGATGTGTACCACAGAGATGTGTACCACAGAGATGTGTACCACAAGCAGAGATGTGTACCACAAGCAGAGATGTGTACCACAAGCAGAGATGTGTACCACAAGTAGAGATGTGTACCACAAGCATAGGTGTGTACATGTACCACAAGTAGAGATGTGTACCTGTACCACAAGCAGAGATGTGTACCACAAGCAGAGGTGTGTACATGTACCACAAGTAGAGATGTGTACCTGTACCACAAGTAGAGATGTGTACCTGTACCACAAGCAGAGATGTGTACCACAAGCAGAGATGTGTACCACAAGAAGAGATGTGTACCACAAGCAGAGATGTGTACCTGTACCACAAGAAGAGATGTGTACCACAAGAAGAGATGTGTACCACAAGTAGAGATGTGTACCTGTACCACAAGCAGAGATGTGTACCACAAGCAGAGATGTGTACCACAAGCAGAGATGTGTACCTGTACCACAAGCAGAGATGTGTACCACAAGTAGAGATGTGTACCTGTACCACAAGTAGAGATGTGTACCTGTACCACAAGTAGAGATGTGTACCACAAGCAGAGATGTGTACCTGTACCACAAGCAGAGATGTGTACAAGGAGAGATGTGTACCACAAGCAGAGATGTGTACCACAAGTAGAGATGTGTACCTGTACCACAAGCAGAGATGTGTACAAGTAGAGATGTGTACCACAAGCAGAGGTGTGTACCACAGGCAGAGATGTGTACCTGTACCACAAGCAGAGATGTGTACCTGTACCACAAGCAGAGATGTGTACCACAGGCAGAGATGTGTACCTGTACCACAAGCAGAGATGTGTACCTGTACCACAAGCAGAGATGTGTACCTGTACCACAAGCAGAGATGTGTACCTGTACCACAAGCAGAGATGTGTACCTGTACCACAAGCATAGATGTGTACAAGTAGAGATGTGTACCACAAGCAGAGATGTGTACCACAAGCAGAGATGTGTACCACAAGCAGAGATGTGTACGTGTACCACAAGCAGAGATGTGTTAAACAAAAGGGACGCTACTCTAACACACACCGCACCAACAATGTAACCAACGACCACATAGGCTTCACTTTCTCGTGATCCCTGCAATGGCTCGCACATTCGGCATTATGTCTAAGCTCACAAGACCTTTCTTAACTCAACTCGAGCTGTCTAAGCTCCACACGTCGAAGCTCCATCCGACCCGCAGAATATACCCGTTTCTGTACAGCTTAGCAGACCATTGATTCTAGGGAAAGCCAAGCAGAAGTTACGGGTCTTAGTTCCAGGGTCACAGACTTCATTACGTCATAGCATCACACACAGATAGACGCCAATTGTCACAATATCACACACAGATAGACGCCTATTGTCACAACATCACATACAGATAAATGCCGATGTTGCGAATATTTCAAGAAATACGTTCAGAACAGAACTGCACCACAAAACATGGGGAAAATAAACCTCAGTAAGTAATAGTTCTATGTATGTCTGTAATTGTACTAAGTCTGTTTGTAATAGTTCTATGTATGTCTGTAATTGTACTAAGTCTGTTTGTAATAGTTCTATGTATGTCTGTAATTGTACTAAGTCTGTTTGTAATAGTTCTATGTCTGTCTGTAATTGTACTAAGTCTGTTTGTAATAGTTCTATGTCTGTAATTGTACTAAGTCTGTTTGTAATAGTTCTATGTCTGTCTGTAATTGTACTAAGTCTGTTTGTAATAGTTCTATGTCTGTAATTGTACTAAGTCTGTTTGTAATAGTTCTATGTCTGTAATTGTACTAAGTCTGTTTGTAATAGTTCTATGTATGTCTGTAATTGTACTAAGTCTGTTTGTAATAGTTCTATGTCTGTAATTGTACTAAGTCTGTTTGTAATAGTTCTATGTCTGTAATTGTACTAAGTCTGTTTGTAATAGTTCTATGTCTGTAATTGTACTAAGTCTGTTTGTAATAGTTCTATGTCTGTAATTGTACTAAGTCTGTTTGTAATAGTTCTATGTCTGTAATTGTACTAAGTCTGTTTGTAATAGTTCTATGTCTGTAATTGTACTAAGTCTGTTTGTAATAGTTCTATGTCTGTAATTGTACTAAGTCTGTTTGTAATAGTTCTATGTATGTCTGTAATTGTACTAAGTCTGTTTGTAATAGTTCTATGTCTGTCTGTAATTGTACTAAGTCTGTTTGTAATAGTTCTATGTCTGTAATTGTACTAAGTCTGTTTGTAATAGTTCTATGTCTGTAATTGTACTAAGTCTGTTTGTAATAGTTCTATGTCTGTAATTGTACTAAGTCTGTTTGTAATAGTTCTATGTATGTCTGTAATTGTACTAAGTCTGTTTGTAATAGTTCTATGTCTGTCTGTAATTGTACTAAGTCTGTTTGTAATAGTTCTATGTCTGTAATTGTACTAAGTCTGTTTGTAATAGTTCTATGTCTGTAATTGTACTAAGTCTGTTTGTAATAGTTCTATGTCTGTAATTGTACTAAGTCTGTTTGTAATAGTTCTATGTATGTCTGTAATTGTACTAAGTCTGTTTGTAATAGTTCTATGTCTGTAATTGTACTAAGTCTGTTTGTAATAGTTCTATGTCTGTAATTGTACTAAGTCTGTTTGTAATAGTTCTATGTCTGTAATTGTACTAAGTCTGTTTGTAATAGTTCTATGTCTGTAATTGTACTAAGTCTGTTTGTAATAGTTCTATGTCTGTAATTGTACTAAGTCTGTTTGTAATAGTTCTATGTCTGTAATTGTACTAAGTCTGTTTGTAATAGTTCTATGTCTGTAATTGTACTAAGTCTGTTTGTAATAGTTCTATGTATGTCTGTAATTGTACTAAGTCTGTTTGTAATAGTTCTATGTCTGTCTGTAATTGTACTAAGTCTGTTTGTAATAGTTCTATGTCTGTAATTGTACTAAGTCTGTTTGTAATAGTTCTATGTCTGTAATTGTACTAAGTCTGTTTGTAATAGTTCTATGTCTGTAATTGTACTAAGTCTGTTTGTAATAGTTCTATGTATGTCTGTAATTGTACTAAGTCTGTTTGTAATAGTTCTATGTCTGTCTGTAATTGTACTAAGTCTGTTTGTAATAGTTCTATGTCTGTAATTGTACTAAGTCTGTTTGTAATAGTTCTATGTCTGTAATTGTACTAAGTCTGTTTGTAATAGTTCTATGTCTGTAATTGTACTAAGTCTGTTTGTAATAGTTCTATGTATGTCTGTAATTGTACTAAGTCTGTTTGTAATAGTTCTATGTCTGTCTGTAATTGTACTAAGTCTGTTTGTAATAGTTCTATGTCTGTAATTGTACTAAGTCTGTTTGTAATAGTTCTATGTCTGTAATTGTACTAAGTCTGTTTGTAATAGTTCTATGTCTGTAATTGTACTAAGTCTGTTTGTAATAGTTCTATGTCTGTAATTGTACTAAGTCTGTTTGTAATAGTTCTATGTCTGTAATTGTACTAAGTCTGTTTGTAATAGTTCTATGTCTGTAATTGTACTAAGTCTGTTTGTAATAGTTCTATGTCTGTAATTGTACTAAGTCTGTTTGTAATAGTTCTATGTCTGTAATTGTACTAAGTCTGTTTGTAATAGTTCTATGTCTGTAATTGTACTAAGTCTGTTTGTAATAGTTCTATGTCTGTAATTGTACTAAGTCTGTTTGTAATAGTTCTATGTCTGTAATTGTACTAAGTCTGTTTGTAATAGTTCTATGTCTGTAATTGTACTAAGTCTGTTTGTAATAGTTCTATGTCTGTAATTGTACTAAGTCTGTTTGTAATAGTTCTATGTCTGTAATTGTACTAAGTCTGTTTGTAATAGTTCTATGTCTGTAATTGTACTAAGTCTGTTTGTAATAGTTCTATGTCTGTAATTGTACTAAGTCTGTTTGTAATAGTACTAAGTCTGTCTTTAATTATTGTTAAGTCAAACTGTCATGGGTGTGTAAGAGTACCCATTACGTCAGGGTGTGTAGGGTTTTTATTAGAGGCCTAGCGAGGGGGGGGGGGCTGGGGTGCGGACCACACCAGGTGACACCATTTAGGGGGTGACACCAAGGCCAAAAATATATGATAATTCCACTTAATTAATTCGAGTGTGAAATGGTATTTTAAGAGGTGCAGATCGAAAGTTTGAGGGCGGGGGAGGGTGCAAATCGAAAATTGAAAGTTTGTCCCCTGGAAGAGTCGTTACGCCTCTGGGGGGTGACACCATTAAGTGCCGCACCCGGTGACACCCGACCTCGCTACGCCACTGGTTCCTATTACGTCAGGGTGTGTAAGGACACCCATTACGTCAGGGTGTCGACCGAACCTATTGAGGCATCGTTTACGGCTAGCCTTTAGGAGACACCTTGTAAGTTACAGCCACAGAAATTTAGCCTTACATACATATTACAGCCTAAAAAACACAGCCTTACAGATTTTGGCCAAAAAAAAAATAACCACAAAAAATTAGCCTGACAGATGAAGATTAACATAATTAGCCTCAAAAAAATTAGCCTTGCAAGATTAGATTTACCGATTTAGACTAAAATATTTAGCCATATTGACGATATAGCCTACAAGATTTAGCGCGTCATAGATTCATCCCTTACAGATGTAGCACTGTTACATTGTGCTGCTTACAGTACCAGCCCATCAGAAGGCCTGGCTACAGCACAAGTCACGTGTTGTCTGACTACAAGTCACGTGATGTCTGACTACAGCACAAGTCACGTGATGTCTGACTACAGCACAAGTCACGTGATGTCTGACTACAGCACAAGTCACGTGATGTCTGACTACAGCACAAGTCACGTGATGTCTGACTACAGCACAAGTCACGTGATGTCTGACTACAGCACAAGTCACGTGATGTCTGACTACAGCACAAATCACGTGATGTCTGACTACAGCACAAGGCACGTGATGTCTGACTACAGCACAAGTCACGTGATGTCTGACTACAGCACAAGTCACGTGATGTCTGACTACAGCACAAGTCACGTGATGTCTGACTACAGCACAAGTCACGTGATGTCTGTCTACAGCACAAATCACGTGATGTCTGACTACAGCACAAGTCACGTGATGTCTGACTACAAGTCACGTGATGTTTGACTACAACACAAGTCACGTGATGTCTGACTACAAGTCACGTGATGTTTGACTACAACACAAGTCACGTGATGTCTGACTACAAGTCACGTGATGTCTGACTACAGCACAAGACCCCCATCTCTTGGTCGCGTGATGTGTGAATCGTGTGCAGGGGAGGAATTGATCTAAAGAAGATTAGCTTATTGATTGGTTATTGAATGTTACTGACGTTTTCTGACAATCACTTTTGTTGCCACGCATTTTGACCTTCTGTGCCGAGGGGCTTGGTGATACACTGTCGTTATATGGTGATACACTGTCGTTATGTGGTGATACACTGTCGTTATGTGGTGATACACTGTCTTTATGTGGTGATACCCTGTCGTTATGTGGTGATACACTGTCGTTATGTGGTGATACACTGTCGTTATGTGGTGATACACTGTTTTATGTGGTAATACCCTGTCGTTATGTGGTGATACACTGTCTTTATGTGGTGATACACTGTCGTTATGTGGTGATACACTGTCTTTATGTGGTGATACACTGTCGTTATGTGGTGATACACTGTCGTTATGTGGTGATACACTGTCGTTATGTGGTGATACACTGTCTTTATGTGGTGATACACTGTCGTTATGTGGTGATACACTGTCGTTATGTGGTGATACACTGTCGTTATGTGCTGATACACTGTTTTATGTGGTGATATCCTGTCGTTATGTGGTGATATACTGTCGTTATGTGGTGATACACTGTCGTTATGTGGTGATACACTGTTTTATGTGGTAATACCCTGTCGTTATGTGGTGATATACTGTCGTTATGTGGTGATACACTGTCGTTATGTGGTGATACACTGTCGTTATGTGGTGATACACTGTCGTTATGTGGTGATACACTGTTTTATGTGGTGATATCCTGTCGTTATGTGGTGATATACTGTCGTTATGTGGTGATACACTGTCGTTATGTGGTGATACACTGTTTTATGTGGTAATACCCTGTCGTTATGTGGTGATATACTGTCGTTATGTGGTGATACACTGTCGTTATGTGGTGATACACTGTCGTTATGTGGTGATACACTGTCGTTATGTGGTGATACACTGTCGTTATGTGGTGATATCCTGTCGTTATGTGGTGATATACTGTTGGACTAATGTCCTGATGTTTTATATTTTCTATGAGAGAACCTAATGAGGACTGAATTGGATGCCTAGGGAAAGTAGATCACAAATTACATTCTATTTTGTACTCAACCTATTTCAGTCTGTTTATAAAATCTTAGGCTTCTCACTATTTGTATATAAGTGTTCTCAGGGGGAGGGGGGGGGATAAATTATAATAGGGATAATTGACAAGTCGGGGGGGGCATGTCTTAGATCAGTAGGGGCAGATTGGGTGGGTCTATATAAAAATGTGTTCTTTTAATAACAAGTTTGTTCGTTAAAATAAAACAAGAAACATTCTCGTACTCTGGTCATCTTAGGTGTCGCGAGATCTAAGCAGGCCAACTTCACGTGAATTTGAAGCTGTTTGTATGAAGTGACTTGAGTTAATTTGAAGCTGTTTGTATGAAATGACTTGAAGTTAATTTGAAGCTGTTTGTATGAAGTGACTTCACGTGGATTGGTTTTACTTAACTAAACACGAAGACAAACACGGCCCTCACAGTATCTCTCAAGTTTGTAAAATAGTTTGTAGAACTTACCTTCATACAAACAGCTTCAAATTCACGTGAAATTGGCCCACTTAGATTTTAAAATAGCTTGTAGAACTTACCTTCGATCGATCGTAATTCAACACAATAAACATCTTATGTCCAACTCAAACATTGAGGCCACACCAATGAATTAAACACACACGGAAAGAAGATCAAAAAGTGCCACCATAATCCACCCAAAGTTCCAGCAGTGAGCAAAGTTCCACCATAATCCAGCAAGTGTAACCAGATATTGGCGGGACCACCTGTTCACTGTCGCCACGCGCGCGTGCGGCGGCTCCCAGCAGACGGTCACAAGTTCGTCTGCTCGAATCATATCTCGCACTGCGCATGACAGGAAGGGGAGACTACTCAAAGTGGCCATGTGGTCTTCTGTTATGGCCGTCAGCTCAAGGTCATCAAGAGCAACCGCACCAACCAACCACTTTGGCAACCACCGCAACCAGTTTACTACACCTCCACAGCGACACATATTTGTACGATAAATTGATCCTCTGCTGCATGTGATGTGTCAGATTTTCTAAACCCAGCCCATTCCATCTTTATTCAGAAGTAAATGTCCTACTGTCATGTGTAATCACATGTTCTACTGTCCTCGCCATAATATTGTCCTGTAATTGAATGTCCTTCTGTCCTGAATATAAAAAAAAAAACACTATAAGAAACAACATTAAAAAGTATGTGTATAAAAAATTCACTAAAAAAACGTTTTGACAACAAGCTTTTGTGTTATAATGCTCTAAAAAATAAAAAGAAAAGAAAAGCGTGCAGAGTTTCTTCCAGTCATCTCTTCGGGGGGACTTAGCCCCCCCCCCCCCCCCGCCCCGAAAAATTTTTACCGCCCCCCCCCCCCCCTCGAACGGAATGAAATTTATATAATTTATATAGAAAATATATACTTTTAACAGTGTCCGAAGAAAGTTAGCCGCCCCCCGCCCCCGAAAATTTCAAGTGCCCCCCCCCCCCCCCCGGAGAAAAAAGTCTGGAAGAAACACTGAAAGCGTGGGTCTCTTCCATTAGTAAAGGTATCTAATAGATAATAAAGTGACCAACGCTTTTCTTTATAGTTATTTAAATAGTAGTGCAATATATATTGAAAGAAATCATGTATTTTCTACTTTTTAGAGCATTATTACATAAATAGCTGGTTATTAAAACGTTTTTTATGAATTTGTTTTTCAGTGCTTTAAATTTTAAAAATTTACAATAGTTACATGACTAAAAACCATTGCGCACCAAATGAGCATGATAAGGCGCGTATAATAGTGCGGAATAGTTGCATAAGACAACATACTAATTTGGACACAATTTTAATTAATTCATAAAAAACTAATTAGGCATTCAATTAGGTCAAATTTAATGTTAGATTGCATTGTATTCATGTCGTGACCCACGTGCCAACTTTTAAACGAATCTGTCATTGAGAAGTGCCCGAAATTTCGCTCGAACGTTTCCATCTATAACGACAGATAGACTGACGACAGACAGAGGAAGCAAGTTAAATAAAAGCTTGTAAAAAAGGAGCGCTCAAATAAAATGGCAACGGCTTGCACTTGGTCTATGGGAACTTCCATTCTAGGTTGTAGTCGAATATCGTTTGGTGTGTCATGTTATCGGTGTGGGGGCGATACTTTCAGTGCGATACTGCGTGGTGTGTCATGTCATGTGTGCAACTTATGGGTATCGATGCTCAATAAATGTGAATGTAAATACTATTTAATGGATATTAATAACAACCTGTATAAAAATATGGGCATCGATACTTTAGAAACATGTGTCTAAATCCTGTGTATTAATGCTCTAGAAATCTGTGTAAATATCGATATTGATAATCTAGGAAGCTATGTGTAGATCCTGTGAATTAATACTCCAAGAATATGTGTGTAAATACTGGGTATCAATACCCAAGAATATGTGATAAAATCATGGGTATCGATACTCTAGAAACCAATGTGTAAATCATAGGTATCGATCCTCTGAGATGACAGAGCGAAGCGGCAATTGTTCAACAAATCCCTGGGCTCCTTAAAGATCGCTGGAATATTGCAGCATACTTTATCTTGCAGCATACTTTATGTTGCACCATACTTTATCTTGCAGCATACTTTATGTTGCACCATACTTTAAGCATATTTTGAATGTAAATAAAATTCATGTGTACGGTAAGACAATAAATTTAGACGCCGTCATTTTTTGTAGATAAATAAATTGTGTTTTTCGACCTTTTATTTTAGTTGATGTGTTTCATGTAGTCATTTCGTGTTTCATGTAGTCTTTCTTGTGTTTTATGTAATCATTTCGTGTTTCATGTAGACATTTGGTGTTTCATGTAGTCATTTCGTGTTTCATGTAGTCATTTCGTGTGTTTCATGTAGTCATTTCGTGTTTCATGTAGTCATTTCGTGTTTCATGTAGTCATTTCGTGTGTTTCATGTAGTCATTTCGTGTTTCATGTAGTCATTTCGTGTGTTTCATGTAGTCATTTCGTGTGTTTCAAGCAGTGATTCTAAGATTGTGTAGCAGTATATCTTGTAGACTGCCTGAGGCTCTATCGTGATTCTAGATGCCTTTTGTTGACGTGATCCTGTTTTAGCACCAAAGGTAGTGACGTCATGCACCCAAATTCCCCCCCCCCCCCCCTTCTCTATGAGAGAATGTTAGGTACACATTTGACGGCTGGCTTGTCTATCACAAGTGATCTATTGAGTTCTCTCAGTGTTAACATTACGACAAGTTAGTGGCACATAGAACTAACTCAATCAATATCGCATTGAATATATGTCCATCCAATCAACCATTTGGCTAGATTAGAGAACCAGCAAGTCAAGACGCCGGGCTTTGTGACGATGAGGAAAAGTAAAACATCTTAGACTTAGAGGCTTGATTAGATGGGGAAAGAGTGTCAAGTCATTTTAATGGTGTCAAGTTTTTTTAACTTGGTTAAGTCTTATGTTGACCTGTGTAAAGTCTTATGTTGACCTGTGTAAAATCTTGACCTGTGTAAAGTCTTATGTTGACCTGTGTAAAATCTTGATCTGTGTAAAATCTTGACCTGTGTAAAGTCTTATGTTGTCCTGTGTAAAATCTTGACCTGTGTAAAATCTTGACCTGTGTAACGTCTTATGTTGACCTGTGTAAAATCTTGACCTGTGTAACGTCTTATGTTGACCTGTGTAAAATCTTGACCTGTGTAAAGTCTTATGTTGACCTGTGTAAAATCTTGACCTGTGTAAAATCTTGACCTGTGTAAAATCTTGACCTGTGTAAAATCTTGACCTGTGTAAAATCTTGACCTGTGTAAAATATTGACCTGTGTAAAATCTTGACCTGTGTAAAATCTTGACCTGTGTAAAATCTTGACCTGTGCAAAGAGTTAGTTTGACCAGGCTGAGTCACCAACCAGATGTTACCCACCCCGTCTGTTTCATGTAATGACTTGTCATACGAACATATTGCGTGTCATCTTTTTCATGTCATCTGTTTCATACACGTTTTTACGTCTAGACCAGCGTGTCTCAAATATTTTTACGTCTAGACCAACGTGTCTCAAATATTTTTACGTCTAGACCAGCGTGTCTCAAATAGTTTTACGTCTAGACCAGCGTGTCTCAAATATTTTTACGTCTAGACCAGCGTGTCTCAAATATTTTTACGTCTAGACCAACGTGTCTCAAATATTTGTACGTCTAGACCTGCGTGTCTCAAATATTTTTACGTCTAGACCAGCGTGTCTCAAATTTTTTTACGTCTAGACCAACTTGTCTCAAACTATTTAGATGTAGACCATCAGTTGTCTATCATTGAATTCTCTCACATACCACTTTCTACTTCCTCTGCACACCATTAAGGTAGAGCCAATGAGATGCACTGAACGCGAACTTCACCGTACACGATTTCTCTTGAGTCAACGTCTCATGTATCACGACCAGAAACAGTTGCATTGTGAAACCGGCAAAAATGAGTTGACACTAAGCTTATGGAAAATTGAGGGGGCAGCACAGGGCAAAGTGCTGAACGGAGTTTTAATTAAAGGTGTCAGATTGTGGCTTCAAACTGTAACTGTAGTTGAGAGTTTGCCGATCTAAAATAAATCTGTAGTCAGGCGAAACAGATCAATTTAAATAAAGCGGGGGTGGTCTCCACTAAACTTTCTCGAATATTCTTATATAACACCACGGGGAATGCAAATCTGGATATAGACATGATTTTTAAATCAGTTTTTAATTACTTAAACTTTTTAAAATAGAATAGAATGTGGTAGAAAAAAAGAATCGCGCACGAAGTGAACGCCAAACAATCTGTGTATAATAATGCGAAATATTATTAGTACTTTATAAATTCACATGCATTTTTTGAGACATCGGAAACAGCGTAAATTACTACTTCCCATTAACGGAAATAACTCTAAATTTGACAGAATGCAAATAATTAGATCGTTTACTTACATGTGAAATTTTATCCATCAATCAGAAACAGTACTCAAGTTACAGGATTTTGAAAAATTGAAAGTAGAATAAGCTCCTCTTCCGGTTACCGGAAATCGCTGAAAGGTTGATACAGATCTACAGATTTGATATAATTGCTTAATTTCATCAACCTAGCTGTAACGGCACTCGTTATCATGTTCACAGACATACACACATGCACACGTACACACGCACGGACAAAATTGCAAAACTATGTTTTTCCGAGGTGTAATACGTCGAAATTTGTGAAAATACTTCCTCTGTACTTCGTATACGAGAAAGTAAAAAAAAAAATATTTTTACTGTGATCAAAAACTAAAAACCAACATGTCAGCAAATGTGGGGGGTATCAGGTGGGATGTGTTGTGGTGGGGGGGGGGGGGGTGTTATGGTCAGGTGGGGGTGTTAAGGTCAGGTGGGGGATGTTATGGTCAGGTGGGGGTGTTATGGTCAGGTGGGGGTGTTATGGTCAGGTGGGGGTGTTATGGTCAGGTGGGGGTGTTATGGTCAGGTGGGGGTGTTATGGTCAGGTGGGGGTGTTATGGTCAGGTGGGGGGTGTTATGTTCAGGTGGGGGTGTTAAGGTCAGGTGGGGGTGTTATGGTCATGTGTGTGTGGTATAACCCTAACCCTAGCACCAGTCTTTACTGCCAGTTTTTAATGCGAGTGGTGTCAACCGATGCTGCACCCCCCCCCCCCGACCCCCCTCCCTTCTCCGCCCCACTGGATACTGTCGTGTGTGACATCACACACCACCATGAACACATGAGTCACCAGACAATATGCAACTTGTCAAACTGAACGTTTTTACAAGGCTGCTGTTAGGTTTACTATTACATGCCACTCCACCCCCCCCCCCCACGGCTTAACCAACCCCCCACCCCCACCCCACCCCTATCACAAATACACCAGCTGTAGAATTCAGCACTCAGTCTGAAGCGGGTCAAGTTTCCACTAAATGCTCAAATTCATTTCTAAACAACGAGTGTCAATTAGCGTTGTAATTCATTAGCGTGATGTCACCCATATGGAGTCGCCTGGTGTTCACGTGACACTGAAGTACGGGCCAAACGTATTTCTCCAGATCGTCTGCTACTCCTCTCCCCAGGAATTATGCCACGTCTGGCCCTGGAAACTTCATCAATCGCTGAGGGCCTTAGGGTCGTGAGGTGGACTAGAGGCGTGCGATTAACGAGGGGTGGACGCCGTGTGGACTAGAGTGACCGGTGCTTGATCTGTCAGTCTGGCATAAGTCTGCTACTCCAATATGTCTGGATCAGGCGGGAGGGGGAGGGAGTTGGTAGTACAAAACGTGGAGACTAGATGATCCAGGGTTCAAATCTTGGGTCGGTAACTTTCGTGTCACATAGATCTATCAACTGCTAACAAATCAAAACATTTTAAAGCGATTCGCATATAGGACATCCACATCTTTTATAGAGAAAACAAATTTACGTGTGGGGCAAGATTTTTGTGTGAGACCAGACTGTGTGAGACCAGACTGTGTGAGACCAGACTGTGTGAGACCAGACTGTGTGAGACCAGACTGTGTGAGACCAGACTGTGTGAGACCAGACTTCTGTGTGTGAGACCAGACTGTGTGAGACCAGACTGTGTGAGACCAGACTGTGTGAGACCAGACTGTGTGAGACCAGACTGTGTGAGACCAGACTGTGTGAGACCAGACTGTGTGAGACCAGACTTCTGTGTGTGAGACCAGACTGTGTGAGACCAGACTGTGTGAGACCAGACTGTGTGAGACCAGACTATGTGAGACCAGACTGTGTGAGACCAGACTGTGTGAGACCAGACTGTGTGAGACCAGACTGTGTGAGACCAGACTGTGTGAGACCAGACTGTGTGAGACCAGACTGTGTGAGACCAGACTGTGTGAGACCAGACTGTGTGAGACCAGACTGTGTGAGACCAGACTGTGTGAGACCAGACTGTGTGAGACCAGACTGTGTGAGACCAGACTGTGTGAGACCAGACTGTGTGAGACCAGACTGTGTGAGACCAGACTGTGTGAGACCAGACTGTGTGAGACCAGACTGTGTGAGACCAGACTGTGTGAGACCAGACTATGTGAGACCAGACTGTGTGAGACCAGACTGTGTGAGACCAGACTGTGTGAGACCAGACTTCTGTGTGTGAGACCAGACTTTGTGAGACCAGACTGTGTGAGACCAGACTGTGTGAGACCAGACTGTGCGAGACCAGACTGTGTGAGACCAGACTGTGTGAGACCAGACTGTGTGAGACCAGACTTCTGTGTGTGAGACCAGACTGTGCGAGACCAGACTGTGTGAGACCAGACTGTGTGAGACCAGACTGTGTGAGACCAGACTGTGTGAGACCAGACTGTGTGAGACCAGACTTCTGTGTGTGAGACCAGACTATGTGAGACCAGACTGTGTGAGACCAGACTGTGTGAGACCAGACTGTGTGAGACCAGACTGTGTGAGACCAGACTGTGTGAGACCAGACTGTGTGAGACCAGACTTCTGTGTGTGAGACCAGACTTCTGTGTGTGAGACCAGACTGTGTGAGAGCAGACTGTGTGAGACCAGACTGTGTGAGACCAGACTTCTGTGTGTGAGACCAGACTGTGTGAGACCAGACTGTGTGAGACCAGACTGTGTGAGACCAGACTGTGTGAGACCAGACTGTGTGAGACCAGACTGTGTGTGAGACCAGACTGTGTGAGACCAGACTTCTGTGTGTGAGACCAGACTTTGTGAGACCAGACTGTGTGAGACCAGACTGTGTGAGACCAGACTGTGTGAGACCAGACTGTGTGAGACCAGACTTCTGTGTGTGAGACCAGACTGTGTGAGACCAGACTGTGTGAGACCAGACTGTGTGAGACCAGACTGTGTGACACCAGACTGTGTGAGACCAGACTGTGTGAGACCAGACTGTGTGAGACCAGACTGTGTGAGACCAGACTGTGTGAGACCAGACTGTGTGAGACCAGACTGTGTGAGACCAGACTGTGTGAGACCAGACTGTGTGAGACCAGACTGTGTGAGACCAGACTGTGTGAGACCAGACTGTGTGAGACCAGACTGTGTGAGACCAGACTTCTGTGTGTGAGACCAGACTGTGTGAGACCAGACTGTGTGAGACCAGACTGTGTGAGACCAGACTGTGTGAGACCAGACTGTGTGAGACCAGACTGTGTGAGACCAGACTGTGTGAGACCAGACTGTGTGAGACCAGACTGTGTGAGACCAGACTGTGTGAGACCAGACTTCTGTGTGTGAGACCAGACTATGTGAGACCAGACTGTGTGAGACCAGACTGTGTGAGACCAGACTGTGTGAGACCAGACTGTGTGAGACCAGACTTCTGTGTGTGAGACCAGACTGTGTGAGACCAGACTGTGTGAGACCAGACTGTGTGAGACCAGACTGTGTGAGACCAGACTGTGTGAGACCAGACTGTGTGAGACCAGACTGTGTGAGACCAGACTGTGTGAGACCAGACTGTGTGAGACCAGACTGTGTGAGACCAGACTTCTGTGTGTGAGACCAGACTATGTGAGACCAGACTGTGTGAGACCAGACTGTGTGAGACCAGACTGTGTGAGACCAGACTGTGTGAGACCAGACTGTGTGAGACCAGACTGTGTGAGACCAGACTGTGTGAGACCAGACTGTGTGAGACCAGACTGTGTGAGACCAGACTGTGTGTGTGTGAGACGAGATTTCCACTTCGCCCAAGATAAACCCTATGCCGGAGCCTAAAATGAACTCGGAAATTCCCAAGACGTTTTAAACCACCTTCCATTTTCCCTGGGGAAATTTCTATCTCGCCTTTCCCCCCCCCCCCCCCCCCCCGCCCGGCCCGGGAACTGCTGGGTGAGGAAAAGGGCCTATTATCTCCCCGCCCAAGACCCCCTCCAAATTTCGATCCACCCAAATTTAAAAGTTTATCTAGTATTTCCTTTTTTACAGTTATACCCAGCTTAACATCGAACTTTACACTCGGTAACAACCTTCAAGGTTTAGCTAACAATCTAATACACGGGTTCCCAACCTGGGGGTCGCGACCCCCCTGGGGGTCGCGAAGGGCTTTCTGGGGGGTCGCCAAATGGTATACTAAACCTTAGTAATTTGAAACAAAACATAAATATTTAGAAGAATTTTTGAAATTCGGCTTTACTAACATCACTGGAATTCAAATAGAGAAGAAGCAAAGCGTACTGTACAAAGTTGTTCTCAGTCACGAGTTTATGAAATCTTCAAAACTAAAACGTCATTTGAGACGAGTCATTCGAAACACACCAAAAAAGATATGGAGTTCTTTCGTCGGTATGAAGCTAGCTGCAACCGTCAGAGACTTGATCGAACAGGAAGTTTTCACCAAGGAAACACAGCATTAGTGCAAGCATCACATGAAGTCGCGACAGAAAATGCCAAGCAAAAAAAAACAAAAACACAATAGGAGCAAATCTCATCAAACGCTGCATGTTGAAGATGGTGAAGTTAATTCTTACATGTCCGTAGATGTTAAATAACACATTTTTATTGAAATTAAGCTTTCACCATTGTTTGCTTTTCAAGTTGATAAATCAACAGACGTGAGTTCGTGTTCACAGTTGCTGGTCTTTGTCTATATTCATTCAGATGATAGCAAAGAAGAGTTGCTCTTTTGTGAAGATAGCATGGAGAAAATAAAAACGTTTTTTTTTTAAATTGGATTATTAAAATGGGTTAAAACGGCTGTGAGGGTTTGTACGGATGGTGCACCATCTATGTTTAGGTCAAAATCGGGCTTTCAGAAAGCAGAAAAGATTTAGCTCCCTAACCACTGCCCTCACCAATCGCCATCAAGACTCCATTGCTAGTATAAGTCGTAAATTATATAAAATCTGGAGCCTTCAAAGAACTGAGCAAAAACATTAATAAAGATCACGAGGTTCTGCTCTTCTACACTACAGTGCGCTGGCTGTCAAACGAATTGTTGTGAATCGTGTTTTTGCATTGAAATCTGAAATCAAATTGTTCTTGGAAATGCAAAGGAAACAAGACCTTTTGGTATACTTAAAACAACATAGAGTGGTTGGAGAGAGTATCATACCTAGCAGATGTGTTCGAACCTCAACATAAGCATAACCTGAAGCTTCAGGGAAAATGAGCGAATATTATCACTTTCCATGATAATCTCGAGGCATTTTTATCAAAGCTGCAAAATCGGCGAAGAAAATAAATCTTGGAAATATTGTAAATTTGAGAAACTCTGCAGTGTGGTAGATGAATCTAATTGTGAGATAATTAAAATTTTGAAAGAAGAAATTTCTGGGCATCTTGAATCTATTGAAAACGAACTGCAGCGCTATTTCTCTGAGCTGAAAAAAAAATCTGCAGTGACGCTTTATCCATTCTCTTCTTCCCTTGATGTTGCCAGCATTCCCGATGAATTACAAGATGAATTCTTTGATTTGCAGAATGATTTCAAGTAAGATGAAAAACTTCAGACACAATTTTGGTGTAGTATTAACAATTTATATCCAAACGTAAAATTGATTGACTTTTCGAGAATATAATTTTATTTTGAAAACTATTTTTTGATTAAAACACAATTAAGATAATGATAATGACATAGGTTGGCGTTAACAAAAAAATACTTTAAAAAAATTAACCGCGAATGTTTAGTGAATAGTATGCAATTTTACTCATGGTATTAAAACAGTTATCAAGAGTAGTTCATATTTAAAGTCTACTAGAAAATCTTATTTTTGCGCTTATTAGTTTCCATACTAATTTCGGCTTTTTAATTTTATGGGGGTCGCGGGTCACTTAATTTTTATAAAAGGGGGTCGCCACTCGAAAAAGGTTGGGAACCACTGATCTAATATAAAAGGTTTAATTCTGTAGGTGGCGGGCGGACGGGCCCGTGATTACAAAGAAATATAGTTTAAAAAAATAATTCTTGATCGCCATAGTGTAAAATATCTAAATTGTTCATTATCTGAATCAATGATTTAAAAAGTTAATGTTGAAGGTGCAAAACAAATTTCATTTTTCAAACGTATACGGCATGTGCATTCAAATAATTAAAGAAAATGTATTACCCTTCAAAAAATGTTAATTGTGTCTGAAAATTATTTTCATTAAGTCCTTACCACAAATTACGTCCCTTGATAAATGAGTAAAACACAATTACTTCCCTTTAATAAAACCATTACATCGGGGTGTGGGGGGGGGAATACTTTTTATTACTTTGTTTTAGTGTTGGGAAAACATAATTGCATAAGTAGCGTGTATTGATAAAGTACAATGTGGTAAGTAAAACACAGATATTTTAAATACTGCCTTTTAATTATTTTATACACTGAACGTACTGTTTACTAAATATTATTTGTAATCAATAACAGTTTAGAAGCCAGCTGCTAAATGTACTCTATGTTTACTTCTATCTCCGTTTGCGGATAAGCTTGGGGTATTACAGTCATTCGCCTAAATTGAATCAGGTGCGTCCGCCGGCGCCCGGCAGGGTTCGATTTTGCGCCCTTGGGCTATCCTGTGTGCGCTATGGTGCATAATTTCATGTTAAACTGTGCGATAGACAATGGATAACAAAGGTTACCATATTATTTAACTGAATTGAATCTGGGTGTCCTCCAGCACCCCGATAGGGTGCAATTTGGCGCCCCGGGCCTTCCCGTGTTCGCTATGGCGTCTACGCTCATTTAAGTGAGTGCAAAAGGCTATGGATAAGTTGGGGTACTATAGTCGTTTACTAAGTTGAATCAGGCGGTCCGCCGGCGCCCCAACATGGTGCGATTTGGCGCTTTTTTGTTTGTGTTTGAGTTTGTATTTGTGTTTGTGTTTGCGTTATGTTTGCGGTTTTTTTATGGATTAGCGCTTGTGGTTAGGTTTGTGTTTACGTTTGGATTTGGGTTCGCTTTCGTATGCT
The DNA here is from genome assembly GCF_028476545.2 of Physella acuta. Lineage (NCBI taxonomy): Eukaryota > Metazoa > Mollusca > Gastropoda > Physidae > Physella > Physella acuta. The sequence goes on from NW_026731876.1 coordinate 421,875, forward strand.
TTTTTGTTTGTGTTTTCGTTTGTGTTTGTATTGGTGTTTGCGTTTGTGTTATGTTTGCGTTCTTTTTATGGTTTTTATTGGTTGTGGTTAAGGTAGTTTAGAAAAGTAATATATTTACTAAACCCGGACAAAGCAGGGTATATGCTGCTTAATAAACAAAGAAGTCATGGTCCTTTACAGATATGTTTTTCATAGAGGTCAGTGCAGGGCCTGGCTGGGACGGCTGGTTCTACACCCCACACCACCGTATCCCACACCCCCGTATCCCACACTCCCGTATCCCACACTCCCTATCCCACACATCCCTGTCCCCCACACACTCCCTGCCCCACACCACTATGTACACCTGATATAAAAACTTCCGCGGGGTAGGAAATATCAGCGGCGTCAATGAAGCGTGACAAGTGACCTAGATTGCTAATCTGTGAAGCGTGAAAGATGGATCCGATTCTGTGACGTCATCCAGTTAACTGGTCCATCCTGTCAGTTACCTCAGTTACCTCAGTTCTCATTACACGGGAGTGGGGTTAGTAAAGTCACATCAGTAGGGTGCTGTGGGGGGGGGGGGTGGGGGGGGGGGGGGAGTCAACCAGATCTGATCGATAACTCATAAGCTCTCCCAGCGGCTTTATTTATGCTCAAGTTGTCTACCGTGGTCACACCTCACTGACGATATCATCTACCTCAGATTGGCCGGCCAAAGTCCGAAATCAAGTGAAGCTTCGGACTTTGGTCGGCCAATGGAAGGCTATATTTGCCATTGCGTGGTTTGGCCGACTTCGGGCTTTAACCATAATATATATATATATACTAGCCGTCCCGGCCAGGCCCTGCTCTGGCTTCTGTGAAAAACCTTTCTGTTAAAGACCATTACCTGTGTGTTTAGTAATCATCACAAACCCGGCATTGCACACCCAAACCAAAACCAAAACAACAAAACGCAAACATAACGCTAGCACAATTACAAATACAAACGAAAACAAAAACCTAACAACTAACCCAACCTTAACCACAAACACCAATACGAACACAAAAAAAAAAAAAAAACGAAAAAGCAAACGAAAACAAACCAAATCCAAATGCAAAACCAACCACAAACCCAAAGAAAAAAACACAAACGAAAAAACAAACGAAAACAAACCAAATACAAACGCAAAACCAACCACAAACACAAATACAAACACAAACGCAAAGAAGATAAAACACAAACGAAAACGAAAAAAGAAAGAACAAAAACGAACCAAATCAAAACGCAACCACTAACGCAAACCCAACCTAAACACAAAGAAAACACTAACGCGAACATAAACGCACAGTGCTCGGAGTCTAGCCCGGGGCGGAATCGCCTGTTTCAGCTTAATAAACGACTATAGTACCCCAACTTATTCATAGTCTTTTGCACTCACTTTAATGAACGTAGGCGCGAAACCGAACACGGGAGGCCCGGGACCCCAAATAGCACCCTGTCTGGGCGCCAGAGGACGCACCATGACGTCACCGCCTGATTGAACTTAGTAAACGACTATAGTACATAACTTATTCATAGTCTTTTGAACTCACGCGAACGTATATACCATAGCGTACACCGGAAGGCCTGGGGCGCCAAATAGCACCCTGTCGGGGTGCCGGAGGACGCCCGGATTTGATTCACTTAAAGACTATAGTAACCTTTCTTACCCATAGTCTATCGCACTGTTAAAAACAAAACTATGCAGCATAGCGCTCACATGATAGCCCAGGGTGCCAAATCGAACCGTGCAAGGGCGCCGGCGGACGCGCCTGTTTCAATTTAGTGAACAAAAATGATAATACTCCAAGCTTATCCGTAAATGGAAAGAAATAAACATATAGGATTTGTAGGACCTGGCTTATTAAATGTTATTGATTTTAAAAAAAAAAATATTGAACAGTATGTTCAGTGTATAGAATAAATAAAAGGCAGTGTTAAAAATACCTAACGACATTGCACTTAATCAATCCCCGCTAATTTTGTAATTATTTTTTTTTTTCTTAACACCAAAAACAAAGTAATAAAATGTAAATTCTTTCTTCTTAAGATTTTTTTTTATTAAAGGGAAGTAACTGTGCAGTCAATACATTTCCGACACAATTTTAGAAATTTTATAAACGTCGATACACTTTTTAAAATTTTTATGTCGCGTTCATAATTGAAAATTATTTTTCTAAGTAAATAGAATGAAAATTGTTTTTAAAGACTTTCAATGGTAATTTTTTGACTCGTAAATTTAGACTGTGAGCACGATAAAAAATCTAACACTTAAATCCATAGAACTGTCAACGACAAACTTTTTTGCCACACGTTACAGAACTGAGCTTTATATATTAGATATATATATATATATATATATATATATATATATATATATATATATATATATATATATATATATATATTGTTGGGGGGCAGACACTTGTAAAAGGATATATTTTCTATAAAAATTCTATTTCGTTCGGGGGAGGGGCGGTAGAATTTCTTCGGGGGACGGGGGGACGAGTGGCGTCCTCCCCTCGAAGAAATGCCTGGAAGAAACTCTGATCCATATCAGTTCTCTTTCTTGAATTGTCAGGGGAGATAACCTAGCCCATGGTGTCAACGACACAGGGGAGACAACCTCTCAGCTAGACGGCGTGGAGTGACACGTTGGCAGCTAACGGGTTCTCTAATTAATTACAATCAATCAGATTTTTTTAAAATCAGAATTGTGGTGTGATCGAAATAATAGCATAGTGGAGTGGGTGGATAGGGTTAGGGTTAGGGTTAGGGTTAGGGTTAGGGTTAGGGTGACACTGTGGGGTGGGTGGATTATTTTGGTGGCACTGTGGGGTGGGTGGATTATTTTGGTGGCACTGTGGGGTGGGTTATTTTGGTGGCACTGTGGGGTGGGTTATTTTGGTGGCACTGTGGGGTGGGTGGATTATTTTGGTGGCACTGTGGGGTGGGTGGATTATTTTGGTGGCACTGTGACGTGAGTGGATTATTTTGGTGGCACTGTGGGGTGGGTGGATTATTTTGGTGGCACTGTGGGATGGATGGATTATTTTGGTGGCACTGTGACGTGAGTGGATTATTTTGGTGGCACTGTGGGGTGGGTGGATTATTTTGGTGGCACTGTGGGGTGGGTGGATTATTTTGGTGGCACTGTGGGGTGGGTGGATTATTTTGGTGGCACTGTGACGTGAGTGGATTATTTTGGTGGCACTGTGGGGTGGGTGGATTATTTTGGTGGCACTGTGGGGTGGGTGGATTATTTTGGTGACACTGTGGGGTGGGTGGATTATTTTGGTGGCACTGTGGGGTGGGTGGGTTATTTTGGTGGCACTGTGGGGTGGGTGGATTATTTTGGTGGCACTGTGGGGTGGGTGGATTATTTTGGTGGCACTGTGGGGTGGGTGGATTATTTTGGTGACACTGTGACGTGAGTGGATTATTTTGGTGGCACTGTGGGGTGGGTGGATTATAGGGTTAGGGTTAGGGTTAGGGTTAGGGTTAGGGTTAGGGTGACACTGTGGGGTGGGTGGATTATTTTGGTGGCACTGTGGGGTGGGTGGATTATTTTGGTGGCACTGTGGGGTGGGTTATTTTGGTGGCACTGTGGGGTGGGTTATTTTGGTGGCACTGTGGGGTGGGTGGATTATTTTGGTGGCACTGTGGGGTGGGTGGATTATTTTGGTGGCACTGTGACGTGAGTGGATTATTTTGGTGGCACTGTGGGGTGGGTGGATTATTTTGGTGGCACTGTGGGATGGATGGATTATTTTGGTGGCACTGTGACGTGAGTGGATTATTTTGGTGGCACTGTGGGGTGGGTGGATTATTTTGGTGGCACTGTGGGGTGGGTGGATTATTTTGGTGGCACTGTGGGGTGGGTGGATTATTTTGGTGGCACTGTGACGTGAGTGGATTATTTTGGTGGCACTGTGGGGTGGGTGGATTATTTTGGTGGCACTGTGGGGTGGGTGGATTATTTTGGTGACACTGTGGGGTGGGTGGATTATTTTGGTGGCACTGTGGGGTGGGTGGGTTATTTTGGTGGCACTGTGGGGTGGGTGGATTATTTTGGTGGCACTGTGGGGTGGGTGGATTATTTTGGTGGCACTGTGGGGTGGGTGGATTATTTTGGTGACACTGTGACGTGAGTGGATTATTTTGGTGGCACTGTGGGGTGGGTGGATTATTTTGGTGGCACTGTGGGGTGGGTGGATTATTTTGGTGGCACTGTGACGTGAGTGGATTATTTTGGTGGCACTGTGGGGTGGGTGGATTATTTTGGTGGCACTGTGGGGTGGGTGGATTATTTTGGTGGCACTGTGGGGTGGGTGGATTATTTTGGTGGCACTGTGGGGTGGGTGGATTATTTTGGTGGCACTGTGGGGTGGGTGGATTATTTTGGTGGCACTGTGGGGTGGGTGGATTATTTTGGTGACACTGTGGGGTGGGTGGATTATTTTGGTGGCACTGTGGGGTGGGTGGATTATTTTGGTGGCACTGTGGGGTGGGTGGATTATTTTGGTGGCACTGTGGGGTGGGTGGATTATTTTGGTGGCACTGTGGGGTGGGTGGATTATTTTGGTGGCACTGTGGGGTGGGTGGATTATTTTGGTGCCACTGTGGGGTGGGTGGATTATTTTGGTGGCACTGTGGGGTGGGTGGATTATTTTGGTGGCACTGTGGGGTGGGTGGATTATTTTGGTGGCACGGTGGGGTGGATTATTTTGGTGGCACTGTGGGGTGGGTGGATTATTTTGGTGACACTGTGACGTGAGTGGATTATTTTGGTGGCACTGTGACGTGAGTGGATTATTTTGGTGGCACTGTGGGGTGGGTTATTTTGGTGGCACTGTGGGGTGGGTGGATTATTTTGGTGGCACTGTGGAGTATGTGGATTATTTTGGTGGCACTGTGGGGTGGGTGGATTATTTTGGTGGCACTGTGGGGTGGGTGGATTATTTTGGTGGCACTGTGGGGTGGGTGGATTATTTTGGTGGCACTGTGGGGTGGGTGGATTATTTTGGTGGCACTGTGGGGTGGGTGGATTATTTTGGTGGCACGGTGGGGTGGATTATTTTGGTGGCACTGTGGGGTGGGTGGATTATTTTGGTGGCACTGTGGGGTGGGTGGATTATTTTGGTGGCACTGTGGGGTGGGTGGATTATTTTGGTGGCACTGTGGGGTGGGTGGATTATTTTGGTGGCACGGAGGGGTGGATTATTTTGGTGGCACTGTGGGGTGGGTGGATTATTTTGGTGGCACTGTGGAGTGGGTGGATTATTTTGGTGGCACTGTGGGGTGGGTGGATTATTTTGGTGGCACTGTGGGGTGGGTGGATTATTTTGGTGGTACTGTGGGGTGGGTGGATTATTTTGGTGGCACTGTGGGGTGGGTGGATTATTTTGGTGACACTGTGGAGTGGGTGGATTATTTTGGTGGCACTGTGGGGTGGGTGGATTATTTTGGTGGCACTGTGGGGTGGGTGGATTATTTTGGTGGCACTGTGGGGTGGGTGGATTATTTTGGTGGCACTGTGGGGTGTTTGGATTATTTTGGTGACACTGTGACGTGAGTGGATTATTTTGGTGACACTGTGGGGTGGGTGGATTATTTTGGTGGCACTGTGGGGTGGGTGGATTATTTTGGTGGCACTGTGGGTTGGGTGGATTATTTTGGTGGCACTGTGGGGTGGGTTATTTTGGTGGCACTGTGGGGTGGGTGGATTATTTTGGTGGCACGGTGGGGTGGATTATTTTGGTGGCACTGTGGGGTGGGTGGATTATTTTGGTGGCACTGTGGAGTGGGTTATTTTGGTGGCACTGTGGGGTGGGTGGATTATTTTGGTGGCACGGTGGGGTGGATTATTTTGGTGACACTGTGGGGTGGGTGGATTATTTTGGTGGCACTGTGGGGTGGGTGGATTATTTTGGTGGCACTGTGGGGTGGGTGGATTATTTTGGTGGCACTGTGGGGTGGGTGGATTATTTTGGTGGCACTGTGGGGTGGGTGGATTATTTTGGTGGCACTGTGGGGTGGGTGGATTATTTTGGTGGCACTGTGGGGTGTTTGGATTATTTTGGTGACACTGTGACGTGAGTGGATTATTTTGGTGGCACTGTGGGGTGGGTGGATTATTTTGGTGGCACTGTGGGGTGGGTGGATTATTTTGGTGGCACTGTGGGGTTGTTGAGTTAGGCTCGTGAACCTTATGTTTGATAAAACTGTTCCGAGATCGTTTTTACTTTCTCGTATATACGAAGTATAGAGAAAGTATTGTAATCGTGCACAAAAATAACATGAAATTTTGACCGTTTTCACCGTTTTACTCCTCAGTCCTTCATCACATTCGAAGTATAGAGGACTTATTTTAATCGGGCAAAAATTATCAATCCAGATTTATCAAAATTAAGAGGTTTTATGCGTAATCCAGTCTGAAAAACTGGGCTTTGCAATTCTGTCCGTATGTCTGTGTGTCTGTCTGTCCGTGTGTAAACACGATAACTTGAGTACCGTTACAGCTAGGTTGATGAAATTTCATATATAAGTATTTTATCAAAATCATAGATCCGTATCAACTTTTGTGCGATTTTCGATTACCGGAAGTGGTACTTTTTCTACTTTGAATTTTTCAAAAGCAGATAACTTGAGTACTATTTCAGATAGATAAATGAAATTTCACATGTAAGTAAAAGATTTAATTCTCTACCTTCTGTTAAATTTTGAGTAATTTCCATTGACCGGAAGTAGTAATTTACGCTACTTCCGATTTCTCAAAAAACGAATGTAAATTAGTACTAATAATATTGCGCACTATTGTGCACTTTTTTATTTGGCGTTCACTTGGTGTGCAATTCTTTTGTCTACGAGATTTTATTCTATTTTTAAAACTTTAAGTATTTAAAATGGATTAAAAATCATGTCTATAGCCCGAGTTCCCATCCCCTGTTGTTTTATATAAGAATATTCGAGAAAGTTTAGGGGAGATCACTCCCGGTTTATTACTTAGATGTGAATTGTTTTTAATATTCAATAAACATGTTTATTTATAGATCACGTATATTTATTATGGGCGGCCATAGGTGCCATGCTTTTATAATGTAACTAGTCGTCGGTACCCGTGACACGTGAATTACAGGCCTATATATTTTTAATGTTATACATGTTTGATAAAAATATTTTATAAAATAGTAATTGGTCAAAACACAATGTGTTTTACTACAAGTTGAACGATATTAGTGACAAAGCAAAGAAATATATAATAGCAAAAAATCCGGCACATTTAAATTAACATGGGCTACTAATACCTATTAGAAAAAACAAATTATATACATTAGTAGTCAACACAACACCATATTAATTTAATATTATTAAATGCACAAACTGATTGAGAAACTTAAATGATTCAATTAAAAACCCGGCTGTTCAGTGGTATTTACGTTGTTTTTAAAAGTAATTTGTATTTCTTTTAGCCGAGAGAATTCTATACATTTCAGAGCGTACGTCTTGATAAGTAGATTTATAGAATCTAGATCTAAATCAAATTTGAATGAAATAGTTCATTTCTTTATATTCTAAAATTGGAAGATGATGCCATTAGTTTTTTTTTTCTTTCCTAGTTTAAAGATGTTAAATCATTGTTTATTACGTTCTTGTCACGACAATAAACACTTTATTTAGAAATGTGTTTCTACATTCGAATATGCCTTTATTTTTATTTTCCTTCTTTAAATAAAATTTAGTTTATACATTTATAACGTCCACCATATTATTTTCTACAAAAGTCTGTATCTTTAAGCTCTCCATATATCGCTGAACATACTGATCACATTGCTAAAAAATGTTGCAGAGAGAGAGAGTGCACACATGGGCTTTTATATATTAGGATACAGTGTCATTTTACATACCGGTGTCAATTAATGTCATCCAATGCCACACTACATGTTGGTGTCATCACGTTCAGTGCCACTCTACGTGTGGTGTAACGACTCCCCTCACTGAGGGGTGTAACGACTCCCATCATTGAGGGGTGTAACGACTCTCCCCCCCCCCCTCCCCGCGGGATGTAACGACTCCCCTCCCTCACCGTGGGATGTAACGACTCCCCTCCCCATGGGGTGTAACGACTCCCCATTACTCACCCTGGCCCCCGCACGTGAGGCAAACAACTGTGTTGGGACAACCTCAAGCTGTGAGCATAAATGTACACTCATCAATAATTCACGTCTGCCAAAAAGTTTTCTCATGCTGGTCCAAATTGTTGCAGAAGTGAAAACATCTCGTCATGAATTCCCTCGTCCTTGTGAGAACTGGACGATTCTGGTGTGGATGTGAATTCATGACAACCTTGACGGTCTTAAAGCTTTGAAGCTAGGACCAAGTTTTTCCAGTTATTTCGTCAGGTTTTTATCCAGGCAGTTGAAACCACATCTAGCCCGTCTACACCACACCTGACAGCGTCTACACCACACTAAACCATGTGGTAACAAACTCTCACCAAACTATATCAACAATCTATCCAGCGATCCATTACAAGTTACCCCTCATAACGATCGAACTCCGCGCGCTATTGTTTTGATTGGAACCGTTTTCCATTGATTGCGAGTATTCCGTTGAAATGGAACATCTCATTAGCATAATGTGGCGGAAGTGGCCTATTTCCACAGTCAACACTAGGCTAGACCAGACGATAATCAACTTGACGACTCGGAAATTCTATCCGGAACAATTACATCACACATGTAGTCATGACGTCAACTATTTGCCGGTATAGATGACGTACAATTAATGTTAGTAATTAAACTAAAATCTTAAGTCATACACTTTAATTAAGTTTTTATAGCATTCAAACGGAAAAAAACTACAAAATCAAATTTGTTTCGGCGCAGAACTTCAATTCGAAATGTCAATTTCCTTAACTTATATAGGGATCAAATTGATAAGACTTTATTACAAAAACTTAACAAGGAAATATAAGATATTGGCTTGCTGTTAACTTATATTCGTCAATATAGCATAGACTGGGGAAGGGGGGAGAGGGTATAAGGGGAGCGGTTTTCGTTTAAATAATGGAGAAATGTGGACATTGTGGGTTGTGTGTGTAGTTATGTGTGTGGGGTTGTGTGTGTAGTTATGTGTCTGGGGGTTGTGTGTGTAGTTATGTGTGTGGTTGTGTGTGTGGTTGTGTGTGTGGTTGTGTGTGTGGCGATGTCTGTGGGGAACGGCTATACATTTTACTTTGGTCGGTAGCTCGCCAATTTATGTTTAATCAAACTCAGGCAACCATTAAATTGTACAGAATAATACAACTCGGTATAGACATCTCACACAGTTCTGTCATTAAACCATCTCACACGATGGAGGGGAGGGGCTGGGTTGGTAGAGGGGAGGGGCTGGGTTGGTAGAGGGGAGGTGCTAGGTTGGTGGAGGGGAGGGGCTGGGTTGGTGGAGGCGAGGGGCTGGGTTGGTAGAGGGGAGGGGCTGGGTTGGTGGAGGGGAGGGGCTGGGTTGGTGGAGGGGAGGGGCTGGGTTGGTGGAGGGGAGGGGCTGGGTTGGTGGAGGGGAGGGGCTGGGTTGGTGGAGGGGAGGGGCTGGGTTGGTGGAGGGGATGGGAGGCCCATCACTTCCACATCCTGTGGGAGGGGGTGGTTTAAATGAAAGGTGAGTTTCAGCGCAGCAGTGAAAATAGAATTCAAGACGTGTCAGCCATCATTCAAAAACATCAAATCCTCCTGTCGTTAACATTTTACACACACAATCTTCCAGTATTCAATATTTTACACACACAATCTTCCAGTATTCAATATTTTACACACACAATCTTCCAGTATTCAATATTTTACACACACAATCTTCCAGTATTCAATATTTTACACACACAATCTTCCAGTATTCAATATTTTACACACACAATCTTCCAGTATTCAATATTTTACACACACAATCTTCCAGTATTCAATATTTTACACACACAATCTTCCAGTATTTAACAGAAAAGTCAACACATCAATGAAGTCGAGTTTAAGTTCAAATTAAAAGTCTTTTGTCTTAAAACATTAACAGCAAAATAAGTTTTTATTATCTTACGTTTGAAAATATCTTTTTAAGTGGGGACTAGCTATTTTTAATCGATGTCTTTTCATTTTTGGTGATTTTTTAATGCGCTTCTTTCTATAACGTCCCTAATACACGCTTTGTATCAAATACATCTTGTAACAAAGCATCCTTTGAATTACCGACAAATTCTCAGTGGCCAGATTTTTCAAATCTTTGGCTCAAGAAATTGAGGCCAAACGTTTTTTGTGTTAAATGCGAAATGTACAAGTCTTAACCTGGTTTCTGCCGGGGCTTTCAAGTTGGGCCTGGGCAGAAGTGCTCTTAGATAACAACAAAAATGTTTTTTCTCCGGGGGTAACAAAGTAGCATCTCATGGGTTAAACAAGGGGGGGGGGCGTCCTTCGATACCCGGAAACAAGGTGCATTGTGGGTAAATTGAAACAATGTGAATTATGGGTAAATAGAAACAAGGAGCATTGTGGGTAAATTGAAACAAGGTGAATTATGGGTAAATTGAAAGAAGGTGAATTATGGGTAAATTGAAAGAAGGTGCATTGTGGGTAAATAGAAACAAGGAGCATTGTGGGTAAATTGAAACAAGGTGAATTATGGATAAATGTGAAACAAGGTGCGTTGTGGGTAAATTTTCAAGAGTGGGCTCATACTTTACAGGTAATTGTTGGCTGGGAAAACATACAGCAAAAGTTGTACGTGTTGGTACAAAAGTTGTATGTTGGTACAAAAGTTGTATGTTGGTACAAAAGTTGTATGTCGGTACAAATGTTGTATGTTGGTACAAAAGTTGTATGTCGGTACAAATTTGTATGTGTTGGTACAAAAGTTGTATGTTAGTACAAAAGTTGTAAGTCGGTACAAATGTTGTATGTGTTGGTAGAACATCCCCATATTAATAAAAAAAAAGAGAATTGCTTGCATTTATAAAACTTTAAGGGGATAGGCTCCCGAAAAAAACAGGGAAAAAAACTTTTTAGTTAAAAAGCCTTTTTCATTTATTTGTGTATGTATAAGTTAGGGTACTTAAGGAAAAATATTTGGATGTACCAGGGAATATTTTGAAAAAATGGTTGCCATGGAAACGGCGGCCATCTTGGAAAAAACTACCTTTTGTGGAGTTCTAAAATTTCCTAAAGTAACATATAAACCGCCCATACAATCATTGATCTTTATTGTACTAATATCAATAGAGTGAGCTGGCTAATTTTTGTAACCGAAACACAGCTAGACATATTTTTTTTCAAATTTTCAAAAAAATATGTGGTGAAATTCCATTGAATTTAGCATTATTTTCATTGGAATTTCGTCACACCAAATTTTGAAAATTAAAAAAAAATATTTCTAGAGTGATTTCTGTTACAAAAACTAGCCAGCTGACTCTATTAGCGTTAGTACAAGAAGGATCAATGGTTATATAGCCGATATTTATGTTAGTTTATGAAATTTTAGAACTCCAGAAAAGGATGTTTTTTTCAAGATGGCCGCCGTTGCCATGGCAACCATTTATTCAAAATATTCCCTGATGCATGGAAATATTTTCCTTCAAGTACCCTAACTTTGATATACACAAATGAATCAATAAAAGGTTTTAATTAAGAAGTTGGTTTTTTCTGGAGCCTACCCCCTTAACTATCATCTTAATACTTTGGCCACAATACCTTTAACTATCACCCTTATACTTTGTTCAAATAATGAGCTGGTCAAATAATGAGCTGGTCGAATAATGAATTGGTCAAATAATGAGCTGGTCAAATAATGAGTTGGTCAAATAATGAGCTGGTCAAATAATAAGCTGGTCAAATAATGAGCTGGTCAAATAATGAGTTGGTCAAATAATGAGTTGGTCAAATAATGAGTTGGTCAAATAATGAGCTGGTCAAATAATAAGCTGGTCAAATAATGAGCTGGTCAAATAATGAGTTGGTCAAATAATGAGTTGGTCAAATAATGAGCTGGTCAAATAATGAGTTGGCCAAATAATGAGTTGGTCAAATAATGAGTTGGTCAAATAATGAGTTGGTCAAATAATGAGTTGGTCGAATAATGAGTTGGTCGAATAATGAGTTTGTCAAATAATGAGTTGGTCAAATAATGAGCTGGTCAAATAATGAGTTGGTCAAATAATGAGTTGGTCAAATAATGAGTTGGTCAAATAATGAGTTGGTCGAATAATGAGTTGGTCAAATAATGAGTTGGTCGAATAATGAGTTGGTCAAATAATGAGTTGGTCGAATAATGAGTTGGTCGAATAATGAGTTGGTCAAATAATGAGTTGGTCGAATAATGAGTTGGTCAAATAATGAGCTGGTCGAATAATGAGTTGGTCAAATAATGAGCTGGTCGAATAATGAGTTGGTCAAATAATGAGCTGGTCAAATAATGAGCTGGTCAAATAATGGCTGATGAAACAAGGACTGATCAATACTCCAGTAACCATTAAAATAATGTCGCATCTCCCTCCCACACACCCACCTCTCAAACCCCACCCCCACAGAAAAGAGTACAAGTTTTCGTAAACACGAGTTTTGCTACATTACCTTGGGTTTGTTTTTGCCTTTTTATTTTTCTTCGCACGCAATCAATTCAAAAAGTTCGTTTTAAGAATTAACAAATTACTCTTAATTTAATTACTTTCTTCTCAGATCGACAATACTAGAGTGTTTTTATCTTGAACAATGAATACTTTCTCTTATCCCTTGGTTAGTTTCGGAAAATGTTTTGACAGACCAGAAAATATAATCTCTCTCTTTTGTATCTGCGGGTATGACGTCAGCAAAATTCGTTTGTATCTGCGGGTATGACGTCAGCAAAATTCGTTTGTATCTGCGGGTGTGACGTCAGCAAAATTTGCCGTAATCTGCGGGTATGACTAGAAATGTCTTCCCTGACCACCTAAGCAATCTTACGATTTTTTTATTTAGCTCAGAATGTGGAATTGGATTCTAAAATATGTTGGCTATTTCCATCTCGAATTAATATTCAACATGCACTCAGAGAAAAAAAATTGACCATAAAAAAGCAATCAAATCATGTAGAAATACTGAAGGA